>NW_019154087.1:70885366-71287559 GCF_002288905.1 Enhydra lutris kenyoni
TCCTTTTGGTTCTGTGTCTTTGGGGGAACTCTGACTAACATATTCTCTAAGTAACAAAGATTCTTGTGGGGGAGGAATTCAAGGAATTTAAGAAAAAGTTCTACCTCAAAGAACTTAAACTATGGGAGACAAAGAAGAAACATACAGAAAGTTAAATAATAATGTAATTCAACTCAATTACTATCGGTCACATAATAGCATAAAAATTGTCAAAATGCAGTGCAAGTGTCCCTTAAGTGGAAGGTACAAACAATAAATGCTTATCCTTCATGCAGATATCATCAGGGAAGCCTTTTTGGAGAGCTGGGGTTGAAGATGCATCACAAAGGATGAGAAAAACAAGAGAAGACGTTCTAAGTGTGGATGTGGGAGAGAAAATTGTAGCTTGGTACTGAGTAGAACATTTCCGATTGAAGTGTTGACTTGATGTAGGGGAAAAGGGGACTGAAATGCAGGCTGGGGAAAGATTGTGGAGGGCACTGAAAACCAGGCTAAAGAGTCTGGTTAATTTTATAGGCTATGCATTGCTAATGAAGATTAACAAATGATACTTGAGAAAAATTAGTTTAGTGGGTGTAGTAGGTTTAATGGTATCTCCCTCACCCAAAGGAGATACCCATCCACCCAGAGCTCCAGGGTATGACCATATCTTATTTGGAATAAAGATCTTTGCAGATGTTATTAGGTTAAAGATCTTGAGGTGAGATCATCCTAGATTAGTTTGGAATATAAATGCAATGGCAAAAGTCCTTATAAGAGACAGGAAAGAAGGAGGCACTGAGAGATACAGAGGAGAAGGCCATGTGAAGATGGAGGCAGAGATTGATATTATAATATTATATTATATGATATTATAATATTATATTATTATCAATATTATAATATTGTGCACCCCATGGCCCAGTCAAACTGACATATAAAATTAACCATCATGGAGAGATACACAATAATATAATATCAATATTATAATATTGATGATATTATAAGCCAAGGAATACCAAAATCTTCCAGCAATTATCAGAACCTACCAAAGAAACATGAAATAGTTTCTTCCTCAGAGCCTCCAGAAGGAACCAGCCTTGCCCACACCTTAATTTTGGACTCCTGACCTCCAGAACTGTGACAGAATAAGTTCCTGTTATTGTAAGTCTCCAAGTTTGTGGTTATTTGTTATAGCAGCCCTAGAAAACTAGTGTCATGAAGATGCGTAGGTAGATTATAAAGGGCAATGAGTCTAGAGATGGAACAGCTAGCTAGTAGTAGTATATTTTGACAACCCAAGTTATTTCTATGAACTCTACTTTATCAACACAGTGTACCTGTGTTCATTTCTCATAAACTCTGCCTACATGAAGTGAATACTAAGTGGTTGGAAAAATTTTAGGCATCATGACATCCAAATCTTAACAGGAAATTTAAAAAACATGAGCACTGGGTGTTATAGGCAACTAATGAATCGCTGAACACTACATCAAAAACTAATGATGTACTATATGTTGGCTAATTGAACATAATGAAAAAAATAATGAAATTTAAAAAATTAAAAAAAGAAAACGTAACCCAATGTTTGTTGTTGTGATGGTTAATTTTTTTTTTTTTTAGATTTTATTTATTTACTTGACAGAGATCCAAGTAGGCAGAGAGGCAGGGAGAGAGAGAGGAAGGGAAGCAAGCTCCCCGTTGAGCAGAGAGCCCGATGTGGGGCTCAATCCCAGGACCCCGGGATCATGACCCAAGCCGAAGGCAGAGGCTCCAACCCGCTGAGTCACCCAGGCGCCCCTGTGATGGTTAATTTTATGTGTCCATTTGAATGGGTCATGGGTTGCCCAAATATGTGGTTAAACATTGTGTCAGGGAGTGTCTGTGGGGGTGTTTTGAGATTAGCAGATTGTCCTTACCAATGAAGGTGGGTATCGTCCGATCTGTTGAGGGCCTGCACCAAAAGGCGGAGGAAGGTTGAATTCACTCTCTCTGCCTGATTGATTGAACATTGACCTTCTTCTGTCTCTGCTCCCCTGGTTCTCAGACCTTCATATCCAGGCTGGATACACAATCTCTACCTTGGGTTCTCTAGTTCTTAGGCCTTTGAATGATACCACCAAATAATATGGTTGTGTAAATAAATTTAGTAAGACAATTTCTATAAATGGATGAATCCTTAAGGACACACTCCCAAAAATGGATTTATCCTACCCCTCCTCCTTTTTAGTGAAGCCCACCCCTATGGTTATTCTGGAGACATCTTCTGAATTAGGATGAATTAAGCTGGAACTTCTATGGGTTAGAATGAGGGGTTTCAATTCTATAAATGAAGATTGCTCAGGAAAATGATGATACTGGTGACATCCACAACAACTGTGGTTTTAAGGACTATGAAATGTTCTGAACATTCATAGGCATCAGTTTATTTCATTCCCTCAGCGACTTCCCTCCTGTCACATAAGAAGCCACCCAGGCTTTGAGAGATTAAGGAACCAGTCAAGGTCACAGAACTGGTAAGTGACACCAGAACTCAAATCTAAGCTTGTTCAATTCCAAGGGCTTATTTAAATCTTAACCAGTCTCCCCTGTGAGTAATCATATAATCATGGAATTGCAGAGCATTAATGCTGGAAGTGCTGTCAGAGACCATCTAATTTAGGGGTGAGGTTTGCTTACATACCAAGGCCTTAGCGTGTGGTTTTATTTGATCTGGGACCACGATCCAGGGCTTACCAATGAAGACATTTTCTGCAGTACTTTAGTTGTGCAAAGGAAAAGATGGTATGGCATGGAGAGGATTTGACGGCATTCAGTTTTCCTTTAAAAGCAAAGAGTTTTCTAGGAAAAAAAATAGCAGTAATGCAAAGGTCAAGGCTGATGCTCTGTGGGAAGAAGAGCAGGACAGATTGATTTATAGGGATTGGAACAGAAAATGTGGTTTAGAATGACAAAGAGGAATAAAATAACATGGCTTGGCTACGAAGGTATTTCACTGCTTGTTTATGTGATCTTGGTAAGAGAAGGCTTAAGGGAATGTCCTTCAAGGGAACTGAGACTGTCATTTGCAAGAGGGGTAGAAAACTTTAAAGCCAGAATGAAAAAGAAATTAGAAGTTCTTTGGTTAGCATTAAAACTGCAACCCCACTTCATTTATTCACCTGGTCAACAGATATTTTTAAGTTATTCCTATTGGCCAGACACCGTACTGGACACATGGAGGCCATAGGAATTCTGTCAGATGTGGTTCCCACCTACGTGGAGCTCACAGTCTAGTAAAACAGAGAGATATGGGTCAAATAATTACATATTAGTTCTGTAATTATAATTTAATAAGTACTATCAAGAAGTATGGGATGCTGTAAGATGCTACAAAGAGGATCTGACTTAGTCTTGGGTCTAGTGGTGTTGAAGATGAGATTCAAAGGATGAGGAGAAAGAGACTGAGTGGAGAAGGAGGTGTAGGGACCCACCAGACCCAGGTGTGGGGAGCAGGGAAGTCCAGGAGCTGGAAGGCAGACTGAGTGGAAAACTGAGAAGAAGTGAAAGAGAGGCCTGTTCAGCCAGGTATTCATTAAGGATTCTGGATTTTTTTCCTGAGAGCCATGAGAATTTGTTGGAGGGTTTCAAGAAAGGAGTGACAAGATTGATTTGGCAGGAGACCAGAAAGGGATTTGAGCCACATCCTCGTTAGTAATGATTAATTGTCACTTGCCTGGCCCTGCTCTTCTTGCCTAAATGGCTTGGAAACCCAGCAGGAATAGCTAGGGGTGAAAATAGGATGCCAGGTCTCTAGATCCTGACTCTCCTCCTCAGATTCCTAACCTTCTTCTGCCGGGTGGCCGGGGCATCTGCCTGGGGCCTTGCCTTGTTATTCCAGATTCTGCCGGTGTGGGATCAGATGATGTGGTCCGTGTTGAATTCCCATTGGAAGAGAGTAGGCACTTGTGGTGGGAGAAGTTCCCCGAGGACGAAGTTGCGTAGTTGGTGATGAACCATCAGTTCTAGGGTCAGCCTGGCCAGTCGCCTCCTGCAGGCCATTTCCACACTGCAGCAGGTGAGCTCTGACCTTGAAGAAAAAGATTCAATTCAAAGGCCACAGTGGACTCAGCTCTAATAGGCCTCCAGAGCAGAGGCTTTTAAGGTTGGAGATGGCTTGGCATTTATCACTCTCATCTCTTTGTTCCTCTTTATCCTTCCCCTTAACCTGGCTGGCAGTTCCTTAACCTGGCACTGCAAAGGGAAGGATTTAGGTGGGTACTACTATTGTAGTCCAGAAATGTTGAAAAACAAACACTTATATTTCCCATGTGCTCGCGATGTTTATTCTAGGACATCACATCCCCATCACATCTCTATTTCTAGAGAGGCATGGTCTATATGATAGATCCTGAGGCACAGGCTTGGTGGCACTTGGGACAGAAGCAGCATGTATCTTAGACAATCTGGGCATTTGTTATCTACTTAGAGACATAATTGGAAAGACAGCTAACACTCAGGTAGTACCTCTTATGTGTCAGGGCAGCAAAAGTCTAAGCTGTAAATATGTATGAGCTCATGTAATTCCTACCATAGATCTGCTAAGTAGATGCTTATTACCACCCTCATTTTACAAATGGGGAAACGAAGGCACAGAGTGGATTTTTCACTGCTAGTAAGAGGCAGAGCTAGGATTGGAATCTAGGCAGTCTGGTACCAAAAGCCATGAGGTCAAGCACTCTACTAGATTCTTCTGTAGAATGAAGAACGGGGGACCGACTAGGCTTGTGCCCATCCATTTGCAAAGTGCTTCTTATAAAGGGCAGATGCTTTATGTCATAGCCTTCCCAGACTGCTATAGCAAAATACCACAGATTGGGTGGCTTATAAAAGGAGAAATTTATTTCTCACAGTTGTGGAGGCTAGAAAGTCCAAGTTCAGGGTGCCAGCATGGTTGGGTTCTGGAGTGGGCCACCTTTTAGATGACATTGACTTCTTGCTCTGTCCTCACATGGTGGGAGGGGAGAGGGATCCCTCTGGGGTCTCTTTCATAAGGACACTGATCTCTTTTATGAGGGTTCCACCCTCATGATCTAAGGTTTCCCAAGGCCCCACCTTCTAACACCGTCACCTTGGGCGTTAGGTTTTCAACATAGGAATTTGGGGGAAACTGTAACATTCAGATCATAGCACCCCATCTATAATCTAGAGTGGAGACTGTGTCATTACATAGGCATGCATTGAATTTGGCTTTGAGGTACCAGGAACTCAAGGATCCAGAAGAAGATAAAGGGAATCTTTGAAATTTTGAAAACGGAATTTAATTGGGAGACCAGTCACTGAAAGGAATAAGGGGTCTTCAGAAATAGCTTGGGAAACAGAAGGGCCGCAATCCACAGACCTAAAAATTTCAAGTATTCACAGTTATTTCAAATACTACTTTACGAGAGAGAGGCTAGTTTCTCTAGTTGATGGATGCCCTCCCCCACCAAAGAAAACTGTACAAATTAACCCTCTATGGGGCAAAATCTCCCAAATGACTTTTAGTTCAGAGATATTTCTGAATATAACTAAAAGATTATTATCTTTTCGACTTGCCACAGGCTGGGGAAAAGAGAAGCCATGAATTATTTTCCTCTTCCTCCATTTCTGTCTACTTACACCTTTGAGAAACGTGGAGTGCCAACCATGCTCCATGGCCAGTGCTAGAAGTGTATCATCTTGAACCCTACCTGCAGGATACCCAGCCACATAAAAGGATGCATGCCAGTTTTGGAAGCTGCTGCAAGGAGTCCTATCTAGTTCTGAAGTTGCTTCTGTTTTCCAAATTCTGAGACTGGAAGGAAATACAGAGTCTTTGAAAGGTGTGACTGATGGGCATCTAGGATTTGTCTACTCCAATTGTGGTGGTACCGATGGGCACGATCACCTGGCTGTGCCTGCTGAGGAGCAGACTCAAGACCCAGGCCCCTGAAGACATCCTCTGTGGGGGCCATGCCAGAAGATGGGATTGGGGGTTCCACTGAGTCCTGTTTTATAACTTATATTGGAGGCATATAGGAAGATTCATTTTGTAAGGCCAATGGGATTTCTCTTTGGGTATAGGGCATTGAGTTGATAGAAGAGTAAGTTCAAAATGTAAAATTTTTATATGGTGATAAAACCAATGAGATAATTTGAATATCTGGAACACATTGTATTGTCTTATCTGTTGAGTTTGGGTGGATGGAACAATTAAATATACTTGGAAAATAAATGAAATGGCTTCTTTTTTTTTTTTCCCTACATGATTTTATTTTTAAGTAATCTCTACACCCAATGTAGGACTTGCACTCACAATCCCGAGATCAAGAGTTGCATGCCCTACCAACTGAGCCGGCCAGGCACCCCAGTGAAGTGGCTTCTTGATTTAGTGTTTATTGTGACACCAGAATGAACAAATTCAAAGATTTCTAGGCATAAGGGAAAAGTCATCTACCAAAGTTCTGAGGGACTGAATGCCAACCTCCTTTATTCCACGTCAGTTTATAGAAGCACTGACGAGACCTCAGGTCAGCCGTTGGACTTTGTTGGAATAATTAGACAACTATTTACAAAAAAATAAATTTAGAGCCTGGCCTTATATCACAAACCAAAATAAATTCCAAATTAAATGAGTTAAATGTAACTTGCAAGTACTTAAAAGAATGAGAAGAAAATGCAGTTGAAAATCACGTTGTAGCAGAAGTCCCTCTCAATGTAACCAAAAATCAGAAATCACAGGAAAAGGGGAACAGATTTGACTGGCTAAAATTTTTCAAAAGATGAAGCAAAATAAAGCCTGTTACATAAAAACACAGCATAAATGAAACTCAAGCAAAACACTCAGAAAGCATTTGCAACATAGGTAATACAAGTTGAATTTCTTGGTATGTAGTCCTTTCAGCTTAAGAAAAGGCAAACATTATAGTGGAAAAGAAGACACAGGTTGTACAAAGAAATGAAGATATACAGATTGTCAGTGTGTCCATGAGTTGATGAAGCAATGTTTCACCTTCCCAGTACTCAGACCACACTTATATAGCAAGTGGCCGTTTTGGTCTATCGCATTGAAAAAGAAGAAAATGGGACGATAACAGTGAAATGAGTGGTGTGAGAGCATGGGGACATCTGTGCTTGGGAACGCTGCTGGCAGAAAGGTAAATTGATACTTTTCAGATGGCAATGTGGCCATCTGTATCAGAGACTTAAAAATAGGCATGTGTTTTCAACCAGAAGTTTCACTTCTATTTATCGTATCCAGGAACTAATAGTGGGCATGTGCAAAGACTTAGCCATAAGGTTGTTTATAGAAGTGTTTTAGAATAGGCAAAAATCAGAAATAGCCTCAGTGTCCGACGGTGATCATTGGTTAAGGAACTCAGGCATCCAATGTATAACAGAAAACTCGAGCTACAAAAGAGCTAAATAGAGCCCAGCAGGATCGAGGGCTCCCCTGTCCCGGGCCCGGTCTCAGGGACTCTGTGCTGCTCCTATCTTCCTCTGTGGGTCTGGTGTGCTTTAGCTCTTGGAAGGATGTCTCCACCCCTCACGTCCCACTGACATGTTCCTACTGAAGGAGATGTATGCACCGTTGCCCAGTCTTGCCTTCCACCCCTGGCCCGAGCTGGGCTTAAGGATGTCCCTGCTCAGGAGGAAAGGCTCATAGCAAAGGTAAGAATTCCCCTCAATTAATTTATGAATTTAATGCCATTTTAATAAAAATCCCAGTGATTTTTTTTTCTTGGAACATGGCAAACTAATTCTATAGTCCTGAGATTTTCCTGTAGATTAAACGGTTAAGTCTAAACAAAAGCTTTTGGAAAAGGAATAAATGATGTGGGGAACTTGTCCTAGCGAGTCCTAAAACATACTATGAATTCCCCGGCAGGATTTTTTGTAAAGATAATAAAGCGTGACTTGCAAAGTTCTTGGGAATGGTTACATGGCGGTTGATGCTATGTTATTCTTGGTGTGGCTTAGATACATTTGTGGGGCTGGAGGTGCAATAAAGTTGGTACCTGCCTTCTCACCTGTGCTGTTGAAATATGGAGGGAGGACTTCTGTGTGGGAAGTGGGGAAGGGGTTGGTTTGGGATCCAAAGAGTACCCCAGGTTTGGAACAGCAGCAGATGGGAGTGATGGTGATCAGGGGCAAGTGTGTTGAGAGCCTGAATGCAATTGGAACTCAAGGATCCATCGGCATTGCTCTACAGGGCTGGCTCTCTAGCTGCTCAGCCCTGGGCGAGTTACTTCACCTCTCTCGACCTCTGTTCTCTAATGTGTAAAATGTGTGTGAGTAATTACCATCTGTAATAGTGCTGTGAACAATAAATGATAGGATATGTGAAGGGGCTCGCGTATTGCCTGGTGCAGGGGGAGCATGTCGTAAGCGGTAGCAATGATTGTTTCTGAAGCACACAGTTGGTTTTGCGGGGCTCTTCAGGGCGAGGATGACTGAGCCAGGCTGCTGAGGGCTCCCAAGATCCAGCCATGGTGAGAAATGAAGCAGGAGACTGAGAACATGGAGCTATCAAGAAAGATGGGGGTGATTTTCTTGATATGTCCAAGCACACCCGTGGTCTTCCATGTGGACTTCAATTCACTTAGGTCAAGATTGGGCTTGTCCACTCATTGGCTGCCGTTCACTGGCCAGTAGCTCTGCTTGGCCCCAGGACTTTACTCTGGGGTCTACTCTTTCACTGATGAATGTCTGAAACTTGCACCATCTGTCACGTCACTTTTCTTTGCAGACACGCCATTTTCAAGTTGCGTGAGCAGATTGATGGAAGAATTTATTTCTTGTCAACAGGCCTGCTCTTGACATTTCTAACCAAGCCCAAATGCTGCCATCTTAAATCGAATACAGTCCTCCTCACTCTTTCCAGATTCCGTATTTGCAAATTTGTCTACTTGCTAAGATTTATTTATAACTCCCAGATCAATACTTGTGACATTTTTGTGATCATCGGTGGGTTCCCGGCAGAGGAAATGGCCTTCCTGTTTCAGCTCTCAGACTAAACACATGTCCTTTGTGCTTAGATAGTGTCACTTTTTGCATTTTTGTGCTTTTGTTGGGGATTTTGCTGTTTAAAATTACCTCCAAGAGTAGTGCTGGAGTGCTGTCTGGTGTTCCTACATGTGAAAAGGCTGTGATGTGGCTTACAGAGAAAACATCCATATTAGAGAAGCTTCTTTCAGGCATGTGTTTGAATGCTGTTTGCCATGAGGTTATGTATTGATGAGTTGACAAAAAGTTGTATTCAGAGGCTCATGTGACTATCACCCTTATTTCCCTAGAAACAATGGTTCAGTATTCTCTAAACCAGTGTTTGTGGTGGCTTTATAGAACATAACCACTGTGAATTAGGAGATATGACTCTGTGTTTTTCCTCCTCCTATGGCACATATATATTCCAGGCCAGAATGTTCTGGAAAGCAGCTTCAGATGGTAGAACCAGTGCTGGAGAGCTGGCCCCAGCCTTTGGCTCTCTTCTTTCCACCCCTGAGCTTAACTCTGGAGGCCACAGGTCCAACCTCTGCCCACAACCCTGGAAGCCATCCCCTTGGCCACTCCCTGTGCCAAAGTGGGCAGATGTGGGGAGAGGCCAGGGAGGGTTTGGGAAGGAATCTCTGAGCTGCCTGGGGAGGGCATTCAGGGCCTAGGGTACTGGACTGTGGTCTAGAAGTTTGAAGGGATCATGGATTTCTTGCCATATCCAAAGTGAGGTCTCTGAAGGTCAAATTTGATGGTTCTATTGCCTGTCTGGACAGCTTTGACCCCAAGCCCATGGAAAAGCGTTGTTTGCCAGTCAGTGTGATTTTCCCATTTTCTCTTGATTGTTTCTCAGGTGGCTGCAGTCCAAACAGTGCACATGGACCTTGTGTCTGAGGCATAAGAATCTTGTCTGTCCTGCTTTGTTCCAGCATTTTCTTCTTTAGGTTTATAGCTGCTGCGACAACTTGAAGATGTCTCTTCCAAACGTGGTTTCAAATTCTTCTCACACCTCAATATTCCTAAGTGGCTGTAGGGGCCTGGGTCTGGAGAGGAAGGTCTCTTTTTTGCCTCACTAAATATTTACCATAACGTGACAAGACTTGTCCTGTCCTTTATGGGGGCACCCAACAGTGATCAAACCATCAACTCTCCAATTACCAGCTAACTGGGGGGCAAGGGTATGAACTTGGGTGCCATTTTTGCAAGTGATGAGAAACAGTGTTCCTGAGATGAATTCTAGGAGGAGCTTTTTATGGGGGTAACATCTGGAGAATTTCAAGATCTGAGTTCTCAAGGAGGCTTCCAGCAGCAAGGCTGGAAGTTGCTGCAAAAAGAATCATTTTCAGGGCCTCGATGCTGGTGTTCACATTTCAGTGGTGCTAGGTTTCTCCGTGGTTTCTCTCTAGAAAGTCAAGAAATCAGTTGTATCAGCTCACTCTTGGGACCATGAAATTAGTCTGGGGTCTCCTTACTGCAGCTGAACCTAGGACGGTGTGAAACTGACAGTGCTTGCTTTGTTAGCTGGGGACCAGTGTCCTCAAGCAACTGCGCATCCAGGGAGGCCCCACGACTAAAGACCCTGCCTTGTTTCAAAAACTGCACATCCTACATTGGGGAAGAGAGAATATCGACAACTGCAGGAACTGAGTATACTTTCACAGAGAAGCCACATTTAAACATTTCATTAAAAGCTTTACTCTCTCAAATGGAAAGTTCTGGAAGCAGTGCTGTAATTCAGGGTAGCATTTGAATATGTGTGCCCAGCCACAAGTTCCTTTTCCTTCTCTGCCAGAAAGTGAGGTTTACTAGATT
Source organism: Enhydra lutris kenyoni (assembly GCF_002288905.1). Lineage (NCBI taxonomy): Eukaryota > Metazoa > Chordata > Mammalia > Carnivora > Mustelidae > Enhydra > Enhydra lutris. The sequence goes on from NW_019154087.1 coordinate 70,896,152, forward strand.
CAGAGCCATTCGAATGGCCCTGGCATTCCATAGCTGGGGACCTGGGTGGGTACCTAAGTCCCTCCAGACCTCAGTTTGGTCATCTGTCAAAGGAGCACAGTACGTGCTTTCAAAGAGGGCTGTACAGAGCAGATCAGGCAACATGGGTAGTGTGCCTGTCCCATGAACATGTTTGGAGCCATGTAATGAATGGCATAGGTGCTGACTCTTTGCCCAGCCCCAAGTTTCATTTTTGGCAGTTTCTTTCATCCCAGGATATCCCCAGGTTTTAGACCCTTTGCAAGCAGTCAGCCCATCCACTTTGCTTTATCACAGGGTTTTTGTACCACCCTGTGTTTTGTTTCTTACTGGACTTGGGGTGCACTGCTTCCCTGACCTTGTGTAGCATCCTGTGTGCTTGGGGTTAGAGGGAGGGTTTTTACTTCATTTTCATTCATCCCATGGAGAAGCTTAATCTGATTGATTGAAGAAGTTGGAAGAAATAAACAGGACAGGCTCAGCTTAGACTCTGTCTCCTTTTATCTGGTGAGCTGGCCTCTGGGAGCTGTTGAGCCCTTCTGCCCCTCCAGGCTGTGCCGTTCCTGGGAGGCACCCCCACCCCATGCCCCCAGGGCCTGCCTGCCTGCAGGGCAGCCCCATGCAAAGCTCATGTGCCTGATAGATGTGCCCGCTGACAGAAGCTCTATCCTCCAACTTGGAGTTTTACTAGCAAAAAGCCCCCAGCAGTCCAATTTCCAAAGCCATCATGGCATAGTAATTAAGAGACTGGCCTCTGGAGTCAGAGAAATGGGGTTCATATTCTAGCTTGGCTACTATCTGGTATGTACATTTCACAGATTCCTAAACCCTGCTGGGCCTAAGTTTCTCTTCTGTGAAAGGGGGAAAATAATGGAACCTGCTTCATAGGTTTGTTGGGAACATTTGATGAATTAGTATATACAGCACATTTAGAATAACACCACTGTTAGTAAGTAGTAGGCAAGTGTTAACTAATTGCCACTCCCTGGTCAATTTTTTTTCCCTTAATTTATTCAGAACTTGCTGAGGGAAGGTGGATGGTGGATCCTGGGTCCCTCAGAGGCCCAGTTCCTCCTCCTCCTCCATGGGTCTCGCCACCACTGCCCCTGCTCCTGACCCAGGGTGTCTCCTGACCACCCCTTGGTGGCTGTGATTCTCACAAATTTCTGCTCAAATGCATATGCATCACTTGTCTCGTTTTTATCTTCATTTATTTTTTCTTTTCTTGCTTTTACATAGACTATTCTCTCTGCTGTAGAAGAAGGGAACAAAATGGAAATCGAGTATTTGTCTTGTCCTCTGTCATTAGTTGTCATTACATCATTCACTCCCCCTATGTAGGCCTGTCCCTACAGGAGTAATGGGTACTCATTACATTAGTAAGTCAGAGAGAGTTAGAGCACCCCTATTTCTTTTGGCAGACATCACCACTTTCTGCTTGCCCTGGATTCCCACCTTCAGGAGCTCATTCTGGCAGATATGAACCTCTGTGTGGTAGTTCTCTTTGGTTATTGGCCCTTTATTGATCTTTAGCAGGCCTCTCTAGAACCTAAACTCTTTAAGGAGACATCTCACTCCTCTCCTGCATAGCCTTTGTCTATCTGATCCCTCTGGCTCTTGGGAAAACTTTATTGGCTGAATGCCATGTGCCAGGGCTATGGGAAGGTAAGATACCCTTTGCCCCAGAAGAATGTGCAGTTCAGTCATGCTTAAGTCCTGTCCCAGGGGGTCCTAGGGTCCTGCAGCGGTCACCAGGGAGAGGGTGTGTGGTGGGGTTTTACCCTACTCCCCACATCATTCCAGAACTGTTCTGCTCTTCTTTGTTCTGCATATTGGGCTTCTGTGTGAGATTCCATCCAAAGAACAGATTGCACTGTTGTTTATTTTTTAATAGTTTGAAAACCATTGACCTAATTTTTTCCACTGAATTTATGCAGAATGGCTTTTTATAGTGGTTTGACTCTCCCAGCTTATGTTTGGCCAACACGATGACAGAAGAGTCTGGCCAAGGCACTGGCACCGGTCACCCACAGAGTCAAACAGTGCCGACCTCTGAAGTTGTCTCCTCAGCTGAAAGGCTCACCTTCCGTGTTGGAGCAAGACCTTTCGTGGTCTGGTCTAGTACTATTTGTGGTAATACGCAGGACTTTTTAGGGGAGGTGCCATACATAAATTGACCCCAAAGGCAATCTCTGAAGAGCTCCAAAAATATTTTAAGCAGTGACAACACTGTTGAAATAAGTTTATGGGCCCCTAAATATGCTAGAAGCTCTAAAATAAGCTCTCAAAGTTTTTTGTAGGACACATGATATCAAACTGTAACTTTCCAAAGGGCAAGAGACTGGATTTTGCTTAATAAACTTTGTGAGGTGTTTGTTAAGGCAAAACCTCAGAGATCTAAGATAATCACGGATCGACCAATTGTTTCATCATCAAACTATAAAAATGAATCTACCATAATTGATTGGAATATCTGGCTTATTCTGATTTTACAAAGATATTTAAAAGTTCCATATGTTTGCCTCTACATGGAACATTTCTGAAGATAGATGATCTGAAATGAGAGTTTCATGAGGCAAGCCGTTTTTTCCCCCCCTGGCTTTGCTTATTAATGTTTCCTGAGATGGTACTTGGCATATAACACATGTTTAACAGATACAGGTTGAATGAACATATTCACAAGAAAATGGTAATGGTGTTTAGTTTGGGGGAATAGGACTGGAGCCAGAGTATGACTTTTCAACTTTTACCCAGGTGTGCTGTATCTGTAGGGAGTGTGGGAAGAATGACGGCTTCTCTTCTTGTACTTTTATTCATAGAAAGGAAGAAACTATGGATTTGTTATCACTGTTGTCCTTTGCCCTGATGGCCCCCACCTTGCCAAACAGAGGAGAAATGTATACTCTGACTGGTTGTTCTTGGACCTTACATCCTTAGTGGGCAAGATTTTATTCTACTTCCTCCAATTCCCATCCCTGTTGCATAGTGATCTGGATTTCACCTGGAGAAGTAGAAGAAGGAGAAGCAGGTGTGGCTGTAATTACACTTTCAACTTCAGTTTTCCTACCAGAGCCTTGCTCACGGAGCTGAATGGAAGTGGACATTGGAGTTCTTCAAATCTGGACATTTCCTCCTCCTCTTCCCCTTCCTCTTCCCCTTCTTCTCCTTTTCCTCCTCCTCCCCCTCCCCCTTTCTCAACCCTCCTCCCTTTCCCCTCCTCCTCCTTCCCCATTCTCCCTCCCCTCCTCTCTCCTCCGCCTTCTCTTCCTCTTCCCCTTCTTCTCTTTCTTTCCCTTCTCCTTTTCCTCCTCCTCCTCCTCCTTTTTCTCCTCCTCCTCTTTCTCCCCCTCCCTTCTCCTCCTCCTCCTCCTCCTCCTCCTCCTCCTCCTCCTCCTTCTTTAAAAGTAAGTTCCAGGGCACCTGGGTGGCTCAGTCAGTTAAGCGACTGCCTTTGGCTTGGGACATGATCCCAGGGTCCTGGGATCAAGTTCCATATCAGGTTCCCTGCTCAGCAGGGAGTCCGCTTCTCCCTCTGACCCTACTCCATCTCATCCTCTCTCTCTCTCTCTCTCTCTGGAATAAACATAAATAAAATCTTAAAAAGAAAAGTTGGCTTCATGCTCAATGTGGAGCCCCATGTGGAGACTTAAACTCACGACCCTGAGATCAAGACCTGAGCAGAGATCAAGAGTCAGAAGCTTCACTGACTAAGTCACCCAGGTGCCCTGGACATTTTAGATTCAAGAAAGTTGGTTTAAGAAAACTTAGGTGGGAACAGAGCTGTAGGTGATTAATAATTTCTGCTTTGGTTCTTGTCATTCTCTGTGTAGTTCCCCAAACTCAACCCAATCCCTTGATGCTGCAGTGATTTAATTACTTTTTGTTATGTGCATATATTATTTTTGAAAAGAGGGTATGGATCATTACATAGTAACAGAATGAAGAGTGGGCACAGAGAGAGAGGTTTTTCTGTCCACCTACAACAGAACAATTATTTTTCACAAACTCTGTTGGAGGCAATTTGCATTTATAAAGTGGAGAGATAATAATAATTGGCTGGCAGAATGATTTGGCATTAAGAGGCTCTTGGGGAAAACCAGTTCACAGGATCATTAAATGGTTAAAATAAAAAAGAGCAGAATTTTAAGTGAGACACTTTGCAGTCTGGAACAGAGACTAACAAATCAGTGGGGATGGGTTTGGGGGTATGGAGTTAGTTTAATATAATGTCCAAAAAAGGATCACAATACTGCCCCAGAGGAGCTGCTGCACTAGGAACTGAGTAAGGACGAAAACTTGCTCTTTGGAGATGGTCCTTGCTTTGTGCCTGGATGAAGCAGTACTATGTGCTAAGCACAGAAATTCTTTACACATGTAGTGCAATGAGGAAAGTATTATCATTATACACACAGATAGGCTTAGGCCACACATTGCTAAGGGGCAGAGGGGGGATTCCATGGTGTGCGGGGCGGGGGGGATTCGTACAGGCTGTAAAGAGGCAACTGGGTCCAATCTATCCCCCAAATTATGTTCCATGACGTCATGTTGGCCACTTGACATCTGCCAGTGTGGGAGAATTTATACCACGCAATTGGCAAATACTGCCCATGGTGTGTGTGTTTTTTTTTTTTTTAAAGATTTTATTTATTTATTTGACAGAGAGAGATCACAAGCAGGCAGAGAGGCAGGCAGAGAGAGAGGAGGAAGCAGGCTCCAGAGCCCGATGCGGGGCTCGATCCCAGGACACCGAGATCATGACCCGAGCCGAAGGCAGCGGCCCAACCCACTGAGCCACCCAGGCGCCCCCATGGTGTGTGTTTTTAAAATGTATTTCCCTCTGAGATGTGGTTGCTAAATGTTTACTGACACATCGCTGGATAGGAGTCATATCCAGGCAGCTTGAAAAGATGAATGTCTTCCTGCCAAATTATTGATAATACACTGTAATCAGTGGCAGAGCTGACCATGTCTCCATTTTCTCTCTCTTCCGTCGTCTAGATCTGGGGGGCAAAAAATAAATTAGTTAAAAAAAAAAGAAGTCGCCAGGATAACCCAGGGACACTAGTCTACAAACTAGTTATGCCACTTCCAAGCTCTGTGAAAATAAAGCCCGAGCAACTGCAAACCTTTATGCACCTTAGGGTGCTCTCCCATCCTGCATGACCCCGTCATGACAGCTGAGCCTGGAATGTGACCAGCAGAACATCTGCAGGACATGACAACATTTGGCAAAACCCACATCAGCAGAGGAGCTGTGGTACTGTCATTTGACTTAGATGTCAAGGGCTCCCCCTCAACTCCAGGAAGGCAACGGTCATCTTTGTGGACAGCCTCAACGAGAACTGCTGGGTGCCAACTGGATGTCAGGCATTTTTTTCTAAACATTTTACAGTGTTCTATTATCTGAGTGATATATAGTAGTCATTCCTGTCTTTGAGAGGAGAAAACTAAGGTACAGAGAGGTTGACTAACTGGTTTGAGATCATGTAGGTGCCATGTGGCTGAAGGAATCTGAAGCCTGTGACAATCTGCCCCCAGTGTACTTGTCCCCAGAGATGCCGACATGCTACTTTGAGGGCTAAGAGGGTAGTCCTGGGGTTCGCAGGTTCTGAGAATGTGGTCAAACAAGAATTTCCACGGAAGAACTCCCCTTGAATCATGTTGCCCATGACCTTCTCTGACCACTAGTCCCCTAACTTATTGCCTTGGCTTCGGGTCACTTAACACCCCCAGCCTTAAAGACATTCAATATTCTCCTGGGTCTTACTGCCACTACCACATTTCCCTCCCTCTAACCCGGATGATGTGGGTGTATTTTGGCTCTTACCGGTGTCTTGAATGCTGCCAACCAGCATATTTTACATCTATGCTCCTTAGCTGGTCAAAAACCAGCTCTCCCTCTCTGAGCTACCCTCTCCACTTCTCGCCGACATGGTAATGATACACTATGACTGAAGAAGCAGGACACTGTGTGTCTAAAGAAAGAGGTTTAAAATATTTTATTAGGGAACATACGTCAATATTCAACAACACTTAAATATTATGGCATCCATATTTAGAAGGACAGTATAAATGCTTATAACCTGAACAGTCACTTTATGAACAAATAAAATAAATTCCTTTTGAACAGTGGGCTGTATGATCCATAAAGTATATTTTTTCACTTTATTTACTCATCTGCTTAGGAATATGTACATCTGTTTTCTTCACAGAAACAAAAACAAAAACAAAAACAAAAACCAATGTGATCGTTCACCATATCACATCATAAAACAAATGGACCTGTAAAAATGGCATGTAGAAAATTCAGAAACACTTAAAACAGCACATTCCAAAGATACTGAATCCATTTAAAAGGAATTAGATGTGTCAGAAGCCACTGAAATCAGCCTGGGTGTCATATATATGCATCAGTACAAAATGCTGCAGCAAGTTCTGGAATAACGACTCACAAGCATGAACATCTTTATCTGACTTAGGAGATAAGTCTCTCTTTTACAGCATAGGACACATACCAAACTCTCAGCAAGGTTCAGACGGATTTTGTTTGTTACATGGAGGGCAAGGTCGTGACAGCAACTCAATCAACCAAATACTAAAAACCTGGAGAAGGTGGCGTGGTCTGCAAACACTGCAGAGTTAGAAAATGTCCCTGCGGGGACCTTATTCACTGGGAGAATTGTAAGGGTTACGAAAAATCACAGCAGCTAAAATCAGCCAGTCTGGCAAAGTGGAAATGCCATATTTGTATTTGAACAGATCTAATGAGTAGACAAGCAGCAAAGCTGCAGTAAGCCAGGAAATGTCACAGGGTTCATATTTAAATGGCATTGGCTTTATTTGCTAAAATACAGTTTTAATTTCACAGGCAAAATGAACTTCCAGAATTATTTTCCTTAGCCCCACCCAGCAAGTCAAGTCCTCCCAATTGGTAGCTGATTGGAGAAGTGCAGCTTCAAGGTCTTCATTTTGTTTCAGTTGCTCCCACCACCTCCCCTGCATTGTGGATCTATCGCAGAAAAATCTACTGGGTACCCTTCGCTACTGTATAGCGGTGTCCTGATACCGACCCTCCAATGATGGGTGATGTGAAAGCCAGCCTCGTGGGGCTGTAGCGATCCATTTATTTTCTGCATTTTTCGAGGGGTAGGGAAAACTCTTTCTTTTAGTATTGTATGACATTTTTGTGCTAAAAACAATCTCTCAATTTTTCAAAACACTGAATTGCATCATGTAAGACTTGCTCTCAAAGACTTTCCAAGCATTTAGTTATTTGTAAGGATTAGCCACTTCATGGTCAACAAATGTTTATTTGCACAATGAGCGATAGTTTTTTTTTTTTCCTGGTTAGCCATCCCACTGTAATGCTGTGTGTTAAGCCTTGAAGAAAAAGAGAATCAGACAACTGAGAAACCAAGGCCTTTCAATATTCAGCCAAGCCAAACATGGGAGCTCTACCAGGAAAGCCCCACGTTCATTATTTCCTGGCTCTTCCTTGGTTCATTCTTGGCTTAAACAAAGTAGGAAGAAAATCATGCAGGGTTTTCCTGCATGGGACTTGAGGGATGGGGTTTGAAGAGCCAGCTGGACATCATGAAATGGGAGGCTGCTTTCCACGTGCCTTGTCAGACATGCCTGAGGCTTACTCTGGGCCTGCACTGGTTTATTCCTTACTTGCTTGGAACAACTCCCTCTGTTTCCCAGTCCAATTTGTCCTCCAGGATCCAAACTAGAGGTCGCCCTTTTTGAAAAGCCCGGCTTCAGGGGTGGCTTGGGTGCCTTGGGCTAAACTCCCTTGGCCCTGCGTGAATTCTTGTGCCATGGAGATTTACCATGTTCTGTTATAATCGTTGACTTTCCTGTCCTTCCCATGGTCCACAGGCACCTTGAAGGTGAGGACCATGTGTCCACCTTTGTTTCCACCACTGTTTGGAGCTGAGTCTGGAGCCCTCACTAAATATTACAGAATGAAAGGATGAGGAAAAGAACCACTGTGCACAATGACAGCTTCCCTTGGAAAAAGGAGATTTGGTTTTGTAGCATGGCTTCATCTAGTTTTATGGAGGTGCTAGAATTCAAGGGACACGAAGGGAACTTTAGTGTTTAATGTTTAAGAATGCAACAGGGGAAGCTATACTAAGCTGACTCTCAAAAAATTGTACTCTTTGTCCCCCAAACCTGTTTTTCTGTCTTGTTTTTACATCCACAGCCACTCCTTAAATCACTATTGTCTCAGGCTTGATAAGAGTGATATGTTAGACTTGTATCTTAGATGAATATTTGACAAAGAGGTAAATCTATGTGGCAGCTAAGACTTACAGGTTTCTGAGGTGGATTCAAAACACAATGGGTAACAGGAAAGGGGCCTGGACTGGACACCCCCTTCACTGGGCCATGAGGACAGCACTCGTGGACATGAAGCTGGTTTCATGTAATGAGTGTATGTTGCCTCAAGAAAAAAAAAATGCACATTCACTTTTAATGGATTACATTAATACTTTTTAATATACTAAGCATCATGTGTCAACATGACTAAAATTGTGCCCTTCTGTAGAGTAAGAATTCTTACTACAAATCCAATGTATGCATTTTCACAAGTTCATACTTTGGTTGACCTGGTTCTTTGTACACTGAGGCTCATGTTTATATCCCTGTTGGCCAAACCAGTCCCATTCTGCTCCCTATGAGGTGATGTTCTCAGTGTTCCTTCCCCTAGCAGCAAAAGAATGAAAAAAACCCTTCTTTTTAATTTGGGCCAACACCACCAGCTTGACACAACTCAGCTTCTCAAAAACCCAGAAGACGGAAGTAGCCATAGATGGTGTTTACACAAAGTAGATTTAGGCCAAGAACTTCATCCTCGAAAGTGACTACTCCCTCCGTTTAAAACAAGTTTGAGATTCCAAGTCACAGGAGACCATTTGGCAGGGAGAGGTGGCAGGTCCCTGTCAAACACAGCCTCTCAACATGACTGCCTGTCCTCCACAGACTGAGTCATGGTGAGTAGAGCTTGCAGGATGGATTTTCCTGTGATGCCACTAGCCCAGAAGATCATTCAAGGGGGTCTACAGAAACTCCAAGGCTCTCACTGGCCACTTGAAATTAGAGTGGACACTGAGTTGGCATTTCCATGGTGTGGATTTCAATTCTGGCAAGACCGCCTGTGGGTCATGACTGGGAATTTGCTGTTTTGTCTGGTAAACACTTCTGAGAGTCACCCAGGCCAGGTGGTGGCCTATTTGTTTAGACAGTTTAAAACTCAAACTTTGCTTCAAACATTATACCATCTTCCAGTGGCCAAAATTACTTCTCTTTCTCATAGTATCATTTACGTAAATACACACACATCTTTTACAAAATGACTACATGCTATAGAGTGTCTTTCATAGAACAACTGTCATTAAAAAATACTTCCTATTGCCAAGTAAGTTGTTAATTTGAGAGAGATTGCAACCACCAGCACCTGGTGGGGTATTCTTATTCTGGGCGGTCTATAATCTGAGAACTTGGTGAATAACTTCAAAGAAGTTCATTGAGTTGATTTTTAAGAATTAAAGCAAAATGCTCTGGTGAAGGTACTTCCAACCCCCCTCCTCCAAAATAACATAGTTGTGGTAGGTGGCAAGGGGTTGGGTGTGGATAATGGAAACTTGGAATTTGGTGCCTGCACTCTTAGGAATGATAGAAGCCATGGTACCACAGCTTTTGCCATTTTCTCATGAAAGCGTTATTAGTGTCTTGAACTGGTGACAACCAATTTCTGGAAACAGATCAACTGGGATGGAAAGGAAAGGAAAGTGAAGGACATTCCATCTTTTCCTGCATGTAGAGTTCTTGGCACTTTAAGATACTTTAAAGATGATGTAGTTTATAATAAAGTTGAATTTATATAGCATTTGGGAGGGGAAATGAAGACAAGGAAAGAGTGCTAGCATTTATTGGGGGCCTCCTCTGTTCCCATATATTGTATCAGCCCTCATGAGGCATTTTTATTGCACCGCTGCATTTGCTTACCCCATTTCACAGGTGAGGAAAATGCTGTCAAGAGAGGTCAAATGACTTGTCCAGGATCACTTAGTTAGGTAAGGAGAAGGGGCCTGAAATTGAGCCCTGGCCTTCTGGCTTCCAAGCCATGGCTCTTCCCCTAACCCTACTGACGAGATCCCTGTAGTTCTCCTCTGATGACTGGTTCTGGATAGACATGGTAAGTTAGTAAGGTAAGTTAGACGTGATAAGGTAAGTGGTAAGTTAGGCCAGGTGGGTGGTCAGCACAGGTGAACTAACTACAGGGAGAGGTACCGGAAGACTCAATTCCTTCCAGTCATTGTCTCTTTCCTCACTCCCTACAGACTTGACTCTATTCTTCTCACACCCATATCACTGTATTTGTTCTCTGTGAAAACGTTTCTTTCATAATGTGACTATAGAGTCTTACACGTTAGGGGCACCTGGGTGGCTCAGCTGGTTAGACATCCAACTCTGGGTTTCGGCTCGGGTCACATTCTCGGGGTCGTGAGATCGAGCCCTGCATCAGGCTCCATGCTCAGCGTGGAGTCCCTGTTCTTCTGCCCCTCCCCCTGGTCACGTGCTCTCTCTCTCTTAATTCATTAAAAATAATCTTACATTTTACCATATCCAAATGTGCAAAGGCCTTGGCACATAGTAAATGCTCTAAATGTAATTTCTCCTACTGAAACTTTATCTCTGTGCTCCTCATCGCAGTGCTCATTTCATTGTCTGCAGTAGCGGGTTAAGTAGGTATGGTATTACTGGAAAGTGGGCTGCCTGTGACTTGTTATACCCCAGAGACAAAAGGAGCTATTTTTTTCTCTCCATATCTGATGAAGAAAGCATGTGTTTGGATTCAGGCTTTAAAAGCTGAAGTAAAATTTCTGTTGCAGAATGTCGGTGACCATGTGCTGAAGTTTAGGTATTAGGGTCTTGCATGATGTTCTGGAGTAGGAAGGCAGAGGGTGAGGTGAGCTTCTGGAGATTGGGACGTAAGCACACCTGGGACCCCATTTTTTTAATCCAATTAGTCCCTAGTCAATGTTTAACTCCCTTAAGAAAATATGTAGAAAACTAACAACTAATTGTTATTTCAACATTTTTAATGCTTGTTTTACTCTTAAAAAGATTTCATCCCTTTACTTTTTTAAATAGCCTTCTTGTCAGATGGCATGTGGGCATCCTTATTTTTGATTAAAGCTGCTCATTCGCCTACCTATTCATCAATGCTCCTTCTTTCCCTGCCCTTTAGGAGGACTGTCACCTCTGCCAGGAGACAGGGGCTGGGTTGGGGAGGAGCCCTGGACAGAGAGCATTCATCCTGATGCTCCCTTGTCTTTTGATTAATGAGCCAAAGGCTTTCCAACCCTTGAGACTTCAATTAGCCAAGCTGTAGAGCTGAAACCTTTTCATTATGAAGATAAGGCTGGGTTTAGCAAAAGGAATGGGGACCAGACTGTGGAAGAAAAACAAGTTTTGTTTTTTCTTTTTTTTTCCAGTGAATACATCAATAAGCCATTGCTGTCCTCAATCAAACCTGGTTTTGGATGGTTTTCGCTTAAATACACTCACTACTTTGGTAGGCGCTGGCTTTTCATGTGATTTTTCCTCCTGTGATTTCTAGACGGGATGGAAGCTGGTGAAGTACAAACTCTTAGCCAACAAGCCTGTTCCATTGTGATGGAGATTGTGCGGCAAGAAACAATTCCAATTTGAGCAGTGCCCCAGGGAGGCATGGGATACCAAAGTGGCACCGTGCCTTGCCCAGAAAGCATGATAGCCGAGGCTATGCAGTTAGAGCAGTCCCGATCCTTCCAAATGAGGATAAATGCTCTTTGCTTCTCAACAGGAACCAGGCAGAAGACATCACTCCATGACCGTCATGGCAGTACCCTGCCAGCAATCAATTTGTCTACAGTAAAAGGCTTAGGTGGGGTTGATGAAACAGAAATGGGGCTGAATTTCTCAAGAGAAGCAAGGTGACCAGGCCAAGACACTCTAAAATCACAGAGAATGGGCAGAAGCCACCGAGAGGCAGGAGCAGGGGGAGCTAAAACCGGACACTAGAGTCCCTGAGGGCTGGGGCAGCAATAGCAGTCTTCCAAAGGTCAGAATTAGAATGCCTTTTAGCAGGGAATGGCTGTCTATATCCTCATATCCAAGCAAGTTAGTGTCACTTCCTTTCGTCTACTCTTCCTGAGCTATGAGAGAGGGTGAAGGGAAGGCACCCTAAAGGCTCGTTGGCACCCATTTCCCATGCTGCTCCTGATGTGGGGCAGACATCCCTGAAACAGCATTAACTCCAGGATTGGGGCTATCGCCAGGATTGGGGCCCAGTGGTGATCACAGCCTACGGTGTGCTCCTCAGTGACCCATTTCCTGGGACTGGGTTCTGTTGTTGGTTCTTCACTCCACCTTACTGCGTCTCACCTTGCTCGCAGGGTCTAAGGTCTGGCCCATTCACAGATGGTGATCTGCTTTTCCGGGTGCACAGCTCTCCTGGGGATTCGGTGCCTGCCCTGATTTAAGGTGGCAGCTAACCCGGGATTCCCTACTGCTGTGCTCTGCGCCCCTGGTTAGAACCTCACTGTCACTGTTAGGAGCCCTATCACCCAAGACTTTCTGGTGGGTCATCTGGTATTTCCAAGGCCCTGTCGACCTGGTCTCCCAGTATCTGCCTGAGCACTAGTTCTTGGCTCTGGTCCCTTGTCCCTCTTTGTCCCTTCCCTGCTTGCTCAGGAGGGGCCCTGCTCTTTAGATAGGATCCCCCAGGGGATGAGTACTGCTCTGGGCATACAAAGTGACGTGACAGAGTTTTAATCTGGTTGAAAGATAGAACCTATAGAGGTGAAGTGTAAAGTATGTTTTAAGGTGAAAAAACTATAGATTTTTAAAAAAGCAAGGACAGATGAAAAAGAGTACACAATTGTCAAACACAATTTAGAGACAACTGCTGTAGGAACTCAGAGAGGATGGTCGGGAAGGGCTGAATTTGAACATTTGATTTGGGGAAAGAATTGTGGATAAGATTTTGCAGGCGGAAAGTAGAGAGTGGGGAGAAAATTGTATGGGTTAAACTGTCCCCCACCCTGCCACCCACACCCAATTTCATATGTTGAAGTCCTAACCCCCAGGACTTCAGAATGAGACTGTGTTTAGAGAAACATTTTTCAAAGAGGAGGTTAAGGTTAAATGAGGTCTTTGGGATGGGCCCCGATCCAATCAGACTGTGTCCTTAGAGAAGAGGAGATGAGGACACAGACACACTGATGGGCAGACACTGGGGGGAGGCAGCCAGCCACAGGCCAAGGAGAGAAAGAGGTCTCTGAGGAAACCAGCCTGGAGACCCTTGATCTCAGACATCCAGTTTTGAAAACTGCGAAAGAGTAAATGTCTATGCCGAAGCCCCTAGACTGGGGTTTTCTGCTGTGACCGCTGGGGCAGACTAGCTCAGGCGGAGCTGTGTCAGCAAAGTGGGAGCACGCTGGGTAGGAGAGGACCCTCTGCAAAGGGGAGAGAGGTTCCTGGCACAAAGTTACATTGAGACAATAGAGAGAGTCCGTGAATAAGTTCCTAGGGCAGAAGAGCTGGTGGGGATGGAGACAGGCAGTGGGAACACCTGGTAAGGAGCACCTTTCACCCTGTTGGGATCTGTTGAGTTTTGCTCAGTGTGCCTTCTGAGGGAGCGACTGTTGCTTAATTGCTTATCTTGCTTAATGCTAACAGGAAACCAAGTTTGCTTTGGGATTCACCATAGTTTTGAAGGCCCTAAGGGCTAAGTGGGAGAGTGAAAGGTGAAGGCACACCGAGGCAAGAGACCAATGACGTGGGAGAGAAAGAGAGAGAAGGTGACATTGCAGGGCGAGAGACTTCTGACATGTCCAAGTGAGAGGGAGATGCTGGTCAAAGAGGTGCTCACCTGTGGGTGGGGATAGAAATAACCGGAAATCACATCTGACCATCACCACACTGTGTTTGTTCCCTTCACGTGGAATTACTAGTAGTAGAAGCCCAGAAAGACAGCTGTGGGGGCCCAGGTACCAGTCCTTGTGGAGGGGCCTCTCCTGCCTGTGGCTCCCCGAGGGCTCAGGGACGCCAACTTGCAGTGTCAGGCCTGACCTGGGGAGGGGACAGAGATGCTGAGGGAAGCCCTCCTTGTCACCTGGGTGATGCACAGAGCACTGTATCCCATGGGAACTGGCGCCCCCTGGGGCAAGGGTAACTACCCCATCATTCATTGCTTGTCAGTTTGAAAAAAATAGGGGGTAGATTCATGGAGAGGGAGGCTGGGATAAGGAAAGAAAACTGGAAAGGAGAGAAGAATAAGGTCAAGATGGAAGGGAACGGGGAAGGGAAGCTGCCACACAGAGTCATCCCAGGCCTTCCTTTCTGTGCCCAACATAGGGGCTGCTGTTAGTACTGATATTTTTGATATTATTCCATTACTAGATACATTCCTTATATTATTATCAATAGTTCTGGGTCCTTCCTCATCAGTTCTGCACCCATTCCCATTCCCTCACCCCTGGCCCTCCTGTAGAGTCTCATCTCTCAACACTGTGGACGTTGGCCTAGGTCACCAGAACTGCACCCCTCGTTTCCAACTGACAGCGTGTGCCTCCCCCTCACTGCCCATCAGGACTGGAGAGGGGATGGGGACGGGGAAGGAAGTCCTTCCAATAATGTGCTAGCTTCGAGAAACATGGCTTCATTGTTGCAGGGGAGGACTGAATGTTTCCCTACAGGAACACCATTTAGAGTCTAGTTAGGTGATTTTAGACTTAAAAATGAAAACCAGGGAAAGAAGAGAAAGGATGAGGAAGAGAGGGAAGAGATGTCCTGCTAGAAGCTATTACATGTCTTTGGAAGATGTCCCTCCCCTCCAGCACCCCTTTCTGTACCCTGCTTCTTGGTGATCCCCAGGGCAGACCCTCAGAGGTCCTGGTGCAGGGTGCTGTGGTCAGAAGGCCTTCACAAGGAGCCAAGTGTGACCCCCAAAGCCTCTGGGGACCCCCATTTTAACAGGATCCAGTGCTCTGGCAGGGATGTCAGATCAGCTGTGGTCAAATGTCACCCACTGGTTGTTGCCACTCATGGAGTCAGCTGGACTGTGCTGGGAGATTTTTAGTGGGATGAAAAGATGAAAGACCCCACCCCCACACCACTGGCGGGCTTCTGCAGCCTGCCTGTTCTACAGAACCTAGCAGTGGTAAGGGGTGGTGAGTGCTCCCCTTTTGTCCCAATGCCTGGGTAGAAAGTTACAATGAGGTACTAGAGTACGTCTTTCGGGTGAGTGGGTTATATGGAGCAGCCCCCCCATCCCGCCCCAGGTATGAACTTGTCTCTTCATCTAACAAATCAAACAGCTTGGAAATATTAATGTGGTCAAGTAGAGATGTGTCAACGGCATATTTAAAAAAAGAGGCTTTTAAGTTGAACACCAAAATCCACTGCTTAGCAGTTATTATTCTTATACTGTAAGCTTGAGATGGCCTAGATCAAGGATGGCGAATTAGGGCCCATGGGCTGTTTGTTTGTTTTTGTTTTTTTTTTGCTATGGCCTGTGAACTAAGAATGGATTCTACATTTTTAGAGGGTTGTCCAAAAAATGCAAAAAAAAAAAAAAAAACCCAACAAAAAAGAATGTGTGACAGAGAGCATATGGCCCACAATGCCTCAAATATTTACTCTCTAGCCATTTACAGAAAAAGTTTGCCAACCCCAGGTGTACATTAAATAAATCTTTATTTTTTTTTACTTGTTTTGGGAACACCCTTCCCCTCCCCCTTCTGTAACAATGCTTCTTGGAAAAATGCGTTCTCGACTTGGAACCCACCCAGCTCCTAAGCTGGGGACTGTCTGTGCCTCTTAGCATTTTTTTTGTGCCGAATGCAGTGCCTGGTGCAGGAGAGGAAGCGGGCAGCTTGCTGACAATGATGAAGGGGCTCACGGGAAGAGGAACCTCCCAAACTTCCTTTGCAACCTTTGCAATCCCAAGGTCCTTAATGTGTTCACCACTTCTGGCTTTGCCTGTCCTCTCACCCTGTTGATCAAGCCAAGAGCCCGTGGCCCTGCTTACTTCTTTAGCTCTGATGCTGCCTAACTAGGGAGAAAGAACAGAATCACATCTGCTAGTTCTTTAGCCAATGAGAAAAGCACAGGCAAATATGCACTCCGAACAATCTTATATTGCCCTGCCGCGGTAAGGGATATAATAGGAGAGAAGGTGCCAATGGAGCTGAAAATAGGGATCAGAGATGAACGAGTGACATATGAAATTCATGGTTTCAAGAAACAGTGGACCCTGGGGATACCACAGATGTCACGTAAAACGGAGTCAGAGGCTGGATTTGGGGCGATCTGAAGCATCCTCCTTAAGTCTCTACATCCCCTTGTTTCTTCAGATGTTAAGAATCGATGGCACGTCCTTCCTTAGCTTTGTCCCTCACAGGGACGGCTTGAGTTAGGCGAAATTACTTGGGCAAGTACAAAGTGTTCTGTAAATGGGAGGACATTCTAAGCTCATGTTGGGACATCCTGTCTTAGCTTCCTTTCTACTGCATCTGAATGTACTTTTTGTACTCGGGCTTCTTAATAGGTTGGCGCCTTATTTTTTTTCTACAAATACAGTAAGACTTTGCTCTTAGATTTTTTTTCTCCCCTAATTAAGTCTGTATTTTTCATAGTTTAGCTCTAATCATTTCCAGCTTCTAACTAAGGTGCTCTGTTGCCTGTAATATAGAGGACAGTGCTGTAATGACTCCTGGGCCCCACGGAAAGGAAAGACAATCATTTTGTGTTTGGAAATGAAGAAGCGAGCGGCTTCAGGCATTTCCTTGCTTATCAGTGGCAGCCCAGTGTTAGGAAATCACGCATCCGGCTTTGAGCGCTGTCCAGGGTAAGCTTTCCCCTTCCTCCTCAACACCGCCCCCTGCCCCCTGCCCACTGCCATAAACTGCCATAACCTTCCTTTTAGGTGGGAGACTCAGGAATCCATGTTGGGGTAGCACGGAAGAAATGATATTTTCTTGCACAGAGCAGATGAGCTCCACCGTCATCTGGGTCTGGGGTGAGGGGCATGAGGGAGGCCATGCTGATGGGAACAGTGGCAAGGGGCCTGGTGTCCTCTGTCGAGATCCTAGTCTGCTTTTGTCAGCCCTGTCCCCAAAGTCATCTCCACTCACTCATCCTGTGGGGACTTTGAAGGCCCAGGAGGCCACGCTGTCATTGCTTTTTGAAGACGGTGGACCCCACAGCAGCCTGGGCTCAGCCCTGCTCCCCGGCATAGTGTGTAGACAAGGAGCAGGTGCCAACAGTGTTCCGACCAGGCTGGACAGGAGCCGTGTGCAGGTGGTTTCAGGGTTAAAAGTCCTAGTAGTATAAAAAGAAATCAGAGTAACAGTGAGCACACCTCTGATGCCTTCCTACTGGCCACCATTGCCTTCTTTTTGGTCACCCTATTTTTGCTTGCGGATTTTACCTTCCACGGGCTTGGGCTCCCTTCTCCCTTTGCTGACGAGCAGAGCTCTTTCCTTAATTAAGTCAACAAGTACTCATACGCAGAGGCAGCATCCCTTTTGGCAAGAGGACCTGTGCAGAACCAACCCCAGAAGCAAATGAGAATGTTTGTCAAGCTCTGATTGAGTAGCCGTGATTAAAGAATGAAATATTACCTGCCTGAGCAATGAGTTCCTAAAACCTGCTCTCTCCCAGGCCTTGACCATGGGACCCACGGGGCCAGAAGGTCTGCATGACTTTGAGGGGCTAAGGCAATCTGAGATACTCAGGGCATAAAGCTCTCATTTGCAAAAAAGAAATCCAAGAACAAGAGGACACTAGCTAATCCACAGTCAGAGTTGCCAACTGGTTCTTCATTTCTATAGATTGCCTACATCTCTGGCTACCCGGGGATCAATTTTGTGAGCCAGTCCTCTATGGGAACACACATGAAATTCACATGTCTGACACGCTCTCTAGGCTCAGTGTAATTCCTGGTGAAATGTCTATAATTCTTTCTCTCTCTCTCTTTCTAACTCAAATTAAAAAAAAAAAATAGTGTTGGAGTACAGGGGAGAGTGATGTTGTATTCTTCTTTGTTTTAAAAAGGGATATACTTCCTGAAAATGCACCAATTAACTGGTTAGTCAGTAACCCGAACATCCTATGCAACGTGTTTCATACCCACAACTGGATTTTGCATTTCTAGGCCAATGCAGCCTCTTCTGCATTCTCTTGTATGCCCATCTGCTCCCAGTTTGATAGAATTTGTCTTTCTTGCAAGGCCTGAATAACTTTCCATGTCATTATCCTCTACAAAATGGTGCAGTCTGAAACATAGAACTGCAGGCACCAAACCCTTCTGATCATCATCTGTTTTGGGGATTTGGTTGGGCTGGAGTTAGGCAGCGTTTATGTACGGAGGTTGACTGGATGGCAAATCCCCAAGAAACAAAATGTTAAAATGTTGTATGGCTTCCTGTCCTCAGCATCTCCAGTTCAAACTGGGGAACATCCTCCCCTCCCCACCCCCCCATCTATTAAGGAAGCAGAGGAACTGGGAAAAATGTGTAGACTTTAGTATTAGGCAAATCCAGGACTGAATCATGATTCCTCACTGGCCTAGGGCGAGTCCTCCAACTATTAGATTTTTACCTTTGAGAGAGAAATGTGTAATTGCTATGAGACTTAGAGCTAATAGGGTATAAAACGCCCTGCCGATGCACACAGAAGAACCTAACCAAAAGCCTTCCAAATGGATTTATTTAACCAAATATCACTTGTCCACCATGGCTGGACAAACCCAGGTAAGCAGTGAGAGTCTGAAGCCTTCATGTTTTAGAGAGTGTTGGCGTACACCAAGTGGTGACAGGCAGAACAGTTTTGGACAAGACAGGAGTAAAGTCAAGTGAAAGACAAGCGACAAGCAAAACACTTTCCTGAAATCCTGGCAGTAGCTTGGGGCAATGTTTAAGTAGAGCCCTTCAAGGTCTCTCTGAATGCGTGCAATTCGAACTGCAGAAGAAACTCAAGTTTTGCCTATCCCACAACGTCAAGTTGATTTTTTTTTTTTTTTTTTTGCGATGTTTCGACAGTCTCAAAGCAACTGCTTTTTATAACACATTAGAGAAAACATTTGGACCACTGTTGCTCTGGGTAAATTCTTCAAACTCCAAATAGAAGCAGTAAACATGTGAGTATAAATATGACAATCATTTGTTTAACTGTGACAATTTTAGAGAGTTTTTGGCATGCTCAAAGGTACAGAGATTTTTGTGGATGAGTAAAAAATAGCTCAAGTATTGTTTATCCCACTTTGACGAAGTCTTGGGTGATATTATCAATTTCTTGCAAAAATTGGCGTGTTTGTACCTAATATCACATTATGGGAAAGGAAATAAATGTTAAAGTTTGCCTCCCTGGAGGGAGTGGGGTTGGTGAATAGTATAGCAGATAATTATTTACGGACAGTCTTACGTGAATAAAATTGTCATGGCTTTTATCTGATGACCAAAAGATTTTTAGTTGTTTGTTTTGATTAGAAGTGGCATCAATCCTAGCTTTTTGGTAATCCTTAACTTTCTAAAATCTAGAATTTAAATTTGTCTGGGAATGTGTTTCAAGGGAGCCATATTCTATGGAAGCAAAACTATTACCATTCTTTTCACGGGGATGCCCTTCCTGTAAAGGGAAGGCTGACAAAAGGGGTTATTAAAATTCAGATCCTGAAAGAAACTCTTCTCCATAATGAAACTTATCTTTCTTCTCAAGGCAGAAGACAAGAGAGTCCTTCCCGGATGCTTACGTCCATAATAGGACACCCACATCTCGTAGAGCTGTTCTGGGACATGCAGACAGAGTAGAAGAGTCCAAAAACCCAGCCAATATCTAATGCCAGAATCAAAGTTATAAGCACAAGTCACAGCGCCTGTCTGGTCAGTGAGAGGACATTCTCCAGAAAGGGCTGAAAAAGGAAAATATTCAATGGCCAAGCAGGACCAACAACAGCCTCAAATTCACATGCAAACAACCCCCCTTCCCACCCCCAAAGCAGTGTGCAAAAAGATATTAGCCTTCAAGAAGCACTTGCAGAAATTTTCATTTTGCTGCATGGGAAGAAGACAAGATAATGGGCCCCTAACCTTGGCTGTGAAAGTTAAATAGGGGCTGCGATCTACTTTAAAATTCTTATAGGAAATTACTCAAACAGGGGGAAGAGGCTAGAGAAATGGTCAGTCATTAGGTTTAGACCAGTGATTCTGGCCAGGAATTATGCCCAAACCACAAATCTTATTTTAAATTCTTATTGCAGAATATGAAAAATATTTTCATTTTTTACAGATAATCCTCCTCCTCTTTAGTCATATATGGAGTTATATTTTAAGGTTGACCAGAATTTGCTATACAGAAAGCAAAAGTAGCACGTTCCCCAAGTTCCCACAGAAAGTGGGAACAGATGAAGTGAATGGGCTCCTGGATCTTTCACCAGAATACATGGGCTTCTGTGGAAAACTATTCGCAAATTCCGGCTTTAGATGGTTTTGTGGTGACCAGTCAGTATCCTCCCAAGCTAAGCTTGTGTATCTTTCCGAGTTCCGGAAGGATACACCTGGATCCTAAGGCTCGTTCCGCCATTGGCTACCTGTGCATTCGGGACCTTGAACCTCATTCCTCATGCAGTAGCGAAGCCGTGGAGGAAAAACGGAAGTCTAGATGCGCCTTCCAAAATATGATAAGCTCTGGATTTTCATAACGGTGTTCTAGAAAAGGTAAGCGATTTGCCAAGAAAAGCCTTTCTAGGCCACATCGAAGCGGCTGTGCCCGAAGTCTGCAGCCTCTTAGCATGAAATTAACACCTGCCCCAAACCCTTGATCTTTAAATATGTTTCACAAGAAGCCTTCATCGATTTGATCTTGGAGCCGCTTACAGGAATTTTTTTTTCTGTAGAAGTAAAGTTGAAAACACTGACCTTCACCTCTAGCATCTCCCATCAGGAAAAGCCATCTTTTTCCCCCAACCGTCTAGACCTAAGCATAACCAATGTGCCTCCGCTAGTCCCGAGGCTTCACAAGCACCCCTCACCCTCCTCTTTAGGGACTCGGGAGCAGTAGCCAGTGAAATTGCAGCAAAAGGTAGATCTCATTGTCGAGTTGCACCCAAGTGAAGAAACTGGATATGGTCAGAAATGGTGGAGTTTAAAACGTGCTCTAAAAATAACGTGCCTGGATAGTGGCCACCGTCTTAAGGCTCTTCCTCTCCAGGCCCTCTCCTCATAAATATCCACCATGGTTGTCATTAAGTTTAGCCTGAAAATAAAATCCCCTCACTCCATCAAGAAATAGCTCCAAACTTAGAGTGTGTGCTCAAAATATTCATGATGAAATCATAACCTTATATTTATAGTCTTTTGGATTGTGTATGACATTCTGTTTCCCATGGTGTTTTTCGTTGCGAGGGCCAGACGTGGAAAGCGGCCTCGGAGGATGACCGCGAGAGCACTAGCCTCAAGGAAATGCTGTTTATCGTCATTTGGAGCCGGATGGTCGTGTGACATCCTCCTCCTTCCCTGAGCCCTATCCCCTGCCCCAGAGTCGGGTCTCTTCCCCCACTCCATTCCCAGCTGGTCCCCAGTTTCCTGGTCCTGTCTCCTCATCCAAGAAGAGTGAACTGGACTTCCAAGTAGGAAGTGGGGTGTGTGCCTGAGATCATCCCCTCCCCCCACAACCCCTTCCTCTTTTCTGACCTTTCCTGTCCTCTAGACTTCCTCCCCATTTTCACTGAGGGAGACGGTGTGGATCTTAATGGTTGGAACTTGGTGGGTCTCTCCACCGTTGTGGGTGGAGGGCCCCGCACAGCAGCACACCTGCAGAAAGCTTTTACTTCTCACCCGGGCTGTGGTGCAGGCTGACTGGTCTTTGGACACTGTAATCCTGGCAGATTCACGGGGCATCGAAGAGAAAAATTTCCATTCACAGACCCCATCCGTCTTGGAGATCTTATAGAAGGTCTCTCCAGATCCCACTGGGATGCGAACCAGGTCCTTGTGTTGCCCCTCGAGGGCGTGGCTGGGTGGGTGCAGGGTATAGCCCAGGGTGTGTTTCGAAGACTGCTTTCGGCGGAGACATTGGATTCTCAAGACATTCTGGAAGGCCTTTTTAAACTCCTGACTGGAGCACGGGTATATAATGGGGTTGATGCAGCTGTTTAGGTATCCGAGCCAAAATGCTATTTTAAAAACGGTTTCCGAGGGCTTGAAATCAGGGAAGAAAGACCCTGGAAGAAAACACAGAGTTGGACATATTATTTGTGAGCCAACAGGCCAACTGGCTAGGAAAACAAGCAAACAAACCGACACACATATTTTTACATCTCTCAGATGTCTCCTGTGATTCTGAGTGCATCTGCGTTTCTCACATCTAACTGGATAGCCCGTGTAGACTGTCCTCCGAGGCCCTTCTCACCTGGTTTACATGTGCAATATCTAATATGGGAGCCAGACCCACTGGATAGGTTTGTACCAGTTCTAATCGACATCGCTTGATTGCTGCAATGAAGCTTTAAATAATAAAAAAATGAAGGCTGAGTGTGACATGTGAGTTGTTTTGACTGCATTTAAAAACAAGTTAGGGGGGGTTGCATGGGTGGCTCAGTCAGTTAAGCATTTGTCTTTGGCTCAGGTCATGATCCCAGGGTCCTGGGATAGAGCCCCACATTGGGCTCCCTGCTCGGTGGGGAGCCTGTTTCTTCCTCTCCTCCCCGCTCGTGCTCACTCTTCTCACTCATGCTCTTTGTTGCTATCTTTGTCTCTCTCTCTCTCTAAAATAAATAAATAAAAATAAAATCTTGAAAAAATAAAAAAATAGAAACCAGTTGGAATCCATTAAATAAGCGACATTAAAATGGGGTTACCTAAAAATTCATTGTCCTTTGATGTGGGGTTACACAGACACAGCCTAAGTTATTATGAATCTCTTCTCTCCTGCACATGGGAATTGTAATTTTTTTATTTTTATTTTTTAAAGATTTTATTTATTTATTTGACAGAGAGAGAGAGAGAGAGATCACAAGCAGGCAGAGCAGAAGGCGGAGAGAGAGAGGGAAGCAGGCTCCCTGCTGAGCAGAGAGCCCGACTCGGGACTTGATCCCAGGCCCTGGGATCATGACCTGAACTGAAGGCAGAGGCTTTAACCCACAGAGCCACCTAGGAGCCCCAAGAAATGCTTTTCAATATTCAATTCAAAAATATGTACCACCAACATAGAATGTAATTATATTTCACCCTCCCAAACATGTATTTTTATATCAGCATCCTCAATTATCTATGCAAGAGACTGACATTTCAAGAATAAATGATTCATGGGGTGCCCAGCTGCCTCAGCAGGCAGAGCATATGACTCCTGATCTCAGGTCACAAGCTCAAGGCCCAGGTTGAGTGAAAAGCTTACTTAAAAAAAAGAAGGGGGGGGCACCTGGGTGGCTCAGTTGATTAAGTGGCCGACTCTTGGTTTCTGTTCAGGTCATGATCTCAGGGTCCTGGGACTGAGCTTCAAGTTGAGCTCCATGCTCAGTGGGGAGTCTGCTTGAGGATTCTCTCCCTCTTCCTCTGCCCTTTCCCCTCCACCAACTCTCTCTCTCAAATAAATAAGTTAATTAAAAAAAAATACATCTTACTTATGGTGTGTTAAGATTACAATGTTTACAATGAATACCTAGAATGTGTACTAAAAGTAATTAAAATAAAATTTAAAAAATTATTCTAGAACATTCTCAGTGCTTACTACAGTCAACAAACAGTTAAGCAGAGGAAAGTCACAGTTACGTTAAATTTATAATAATTTATATATAACATAGATTAAATTATCAAAGAAAGGATTAAACTGACAAAACAATGGAAACTTAAAGCATGAGCAATTTTAGGAATTATCATTACTGAGGTTTCAAACTGAAAAAACAATGACTGAAAAGGCTGTCACAAACTTGATTGCTACAGTGAGGGATAATTACTGTCATGGTGATGGGTAAAGGCATACAGAACTCACAGTGTTCTTTAGTCTCTGGACCACTCTTTTCTTTTGCATCAACCTAAGGTCTTGATTTCACATCTTTTTCTCTCTGCTCGACAGACCCATCAGAGTCATGACAAGCTGTTGGGGGTGCTTAAGATCCACTCTCATGAACATTGCCCTGAAACTCAGCAGGGGGTCTCCAAATACAAGTGAAACTGAACTTAAATATTACAGAAGCAAATAAGACAAAATGGTACAGGGGTGGCTGGGAGCATTTATTGCCTCTAAAATATGGACACACATATAGATGATTGCTGTTATGTGAGAAAGTGATATTCTTTTAACTCCAAACCATTTAATGTTTGCCTGTAATTTTAATGGAATTGACTTTGTATTGAGTGCCTGGTTTGTGGTAAATGCTTTAAATACAATTTAATCACCATTAGTAACACTGAGAATTTTGGGATTCTTCTCAATATCCCTATTTTAGGAAGGAAGAAACTGTGATTTCATGGGGTTGAATAACTCAGGTCAGGTCACTCAGGCAGATAATTAATAACTGGTAGAGCTGGGATGTGAAACTGGCCAGCATGACATTAGGATCTACGTTTCCTCAAGAAGTACCAAACTATACCAGAATAACAAATCTCTTGAGAAGGAAGGTGATGTACAGGGAGTGATGAAGTACACAGTTGGCAAAAGTGAAAATGGAAAGATGCTTTCTCAAACTTTGTTCGAGAGGTGGAGAAAGTGGCAATGCCAACGTGACTGGTAGCTTTGTGTGAATATAGTCAGTTCTAGAAAAAAAAATTATCTTACATTATGACGCCTATATATTGTCCACTATTTCTTTCTAATAGCGACAGTGACATAATTAAGGGACCCTGCTTCATGAAGGCATGCCTTGGCCTGGGCTTAGTGAGGATATATGAGCCAGGCACATCTCGTCTATGGATGTCACCGTTCTGTAAATCAGGTAGGCAAGGGAGTGTATTTCTCTTATTTGAAGAATTGCAATAAAAAAGAAAAAAATATATGAGTATGAATTCTGAATGCGAGTGCTAAGAAAGTGATTTGGGAACCCTGGAATTTCCCTCAATGTTTTCAAGGACACTGTCCTCGCAGAGCCCAGTTTTGCATTCATGAATCTCAAGAAATCTCTTCCCTCCCTTGAGCCCCCTCAAATTTCAGGTCTGGCTGACCCAGAGCCGGGCTCTAGGGTTTCTCTATACTGGCCTTCCTGCTGTGTCCACAGTTTAAGAGGAGAATACCAGTTTCCCAGTCTGTGTGCTCAAAACACCATCTCCTCCCTGCAGCTAGGGTATAGGGGGAGACAGGGAGATGGTTAAAATGAATTTACACCAAGATTGAAATGTCAGACGATCTCCAGCTTTAATGTTCCAGGGATATTGTCTCAGATAATCCAAGCAAATCTCCAGATGTTGACTTTTCAGACTAATCGAGAGATACTTCTGGACCACAGGCCTTTGCATAAAATTACTCCCTTTTAATTCATCCCATTAAGGGTGTGACAGTGCCTACATGTGTCAAAACCTAGCATAATCTGCCCATTCCCAGTCTGACCATCCCATAGGGGCAGGTCATGGGATCCATTTCTCCTTCTGGCATGTTCATCCTCCCTGGGAGTAGGGGGGGTCCCTTTCAGCAGCTGCTGGCAGATACAAGAGAGGCAGTCGCAATGGTGCGTCTTTCAGGAACTTTCCAAAAAGGTGAGAAAAGTCAGCATGGGCCATTTCCCTCCTTATTCATATCCTTCAATGTCTTTTTTGTCTTTCATTTTTCCTCCCCTAGGACGGAGAGATGGAGTGGAATCTGGCTTGGAAAAGAGTTGCTGCTGTCTGGTCCCCAGCAGGGTTCCCTCATCCCTCCATCTCCTTCTCTGTCTAAACCTTCCCCTTCAGGCACTGTCTTCTTGACATTCCCCACTATTTCTATCCCGGCCTCAATTTCTTCTCAGATCCCTTTCTACTTGACGACGATGATGCTTTTTAGGATGGAAGGGCTACTGAATCATGCTTCCTCCTGCTTTCTACCAACCCTGGCATGGAGTGCCGGGGTGGAACCCACATGTTCCAGGATGACGCCTCTGAGCCGGTCACTGGGCCGCAAACCCCCTCTGAGCCTGCACGGCATCAGTGTTGCTCGCTGGCAGAGCTCTAGAACCCAGCACGATTTCGGCATCTCAGAGGCTCCTCCCAGTTACTGCTGAGTGAGTGGCCAACCCCTAACTCTGCTTCCCAAAGATGTGGCCTGGCTTTCTTTTCTGCCTGACAGCTGTAGCCCTCATTTCTCTGCCTGCTGGTGCCTTCCTTCTTTTTCTGTGTGTGTGTTTGTGTGTGTGTGTGTGTGTGTGTGTGTGTGTGTGTGTTTTCCCTTTCCCTTTCTCTGCCTAGTTTCTGTTCAGTCCTCTGGTTTTCTCTGTGATGGTGCTTCACTACCTTTTCTTCCTTGCTGCATTACCTGGTATCAAACGCCCATTGTTGTTCTCATCATGTTCATAGGGAGAGCCAGACTTCTGAATGAACCGCAGGAGCATAGAGGCTCCTATTTCTCTTGTAACCATAGGCCAGCTGTGCTCTCCCACACCTCCGGCTCCCCGCCCAGACTCTGCTTCAAAAGGAGCAAACGGCCCCCAGCTTAATTCTCTGAACCCCTTAGCCTGCAGGTCATGTCATCCCTTGCCTGTGAATCTGTCTGGTTAAATTCTTGGGCTTTGGAAAATCCCAAGCCTCTAGGGACTCATCTCTTCACTGAGTTTCCTTCTGCCACTTGGTCTGCTGCAGAATTTCTGGCTCTTTTTTTTTTTCAGGACCCTCCAAAACATCTTGGTGAACTAAAACTTGGCCAGACATGGTGGGAACAATATGAGTCTATCCTTGAGTGCCATCCACGCCTTTATCTTTGGGGGTTTAGAACCCTCACCTCCACTGTCGAGGCCTCTAGATTTCGAGGGGAAATTGAAACTTATGGTTTCAAATGATGCCCCTTATGTCTAATCACTTCATGTCCTCTCCATTGGAAACACATGACCTTTCATTTCTGACCCAGGGCTCATCTGTAGGTTTATGATGGGGGGACACCCAGAAGCCACTCAAATAAAAGCTTGGCCACCTACAGTCACATTTTAGCCACCAACTGACTGCAGTGTGTTCTCTCAATGCCCCCAACACAAGAGAACACCAGTTTTTCTGCCAGTGTTGGTCTCCTAAGTGAGTTTTCTCCCCCAGTGTTTCAGTTCACTCTAAAAGGCAAGGAGGATCCTAATGGAGTTCTCAAATTCTAACCCAGCACTGGTCATGAGAAAGTTCTTCTTCAGTCCAGCTCTCTCAGAATCAGGATGCCTTGCTCTGGAAGCAGAAGGCTAGGCTCTATCTTTCCGGCCTCTACTGCTTCATTTCACCCCCCTGCAAACTTCACATCTTAATGACAACTTCGAGAGACTTCAGGTTATGATAAGCCTGAATTAGCCAGAGTCACAGAATGCTGGAACGTGGAGAGTGGCAGAAAGTTAGTGCCTAGGCAGCCCCGCTGTCCCTCCTTAAAGATGAAGACAGTGAGACCCAGGAGGAGAACGGTTTCCACAAAATCAGCCGGATCATTTGTGGTCCAGCCAGGCCTCGACCCGGGCTCCGCGTGGCTTCACCTATTTCTGCTCCTGATCTCATGTGCCATTTAGCCACCCCCGCTGTGGCCCAGAAAGCGTTCATGGCTGTTCTGTGCAGCTGCTATCATAGGATGATGACAGGATTTTCAGAGATCATGAGAATCAAAGGGGAGGAGAGCGGCACCATCGATAACGACAGCATTTAAAAAGTCGTAATGTAGTGTTCAGACCCTGGAAAAAAGACCCTGGAACAGCCCCCCCTGCAGGGTATCACATTCTGAAAACTGAAGTTTAAATGACTCCAATTAAGAGATGTGGACTCCAAAGGAGAAGCTAATGTTATGTGGCAATGGGAGCAAATGACCCTGCATCGTTTCTTCCCATCCACCCCGTGCTCTCTGTGTGTGGTACCAGGTCTAATGTGACTGTAATGCATCCAGTGAACAGAGGAGAGACACAAGCTGTTGAACAAAGAGGCGGCCAGCACCCCAGGCCAAGGAGTTCCAGTGCCAAGCAACATTCAGGCCAGATCAGTGGGCATCTTATTGCCAAGAAGAAAACTCTGGCCCACTGAACACAACTTTCCCCAAGAAGAGCTGTTGGAATTGAAAGATAAGTGTGGGACCAAGTTTCTGGGCTCCCAGTTTGGCCATGTCTGAGTGACATCCCCGAGCCCTCCTGAGGTTCATCCAGGGGCCACCCTTGGGGGGTTCTCAGCCAGACAAGAGTCTTCAGGTTCTCCACCTGAAATCACAGGCAGGAATATCGAAGAATTCCGTCCAGACTAGCCATGAGCTAGAACCCTAGGCTCTCAACTGAACACTTGCGGAAAGACTTCCCATGAAATGAAATACAAGTCCGTGTACAAGCAGAGATCCATTTTCCTGAGAAGAAGACTCCAGCTTCCATCGGCTTCCCACTGTGATCTTGGGGGCATAGCAGTTGGCTAAGCCTGGCTCCCCGCTCCTGAGAAGAAGCTGTTCACCTGGCTGGCACACCTCACTGAGTGCATCTATTTTGACAGCATCAAGCTTACACACGGAGCAAGGGGCTGTTATTTCCACACATCTTTAGAAGGACCTGCTCTTTTCTTCTATTTAACTGAGGTTTGAAATGGTGTAATTCTGGTCTTGTGCCTGTTAGGGAAGTAATGAGGTTGCTCCTTTCAGAGAGTTAACAGGTTGAGTCTTTTCTGAACTTTCCGGCAGGGAGCTGGGCTAGTGGTCAAGGGGAGGAAGCCTGGAGGGTGTTCGAGGAGGCTGGAAGGTGCACACTGTGTGCTAAGTACACAGAACCAAACAGAACAAACCTGGGGCACTACGGGGACCGCCCAGTGCGGATGAGAGTGCTGCCCCTTTTCCCTTTTTCCAAGGACTGGGGTTACAGGTCTATGTTTTCCAGTGTCAAGAACCACTGCTTCCTCTGACCTAGGCAAGAAAGAGGTCACATGGAGGGAACATTCTCTCATACCTCACAGTTCTGCAAGTGGGACACACTCTTTAATGGGACCCTTCTGGCTAGCCGACATGGCTCTGCAGAAATTAGGGATTTTACTCCAGAAGAGTCCAGGCTGCTCAAATTGAAGCTCTACAAAGGGTTTTTCTCACCAGTTATCAAAGGCCCAGCTAGGATTCCTTCTTTCAGAGGGTTTCCCAGAACACGGGTGTGCAGCCCCAGTGTTCTCCATAAGCTGGGGGGGAAAGAACTCCTGCCTAGCTGGGCTAGAACCCCTGCACATTTCCCTCAAGCGAACCCTGTGTGGTGTGTTTCCTTTTGAAATGAATTAATAATTCAAATGCTTTCAAAAGACAGCAAGATTCCTCCTCCCCTTCTCCCCCCGTACCCTGCTGCCCCCCCGCCCCCCGCCGCTTTACTTGATTTGGGAAATCCCAACTTGATTTAGGAAAATGCCAGCAATTAAGCCATCATGTTCTTTTACAGGTTGTTTCCTTAAAAATGCTCTCCTTTCATAAACCAGCCCATTTTCCAAACATTGCCACTTTCATCAAGGTCATCACCGTTCCATGAGTCTCCCATTTGAAACATCTTATCATCTCCATGCAAGAACTGTCTCCAGCCACCTGGTCTAAAGAAGAGCAGTCCTCAAGCGAGCGTGGCTTCTTTCCTTTGTGCTACATATCACGTTCTGCAAGCTTTTGAAAATTTTTTTCTTGTGATAAGAACTTTGCAGATTTACTCTCTTAGCACCTTTCAAGTATGCAACACAGTGTTAGCTGTAGTTCCCATACTATACATTGTATCCTGTGACTTATTTGTTTTAGAACTCTAAGTGTGTACCTTTTGATCCTTTTGCTCATTTCATCTACCTGCCACCCCCCCCTCAAGTTTTCTCCTTTACCATGTTTTCTTTGATCACCTCATCCTCTAGAGTGTGCAATAAAGCTCTATGGGGCTTGGGGCGGGAGGGGAGAAGTGGGAGGGGGTAAGGGGCAGACTGTTGTTCTCACTGTAGGGCAAGCCCAGGGGTTGGCTCAGTCCTGGAAAGGAGTGTGCATATTTGACTCCTCCTCCTCTTTGTCTTAAATTCCAACCAGTCACTAAGCCTCACTGGTGTTTTCCTTTGAAACACCTTTTTAAGCCTTGCCTTCCCCCACCTCCTCCACAGCCAACCCTGCACCCCTGCATTGTGGCAGTGGAACATGGAGGGTCTCTTCACTTCCGGCCTCACTCAGTGCTGAGCCAAGAGTGCCTGACTCATCACTCCGCAGCCTTGTCAGGATGGTGCCCCTTTCCCCCTCAGAAATCAAGGGAGTTCAGGATGGAGGAGGACCAAGAAGGCATGGATCGTCCTTTCAAGCTGTGTGAGTCAATTGCCCCTTCTGAGCCTCAGTCTCCACATCTGTGAAATGAAAGGTTTGCACCAGGTCATGGTTACCACCCCTTGCTCCCTATAAAAGCTTTCACCTCTAGGAAAACTGAAACAGTCCAAAGTGAACATCAGGCATATGTCAGGTGGGATGATTAAGGAGCCCGAGGTGGGGAGGGGAGGGAATGGCCAAAAGGGAAGAGGGCAGACTGGAAGGAAGGGCACCCAAGGTTTGGGGTAAGGTTTTGAGAAGGACATTCTAATGTCCTTCCTGAAGATTCGTGTCTAAACTGGAGGGGAAGAGGAATGGAGAGGAGACACCCAAGGGCTGTGGTCATGAGCCACTCCTGCGCAGGGGCACATGCAACCCTCTAGGCCCACTGACATGAGTTATGCTGAGCAGGGACAGTGTTTGCTCTTCCTCGTGGGGCATGGCACACTCAAGCTTCTGGCAGAATCAGGGCTCCCATGCCCCTTGGTAATACGGGGGCTGCATACATGCACATCCAGAGCCTGAGAGGCTCAGACACTGGTCACCTGGTCATCTCCATGGGGATGGCACAGAAAGAGAAGAAAGTGCTAGAAGGCATGAGACAACATTTTCAGAAATAACTAGAAGGGAGGGAGACTTTTCAAGGGGCTCAGTAATACAGGGAGGGGAACCTTATAATGGTGAGATCTGTCAGGATGTGCGTCCTGAGTTATCTTTGTGCTGCCGATAAGATAAAATTCAAGCTTATCACCTGTCAGTCCAGGCACTTCACCATTTGGCTTCCCCAGCCTTACACAACCTCCTCTCATTACTCATACATTCAACAAAATGATGCCCTTAGGATCTTCGGTGAGGCAGGCGCTGTTGTAGATACTGGACATAGAATGGTCAGGAAAATGAGTACGTTCCTGTTCTTGGACTTCACGTTTTGTGAGTATTTCCAGTAAGTGCCCGTGAAATGGAACTGTGGATTTCCAACACCAATTCTGTCTTTCTTCTGTGATAGACTGTTTGCCGTAACTGTCAATCCACCAAGGTGACCATGGCCTCAGCTCATGGGCTTCTCTCCCTTGCTCTCCTGCTCTCCGCTCAGAGACTGAGCCTCTCCCTTGCACCCATTCTAACTGGAGTCTATTCTGGTTGCTGATCTTCAAAGCTGTGTTCAAAATCCAGCTCACCCATGAACCCTTCCTGCCTGCCGGTCTATCTCATTTTCTCTCCATTCCCCCTAAGCACTGGACCTTAGCATTTTTCTCTGTAGCACTCATCACCTCCCTTTTTCTTGAATATAAACTCCCTGAGGGGCAGAAGTTTTTGTCTTTCCATTTTACTGCTGTATCCTCAACACCTATGACAGCGTATGGCATATGGTGAGCCACAATAAACACTTCTGAATGAATGACACAGTCCATCCTTATGGTTCTAGCCTCTCCAAGGACACACAGCACTTCTCAGCCCTCACTTACTCCTCAGTGAGGAGCATGATTTGCAGTACTGAATCAGTGGATGCCATTTGTTGATGGAAGAAAATAGCATTTTGAATAAAATTCCCACTTCAAGTACTTAGAGCTGGAAACATACTCGTAAATGGGGAAAGAGGTGCTGTCTTACCTCACATTCCAACACTTTATCTTCCTGACCTATGAGACTCTTGTATTTACATAAAAACAAAACCATTCTGTAAATAATTTTATACAGCGAAGTCACAGGTACTACCTGAAATTATTACTCCAGTGCTTATAAAAACATTTTATAGGGTCTTACAGGAAAGGCTGAAGCCTGTAATTAAGATGAGATCATCTTGGGCACGTGGGTGGCTCAGTCGGTTAAGCCTTTGCCTTTGGCTCAGGTCATGATCCCAGGGTCCTGGGATCGAGCCCCATATTGGGTTCCCTCCTCGGCGGAGAGCCTGCTTCTCCCTCTCTCCCTCTCCCTACTTGTGCTCTCTTTGTCAAATAAGTAAAAATCTTAAAAAAAAAAAAAAAGATGAGATCATCTTTAGCAGCCTCTCCTCTTTGTGGGATGAGAATCCAAGGGCAAATGCCGCAGATACGGAGCAGTGACACAAACAATCAAAACTGGTCACCCAGGGAGGCAGCGCAGGACTTTCTCAGAAGGACGTCCCTTCGCTGTGTGCTTAAAGGTTAAGGCAGGTTTCATTCCAGGGTCTTGCCAGCAAGGACATGGGTGAGTCGGCTGGCCCTTATGTGGTAAGAGGTAAACAGGCGAGCGGGCAGATGGACTTCTGGTTCTGCACTGCCCATAGAGATGCCAAATCTGAGTTCTCTGGATAATTCTCTACTTGGAAATGACACACCAGGTCCTCTCACTGGGTCACCCAGAGGCATGTTCCCTCATACTATGGCCACCCTCCAGGAATATTCTCTAGTTCTGTTTGAAGTAGAATAGGAGTAGTACTTTGATCTCCACTCCCAGCTCTGGCATACTCCCCTCCCCTGCCCAGGTTAAGCCAGGGACAGAGGGTGTCTGTGGACCTCTGCTCACCTCACCCCAGTCCTAGGCTCAGACAGGACCAGACCAGCTGAGTGCCTCACTCAACTCCATCAAAAACAGGTGATGTTCAAGCTGACAAAACATGCATGCGAAGGCATCTTAATAGCTTGTTTTCAAAATAAAAATTGTCTTTTTGGAAGCTTGAACACGGCTTCTAAATACAGCTGGGCAAACCAAATTTCAAATGCAGAGAGGACTAGAAAAAATTTCTCCTGAGTTTTAAAAGGCAATAGAGTATGGCACTGTTTTGATTATTGACATCTTTGAAAATAGAGCTGACCTTGCTTCCATCTTTCCGCATAAATGCGATATGGAGAAATCTCAGTTTTGCTGACCGGGGACAACCTCACTGTTTCCGAACTTAGCCCAGCTTTCTGCAATCTCAACTGAGAACTGATAGTCAAGCGGGCAAGAAAGACATCGGGGAAGCTTATCCATTTCTACGGCTTCAGTTTCCTTCCTTGTCTTGAAGACTGTCAAATCTCTATCTCGGTCTATCTCCTGCTCCCTTGTTCCAATTCTGCATATTCAACTATTACCAGACATTCTTTCTGATGTTTCCAAATTGAACTCATCTCTGACAGAACCTACTTTTTCTTCTCTGCTCCATTCTCAGTAGATGGCACCCTTTCCCCTAAGTTGTACCAACCAGAAACCACCATCACCCTCAACCCTTCAGTCTCCCACCTCCAGGATGATATCCAATCTCCCAGTCCAGACTACTGAACCTTCCTTGTCCTTGTCACCATCCATCCTAGTTCAGGCCACCATCATCTCCTGCTAGGATCTTGTATCAGCTCACTAACTGAGCTTCCTGCTTCTAGTCTTACCTCCTTCCAATCTACTGCCCCCACTGTAGCCAGAGAGATTCTAGGAAAACAAACTTGATTATATCAATTTCAATGACTCTTCATTGAATTCAAAATCAAGTATAAATTCTGTACTATGACTTATTAAATCCACAGGTCTGGGAGACTGAAAATCCACTTTGCTGGATAACTAATTAGTAGAGATAGTGATCCAAATGTCCAAAGATTCTAGTTAGTATTACAGAAAAGTAGAAAACTATAACCAATAGAAGTTTAATATTTGCATCACTGTTAACTAAGTGACACAGTATCTTTAGTTCACTAGGATGTGGTTTGGGGTCACAGTGGTTGATGTATCATAGTTTAATCCTAAGGAATAATTATATGGCATCCAGAAGATAGCATGCCCATTAAAACGTCTTCCCAAGGTCAGAGCATAGAAGCCACTCATGAATTGCCAACTGTTCCAGTAATAGCGAAGACAGTTGGGTTCAGAAAGTTTTGCAAAATTCCTGAGTCAGGGAAACAGAGAGGGAGACAAACCATAAAGACTCTTGACTCTAGGAAATAAACCGAGGGTTGCTGGAGAGGAGGTAGGTGGAAGGATGGGGTAACTGGGTGATGGGCATGAAGGAGAGCATTTGATGGAATGAGCACTGGGTGTTACATGCAACTGATGAATCTCTAAATTCTACCTCTGAAACTAATAATACACTAAATGTTCATTAAATTGAATTAAAGAAAAAAAAAAAACTCTTCCTGAGTCAGGAATAAAGATGCCTGAAAGATAAACACAGACAGTGGGGATGAAAAGCCAAAGATGGGGACAAGTGCATTTGAGGCTGCCTGAAAAGAACCAATCCCTGTGACAGGGTGTGATGTTCTGTTACCCCAAACAGTCGCATTTCTAAGGAAAGGTTGCTCCCCAATGTTGTGATTCCCCTCTGAAATGCGTACCTAGTATTTGCTCAGATCAGGTAATTAATTCAGAATACATCTGATAACTATTAACAGTTGTTTCTGGATGTCCTGCCTGCAACAGTGGCCTTCCTGAGCACCTCCAGCACAGCTGGCTTCATTCCCCATGCAGGTGTTCAAGTCTCAGGACTTCTACCTGGGCTGTAGCTGTCAACTCATCTTTCATTCATAGACACATTTTCATGGGAAGAGAAGAATGCTACCATAGTTGGTCAAAATGAAAATGATAATGCTCCCTATTTTTGTTGATTCCAATTTGATTTTGGTGAGTTAGAAGTTAGCTCCACCTCATGTCCCAAGATAGGTATCAGTGTTAGCAAGTGGATGGCACAGAAACATATTAGAATCTGGGGGCTCCAGCAGGTTTCCACTTTCCTAAGCTTTTTTTTTTTTTTCATAAGGCTTATATGTGTCTAGGAATCATCAAAGAGGGAGGCTGTTAGGTGCAAGGAGACCAACTAAGAGGCTAGCACATG
Organism: Enhydra lutris kenyoni; assembly: GCF_002288905.1. Classification (NCBI taxonomy): domain Eukaryota; kingdom Metazoa; phylum Chordata; class Mammalia; order Carnivora; family Mustelidae; genus Enhydra; species Enhydra lutris. The sequence goes on from NW_019154087.1 coordinate 70,931,403, forward strand.
GATCTGGCTTAGAATTCTGACAACTAGAAGCTATGGAAAGACAGACTTGGGCTGCCCCAGAAGTTGGTCTTATCAATGGAAGGATCTTAGGATCGGATGGATAACCAGTTCCCGAGGTATCTTACTGGGGACTCAAGTATCATAAAGCATCTTATTATGATATTCTTGGAGGTACATTCAAACCCTGAAGTTTTAGAACTTCCTAAGTGAGCAAACACTACTGGGAAAGAAAAGTTGGTTCTTCTGAATGCCTGCTTCCTTTTCAATATGGCAATAAAGAAATGGTGCACTGGAAGCATTTTTAAGAGGAATACACATATAAAGATATGGACATGGTACTGAATCTGACAAATGATATGCTTATGATGACTTACCTTTTTCTGTGAGTGGGACTAGTCTACATATAGCTCAACAATTCCTCAATTTTATTCATTAAAAACACAGGATCCAACAGACGCATTTTGATCCAAATTGTTGTTGGAATCATTTACAACCACCTCCTATAAACCCTCCAGGCACCAAAAACCAAGCTGACATCTGGACTAAATGGATAAGGATGTAAAAACACAGAAAGGGTATGACACTTGCTCAGGGTTACAGAGCTGGTGAGCAGGAGGAAGAGATAACTTTGGTCTTCCCTTCAAAAATCTTTCCATTATTAATCCATTAAATTTTTCAACTGCAAGAGGAGACCCAGTTATCTAGGACTTTTCAGAGAACCAATTCTTAAAAAATAGGTATTCTTTCAAGATTAATATCTGAAGCTAGCATTTAGACATCAAGTGTATAATTTGAGTCCTTGCTTGGTTTTTGAGCTCATGAGCCATATATACATTTCTACTTAGATTAACTATAGGAATTTTTTTTAACTATAGGAATTTTGATATTAATGTGTGAAAATGACACACCCTAATCTGCTTGTCTTCTCATGTTCCCTGTCTCTATAAATTATTATTAACATTCACTCACTTGTTTATGACAAAAACCTGGCAGTCAATCCCAATTCTTTCTTTCTTATATCTCCAGTAGATGATATCACCTAACATTGCCCAAGCCTTTCCACATCTCTCTAGATCCACTGTCATGGGCTAATTCAAGCTGCCACCATCTGTCACCTCTAAGGTCCTTCTCGTTGGTTTCCTGCATGCATGCATAGTCCTCCCTTTTCTCTAGGATGATCTCTATGAAATGCAACTCCAGTTCAGTGACATCTCTGTGTCAAATGCTTCCCGTGCTCTTGGATGAAATCCACAATCACTAACATGGCTCATCAGGCCAAATGATCTGGTCCTCCCTCCCTCTTCTGTCCTGCCTTGCATACCTTCCTTGACTCCCTCCTCTGATCACTCTGATCTTCTCTTGATTCATGCACTGCTTCTGTGCCCCAGAGTCTTTGCACCTGCTGTTCCCTTTGCATGGAATGTTGTCTCCATCTCCATTCCCATTGTGGTGCTAATTCCTCTGCATCCATTAGGTTTTTACCTAAATTCCACTTCTTCAAGGAAAACTATCTGTGATCCCCTTCTATCCATCCACCGACCCCAGATGACAGGCTAGGACAGGTTCTCTTGTTAAATGCTACCAAAGCATCCTAGGCTTTTCACTCACTGCACCTGTCATGGTTGTTTTTGTAAGATTACATGTGTGATAATTTGCTTAGTAACTCTCCCTATGCATAAAATTTCATCAGGATAGGCATTGTACCTGATGCATTGTAGGTGTTTAATAAATAGATCTATTCATGAATAGACATTCATTGAGCACTTACTACATGCCAGACATCATGCAAATTATTTCACAAACATTATTCCATTTAATTCCCCTGTTCAGCCCTATGTGAATATATTATCAACCTCATTTTACCGATGAAGAAATGGAGGCTTAGGGAGTTTAATTCACAACTAAGGGAAAAGTCTGAGCTCAGATTCAAATCCAGACTTGTTTGTTGCCAAAGGTCATGCTGATTGTTATCTAACCGTCAGTCTGTGCTTTACTGGTGAAAATAGTGCACCGTGTTAGAGTACTCAAAGTTCAGTATAAAACCAATCATCCGAGGGGCTACGAAACCTAATCACACATTCCATGTACTATTTTTCAGAAAGCAGAGAAATATATGATTCAAATCATTAAAACAGAAACAAATTCTTGAGCATTCAAATTTTGTTTGCTCAGGATAGATGTGATTGGCTGTGTGAAAAACCACAAACATTATATTCTGTCAAAGAACCTTTTGACAAAACTCCATTAATAAAATATGCCTAGGAAACAGTCAGGTAAGGCTACGTCAGAAGGTATGACCGATCACTTAAAAACACTAGACAAAGTCTGGACCTAAAAGGAGAACTGAGATCTGCAGCTCCTGAACATGGAGAGTAAGGGAAACGTGAAGGAGAACAAATGGAAATCATTACCATCTGTCGTGCTGTGTGAAAATACTGATTCCTGCCACAGGCTTTTAGTTGCTCTGTGTTCCCTGGGAAGGAAACCCTGACGGCTCACTTACAAGCCTGTTGATGAGAGCAAGTTTCATCCCTGGTCTGGGCCTCAGATCCCACACCCCTGTGGGCACAGAGGCCGGTTGTAAGTATTCATTCCATTTGAACTATGCCTTCTTCCATATGTTTTAGTTCCATATCCTTCAGGGTCTCCTGCTCATTCATTAGTGTTCATCTCATCTCTTTCTAACCACCATCAGGGATACTTTCGAAGGCCAGGAACCAAATGTTCGGACTCTCTGAGTCTCTCTTTGTATCGAGATGCATCTGGAATTCTTGTTCTGGCTCTAAGGCTCTGGCCACCTGTGAGGCCTCCTGATAACCTCAATCATCTCCTTCAACAAGGGCGAGCCAGTCATTTTCTCCGAGCAGCTGCTCTGAGAGTCCTCACGTACCCTGAAAGAACTCTGTTATTCAGTGTACTGGGGAAAAAGTATGTCTACCAACAGACCTATGTTCACATTTCTTGGATAGCCTGTGGTGCAATATTACTAAAGCTAAAATTTTAGCTACAAAATGAAAAGGTGTAGTTTTTTCCGCTTGAAGATTTTCTTGGACTTGGTTGAATCCAATTAGGCAAATGACAGGTGCTAGTCCACGTGGTGCTGTGCCCAGACTGAAGCTGGGGCCGTGTAATTATTACACTGTGTTTCTCTCAGGAACTCCTGCTTCTTGAAGGCATACCTGGCCTTTCTACCACACCAGGCACTTTGTTTCTTGTTTTTGTCTGTTGCAGATGAGAAGGCCCCTAGCAGTTAGACATGATTTTGTTTTGTTTTGTAGGTTTTAAAGTTTTTAAGGTTTTGTGAGCTCATAATACCTACAAGAATTCTTCAGAATTCCATTAGGATGACAGTGGTGGTTCTAGGGTCAGATGTAAACTATTGAGCATTTTCAAGTTTCTGGCTTCATATTATGTACATTACCTTACTGCCTTATCACACCTGTGAGGTATATACTGTTTCTCCCTGTTTTACAGATGACGAAAACGGTACTTATGGAGTTTCATAACTTGCCAAAGAACAGTCAGCCAGTAGGAGGGCAACTGGATTCCAACCCACCTCTGTCTGGCTCCGGATCCTGCTCGGCTCCCCCTAGTACTGAATTTGCTGAGAATGGGCATTCCCTGCAGTCTGGTTTCTCTCCTGGGGTGCCGGGTGTTTACCGCTAAATGTCCACAGGCAAAGTGAGATCTTGATTTAGACCCCAAATAGAAAGCAGTACTGAATGGGTTAAGAAGTTCCAAGAAACTTCTTAACATAAACATGTATAGTCACTTTCTTTTTGGAATGCGTTTCTTTGTGTTTTGTCACCAAAACAGTTTGAAAAAGATCACAGCAAGTAAGTTAAGAAAAGATTGTGGTAGCATGGAGGACAAGGGGAGATGGAGAGGAGAAGGGAGTTGAGGGAAATTGGAAGGGGAGGTGAACCATGAGAGACTATGGACTCTGAAAAACAATCTGAGGGTTTTGAAGGGCGGGGGGTGGGAGGTTGGGGGATCCAGGTGGTGGGTATTGGAGAGGGCACGGATTGCATGGAGCACTGGGTGTGGTGCAAAAATAATGAATACTGTTACGCTGAAAAAATAAAAAATTAAAAAAAAAAGAAAAGATTGTGGTTTTCTCAACTATAAAATGAATCCCTGCTAAATGTGGACGGTCTGTATCAGCCATGACCCTGGTGCCATATACACGCCTGTGCACACACACACATGAAATAGAAGTCAAGTGTGATGCTATGGTCTATAAATAAGGACACATTTTAAATAACTGGGACTGTATTTATAACACAAGCTTTTTATTTTTTATTAACATATAATGCTTTATTAACCTCAGGGGTACAGGTCTGTGAATCATCAGGCTTATATATTTCACAGAACTCACCATAGCACATAACCTCCCCAAAGTCCATAACCCAGCCACCCTCTCCATAATCCCTACCCCCGCAACCCTCAGTTTGTTCCATGAGATTTAGAGTCTCTTATGGTTTGTCTCCCTCCCGATCCCATCTTGTTTCATTTATTCCTTTCCTACCCCGCAAACCCACCACGTTGCCTCTCAAATTCCTCATATCAGGGAGATCATATGATAATTGTTTTTCTCTGATTGACTTATTTCGCTAAGCATAATACCCTCTAGTTCCATCCACGTCGTTGCAAATGGCAGGATTTCATTTCTTTTGATGGCTGCATAGTATTCCGTTGTATATATATACTACATCTTCTTTATCCATTCATCTGTTGATGGACATCTAGGTTCTTTCCATAGTTTGGCTATTGTGGACATTGCTTCTATAAACATTCAGGTGCATGTACCCCTTCAGATCACTACATTTGTATCTTTAGGGTAAATACCCAGTAGTATAGCACAAGCTTTTGTGACCAGGCTTTCTTCACTCAGTATATCATGAACATTCTTCTACTTTATTTTTACTCCAGAGCACTATTTTTCATGGCATCCTAAAGTATTCCACCATGTGAATATAATACAATTCATTTATCTACTCTTGTTAATTTGAAATTTGGGTCTTTCCACACTTTTTCCATTATAGATAACTACAGAAGAAATTTTCGTGGGGATAGATCTGCAAGCACATTATGGAGGATTTTCTCCAGATAAATTTCTAGAAAAAGGAATCTGGGTCATATGGTTGAAAGTTCTGTAAGGTTTTTTTTTTTTTTTTTTTTTTTGTTGTTGTTGTTGTTGTTTTTGATCCATTTAGTTCTCTCTGGAGAAGATATGTCTATTTGCTCTTGCACCACTACTGGGAACATAATAACAATATGGAGCTGACGGTGACTGTGAATTATAATGAGTGCCCGCTATGCGCTAAACATCGTGCTAGCTCTTTCTATGCAGGTGCTCAATGAGGGCGCGTGCCAGGAAGCCCGTCTCATACAAAACATGACTTTTCCTCGTAGGAGTCAAGAAATACATCCCTACCAAGGACAACAAGGGGGCTATCAGACCTGCCTTCTGCCATTTGGTAAGAAAACATTTCATAGCAATGCCAAACCTTTTTTTACTTCTCAAACTGCCAAGATTTCCCAAACTCAAAGTCTTGATGCTTGGGTTTCTCTTCTTGGTATGCTCTTCCCTTGGGGTCGCATTTCAAGATCTTTCCCTTTCTCAGTTCCAAGGCTACCTCCTCTGCGATGCCTTGTCTGCATTTAAAGATTACTTCTTTCACCGAACTCCCCTTTCACCGAACTCATCAACATCCCTGTCATATTACCTCATTTCACTCCTATTTATTCCCTATGAACTCCTGTCATTTTGTCATTTTCTGAGACATTTTAAAATTGTCTTCCACCAATGAAATGTAATCACCCTGAATGCAAGGCACACTACGAAAAGGCCTGGTGGCCTCCCAGTGGAAGCTTACCAAAATTTTGAAATTTAGTATCTACTCTCCTGAAGCTATTTCAAAAAACAGAGGTGGAAGGAAAATTTCCAAATACATTCTATGAAGCCTGCATTACCTTGATCCCAAAACCAAAGACCCCACCAAAAAGAAGAATTACAGACCAATATTCCTGATGAACATGGATGCAAAAGTTCTCACCAAAATTCTAGCTAATAAGATCCAACACGACATTAAAAGGATTGTTCACCACGACCAAGTGGGATTTATTCATGGGCTGCAAGGTTGGTTCAACATCTGCAAATCAATCGATGTGCTATAATACATTAACAAAAAGAAGGAAAAGAACCATATGGTCCTCTCATTGGAGGCAGAAAAAGCATTCGACAAAATACAGCAGCCTTTCTTGATTAAAACTCTCTGTAGTATAGGGATAGAAGGAACATACCTCAATATCATAAAAGCCATATATGAAAAACCCACAGCAAATATTATCCTTAATGAGGAAAAAACTGAGAGCTTTTCCTCTAAGGTCAGGAACATGACAGGGATGTTCACTCTCACCACTGTTGGTCAACATAGTGCTGGAAATTTTGGCCTCAGCAATCAGACCACACAAAGAAATAAAAGGCATCCATATCAGCAGAGAAGAAGTCAAACTCTCATTCTTCACAGATGATGTGATTCTCTATGTAGAGAGCCTAGAAATGGACCCTCAATTCTATGGTCAACTAATCTTTGACAAATCAGGAAAAAATATCCAATGGAAAAAAGAGCCTTTTCAATAAATGGTACTGGGAAAATTGGACAGCTATGTACAGAAGAATGAAATTTGACCATTCTCTTACACCATACATAAATATAAACTCGAAATGGATGAAAGACCTCAAAGTGAGACAGGAATCCATCAAAATCCTAGAGAACATAGGCAGTAACCTCTTTGACATCAGCCACAGCAACTTCTTGCAAGACATGTCTACAAACACAGGGAAACAAAACCAAAAATGAACTCTTGGAATTTCATCAAGATAAAAAGCTTCCGCATAGCAAAGGAAACAGTCAACAAAACTAAGTGGCAACCCACAGTACGGTAGAAGATAATTTGCAAATGACATTACAGATAAAGGGCTGGTATCCAAGATCTATAACTCAAACTCAACACCCAAAGAACAAATAATCAAGTCAAAAAATGGGCAGAGGACATGAACAGACACTTTTCCAAAGAAGACATACAAATGGCTAAAAGACATGAAAGAATGTTCATCATCATTATCCATCACATAAATTCAAATCAAAACCATATTGAGATACCACCTTACACCAGTTAGAATAGCAAAAATTAACAAGACAGAAAATAAGTGTTGGAGAGGATGTGGAAAAAGGGAAGCCCTCTTACGCTGTTGGTGGGAATGCAAGTTAGGTGCAGCCACTCTGGAAAACAATATGGAGGTTCCTCAAAAAGTAAAAAACAGAGCTACTCTATGACCCAACAATTTACACTACTAGGTATTTACCCCAAAGATACAGATGTAGTGAAAAGAAGGGCCACATGCACCCCAATGTTCATAGCAGCAATAGCCACCATAGCCAAACTGTGGAAGGAGCAGAGATGTCCTTCAACAGAAGAAGATGTAGTCCATATACACAGTGGAATATGACTCAGCCATCAGAAAGAATGAATACCCACCATTTGCATCAACATGGATGGAACTGGAGGGGATTATGCTGAATGAAATAAGTCAAAGCAGAGAAAGACAATTATAATACGGTTTCACTCATATGTGAAACATAAGGAATAGCACGGAGGACATTTGGGGAAAGAAGGAAAAACTAAAGGAAGGGGATCGGGAAGAACGAACCATGTGAGACTATGGACTCTGGAAAACAATATGAGGGTTTTGGAGGGGAGGGGGGGTGAGGGTATGGGTGAGCCCGGCGATAGGTATTAAGGAGGGCACATGCTGTGAAGAGTGTAAAGGGTGTTATATGCAGATAATGAATCATGGAATACTCTATCAAAAACTAATGATGTACTGTATGGTAACTAACATAGCATAATAATAATAAAAAGAAATTAAAAATTATCTTCAGGATTAAAAAAACAAACAACCAAAACAAACCAAAAAAAGTTCTAATCATAAACAAAAAAAATGTAACTATGTGAGGTGATGGATGTTAGTTAATCTTATCATGGCAATCATTTTGCAATATATGCATACATCAGATGGTGTTGTACACCTTAAATTTATACGATGTTATATGTCAGTTCTATCTCGATAAAACTGGGGTGTCCGCTTTGGACTTTTTTTTTTTTTTTTAAGATTTTAGTTGTTTATTTGACAGAGAGAGAGACAACAAGAGAGGGAATACAAGCAGGGGGAAGTGGGAGAGGGAGAAGCAGGCTTCCAGCTGAGCAGGGAACTGGATGTGGGGCTCCATCCCGGGACCCTGGGATCATGACCTGAGCTGAAGGCAGACGCTTAACGACTGAGCCACCGAGGTGCCGTGCGCTTTGGACTTCTGACCTCCAGAATTGTAAAATAATAAATATCTGTTGTTTCAAGCAAAAAAAAAAAAATTTAAAAAAATATAGAAAGAAAACCCAAAAGTTTCCTTCCAAAAGATTGCTAGAACTGATACAGGAATTCAGCAAAGTTGCAGGATATAAAATGAATGCACAGAAGTCAGTCGCATTTATATACACTAACAGAGGCAGAAGAAAGAGAAACCAAGGAATTGATCCCATTTACAATTGAGCCAAAAACCATAAACCTAGGTTTTTGGTTTAAAAAGGAATAAATCTAACCAAGAGAGGCAAAGGATCTGTACTCTGAAAACTATGGAACATTTATGAAAGAAATTGAGGAAGACACAAAGAAATGGAAAAACATTCCATGCTCATGGACTGGAAGAACAAATATCGTTAAAATGTCTATGCTGCCCAAAACAGTCTACACATACAGTACAATCCCTATCAAAATACCATCAACATTTTTCAGAGCTGGAACAAACAACCCTCAAATTTGTATGAACCAGAAATGACCCCAAATAGAAAGGAATGTTGAAAACCAAAGCCGGAGGCATCGCAATTCCAGAATTCAAGCTGAATTACAAAGCTGTTGTCATCAAGACAGTATGGTACTGGCACAAAAGCAGACATATAGATCAATGGAACAGAACAGAGAACCCACAAATGGAGCCTCAACTCTGTGATCAACTAATTTTTGACAAGCAGGAAAGAATATCCAATGGGAGAAAAAAAAATCTCTTCAACAAACGGTGTTGGGAAAATTGGACAACCACACACAGAAGACTGAAACTAAACTATTTTCTTATACCATACACAAAAATAGACTCAAAATGCATGAAAAACCTCAATGTGAGACAGGAATCCTTCAAAATCCTAGAGGAGAACACAGGCAGGAACCTCTTTGACCTCAGCCGCAGCCAACTTCTTGCTAGACATGTCTTTGGAGGCAAGGGAAACAAAAGCAAAAATGAACTATTGGGACCTCCTCAAGATAAAAAGCTTCTGCACAGCAAGGAAACAGTCAACAAAATGAAAAGGCAACCTACAGAATGGTAGAAGAAATCTGCATCCAAGAGGCCCTTCAGTGGGTGAATGGATAAATTGTGCACCCAGCACAGAAAATTATTCATTGCTAAAAAGAAATGAACCATTAAGCCGTGAAACTACATGGAGGAACCTTAAATGCATATTGCTAAGTGAAAGAAGCCCATCTGAGAAGGCTACATGCTGTATGATTCCAGCCATATGACATTCTGGGAAAGGTAAAACTGTGGTGATAGTAGAAAGATCCGTAGTTGCCATGGGTTAGGAGGAAGGGAAGGATAAACAGGTGGAACACAGAGGATTTTAGGGCAGTGAAACTTTTCTGTATGACACTGTAATGGTGGATGCATGTCATAGTTTGTCCAAACCCTACAGGATGTACGAAACCAAGAGTGAACCCTACTGTAGACTATGGGCTTTTGGTGATTCTGATGTGTCAGTGTCAGTTCATCAATTACAAAAAAATGTACCACTTATGGGGGTTGTTAATGGGGAGACTGCACATGTGTGAGGACAGGGGGTACATGGAAAATCTCTGTATTTTCTTCTTATTTTGCTGAGAACCAAAAACTGAATAAAAAATAAAATTTTTTATTAAAAAAAAGACAAAGACTTTCAGGGTTAAAAAAATAATTATGTATGGTTTAGGAAGGAACCAAAATACAAATGAAATAAAAAACAAAATACCATTCCACGACTAAATGGATAATATGGTTTGGTTTGGAACTACATACAAAGAAGCCCAGGCAAAAAGAATCTGGGAAAGCAATATTAATACCAAATAAAGAATTCCAGCCATAAGATATTTCATGGTATAAAGAGGCTTATTTTATGTTGATTAAAGGTGCACTTCCCAATACAGCTATATTCGTTAAATTTTATCTATGAAATAATATTGAATGCACATGCATATTTGTATATGTATGTACATTTAAAAAGCCCTTAGACAAAACTGATGAAGCTATACTAAGAGTAGGATGACTAAAATAGAGACACAGCAAAATATTGGTAATTTCTCAGTAGAAATCAAAACTGCAATGATAGGACAACTTAGGAAATACTGAAATTTGAATTTCATGTAATTTTCATGTGTCACCGCATACATTCTTGTTTTGATTTTTATTTATTTATTTTTTAAAAGATTTATATATTTATTTGACAGAGAGAGACAGCGAGAGAGGGCACACAGCTGGGGGGTGGGATAGGCAGAAGTGGGCTTCCCGCTGAGCATGGAGCCTGATGCAGAGCTCGATCCCAGGACCCTGGGATCATGACCTGAGCCAAAGGAAGACACCTAATGACTGAGCCACCCAGGCACTCCATCTTGTTTTGATTTTTTAAAATCATTTAAAAATGTAAAAATCATTCTTAATTCACAGGCCTATAAAAAAAAAAGGCAGGTTAGATTGAGGCCATGGGCAGTAGTTTGCTCACAACTAAAGCAAAAAAATTGAGAGCAGAAGTATTTGTTCTGTCCCTTGACTATTAAAAATGTTTATTATGAACAAAACGCAGATGTATAAAATTAGAATTAATGAACAATGTTCTAGAAGACTGCATCAATGCCATGACAGAAGAAAAGAAACAAGAGCTACAAATAATGGAAAAGACCATTTATTATTATTTGAATACTGTGAACTAATGATTTGTTACCTGGAAAACATATGGTGTATTTTTATCTTTTTAAAAAAATCATATTTCCTAGTTTTGACTAATAAAAAGACCTAGGAAAAACGATCAATACAGTTTTAATAAGTACTCCACTAATTTGTATCCTCTAAACACTGTTTTCCACTAAAAACAGAATGAAGGGCTATTGGAAAAATGGCTGATTCCAGGTCTGGGCAGGAAACACAAAAACGCACACACAGAGAGTAGTCATGATAGATCACAGGACCATGCCAAAAGTATTCAGATACTAGCCTAAAGAAGTTACCACTGGCCAAAGTTATTACTGTCTGAGACTCAGTACGGATTTTAAAAAACATTGACCGTCCCAATAAGGATTAATAATCTATTTCAACTGAGAAGTTTTAATGATGCTGGGAGTGGAGGGATCCTCACTGATTACCTTTGAAGGATGTTAAATAACCACCTTATTACTTTTAAAGTTGGTAATCAAGTAAAGAATCGAGCATTTATCCTGACTTTCTTGTAAAATCTATTCCTCAGTGAATCAAATAGTTGATGAGTGGGAGTTGCTCTTTATAGGTGTTTTCAAGCTATAACAAGGGAAGACAGGACAACAGAGTTAGGATGTCACCATTTCACAATCCTAAATAAATAAAGCGAATTGATGAATCTAGGCTACGGTCTTCCTTACTGAGATCTTTTTTTTTTTTTAATTTTATTTTTTATAAACATATAATATATTTTTATCTTCCTTACTGAGATCTTAAGAGAGTCGATAAAACATTATGTATTTCCTGATGGAAGTATACATTCCCTAAGAATTAATTTTAAAACAAACAAACATCTGATAGAGCTTCTAGATCCAAAGCCTGACCAATTTCCATGAGCTATAAGGAGAAAAGGAACACATTAAGTGATGCCACTGGGATGAAGTCAGCAAAATCTAGACTATGGAAAACTATCTGTTCAATAAAATAAAAATAAGAATTTCAAGGAAAGGAAAAAAAAAGCAAGATTAAGGGGGACTTGTAGGGTAAAAAAGACTTAAACATAAAACCAACCACAATATATGAACCTTTGTGGATCTCAATTTAAACAAAAAGATTCTAGAAAGTTAGAGAAATGTGAGCACTAATTGGATATATTGACAATAAGAAATTATTGTTGGCTTCTGTCTTAGAGATGATAATGGTATTATGGGAATGCCTTTCAAAAGAGTAATGTTTAGGGGTACATAGTGAAATATTTACAGATTAAGTGATGGGCTGTCTAGAATTTGCTTCAGAAGGATCTGTACTGAGTGCAGAATTCAATACAACAAAACTGCCTACATATCTTCTTAAAGTTGTTAAAATTGGGTGATAGGTACACCAGCTTCGTTGCACCCTTCTCTCTACTTTGTATGTATTTGATAATATCCATAATAAAATTTTTAAAAATTAGAAAAGAATAAAAGAATTTAAGTATAAAAACCGTTCACTTATTACCTGATTTTTTGGGTACTTTCTATCTGTATTTCTAAGTTTCTTAAAACTCTCTTAAGTGAGTTTGGTCTTTGACACATTTTGTTTAAAGACCAAATATATTCAGGTCTGTGAGAAACACAGTTGAGACTTTGGTCCTTACCTCCTGGATCCATTTTGAACCCAGACTCATAGAGGATCCACCAGTATTTCCTAACATACAATGCCATAAAAAATGTCAGAGATGGTCAGTGAGGCTGGGAAGCCTTCATGGAGGAAAGATGGGAAGACAAACAGTCCTTTTGATTAAAATGAAGAGGGTGGGCAAAGATGAAAGGAGTTATCAGAAATCAAGCAAAGGCATTGAGATTCACACAGTGATAACCCAGCAGCTCTCCAGTATGTGATCACAAAGAATCCTGGCATACATACAGCCTAGGTTCTATGGTAGATGTGTTCAGGGATCTATGGGGCAGGTTTATTCACTCACTGATCAAATATTTACAGGCATGGGATTTGAATCAAGTATGAAATGAAGAGAGTCATATGCAACGATCAGTTCTCAAAGCTCTCTTCCAAAGGGGCTGCAAAGTGGGAAACAGATTTTTTAGCAATTCCAAGACATTGTTTGCTTTTTTGCTCTTATCCTGCCACAAGAATACAGCAGAATGTTCTAGAGCGGTCATGACATGTGTTAATTGTGACAGACTGAATGCAGAAATGGGGATGAGGTTCCAGCTGGTTTTGAGAGCCAGATATTAAAGAGATTTGTAAAAATACAAAACAATGTTATTTAAAAATTTTTTTTTATTTTGGAAAATATAATTCCTTTGCACGAAAATGTTATCGATAATAACATTCATGGGTTTCTTACTGTTATTTTAAAAGAATGAATATTTAAAAAATTTCTAATATGGCAACATCAACATATGTGATCTGTATAAACAAAAGCTCTTTGAGGGTTTCAATAATTTTTAACCAACTGAGGGTTTTAGAAGGAGGTGGGATTGGGGATGGGTTGGCCTGGTGATGGACTGCATGGAGCCCTGGGTGTTATACACAATGAATCATGGAACACTGCATCAAAAACTAATGATGTACTGTATGGTGACTAATATAACATTAAAAAAAAGAAAAAGGACGTAAAGGAGGCCTGAGACCGAAAAGTCTCAGCGCCGCTGTATTCAAGTGTTTATTAAGAATATGGAAAAAAGGGGCGCCTGGGTGGCTCAGTGGGTTAATAAGCCTCTGCCTTCGGCTCAGGTCGTGATCTCGGGGTCCTGGGATCGAGTCCCGCATCGGGCTCTCTGCTTGTCAGGGAGCCTGCTTTCTCCTCTCTCTCTCTCTCTCTCTCTCTCTCTGTCTGCCTCTCTGCCTACTTGTGATCTCTCTCTGTCAAATAAATAAATAAAATATTAAAAAAAAAGAATATGGAAAAAAGAAGGGATTTGAGGGGAACTTCAAGGGAAGAGTGGTCAAGATATGATGATTACTTCAGGTAAATGGTCGTTGAGCACTCACTATGTCCAAAGTGCTGAAATGAAGCAGGGGGTTGGGGGATAAATGTGTCTTCAGATTGTCTGGCTCATTATCTGTGTGACTGTTTATCCGCACTGACAGATAAGTTAGCTCTGGATAGCTTCTAGTGATGCTCCAAATTATCTGCTCTTTTAGCTGAGTGAGCAAAGTTTTGGATCTCTCTCACTCAGGAAAGCACAGCTTTATTAACCCACGTAGAAGTGACATGTTCTAAAAAGGAGTCCTGATATATTAAGCAGATCCTAATACACTTATCCCTCTGCTTACACGGTCATAAACACTGTCACCTCTCACCTGCCTTCTGCTTCTTCTCATTTAATTTTGTTCCAAGGACATTTTTCATTCCCAAATTATTTCCCCAGACAGAGGTAATAATTCAGTTGTCTTGACATGTCATTTAATGTGTGTGTAGATAAAGCCGACTCATTTGACTATTTAAAGTCTAATGAAAAATAGCAGTTGGATGGTATCTGCCTGCAGAAAAGACACACAGCTTATAAAATATTCTAAAGTTTACAAAAAGAGGGTTGGGTGGGCTTATGGAGATTACCATCCTTCAAAAGCCAAGTGAAAGGTTACTTCTTCAAGAAACCTATCCAAAACACCACTCACCTACCACCATCCCTGTGTCAAAATTAAACATTCTCATTGCACTCCCCTGAGCACTGTGATTTTCATCTTAGGTCTTATTAACTTCTTGTAAATGAGAGTTTGTTGTATGTTTCTTTCTGCTTTGCCTCCCTGCCCAGGGAGATCCCTGGGCAAGTATTTTACTTTACTAATATTTGATTCTCGACAATGCCTTACATGGTGTCAATTTTAGTAACGGATGTTGAATTTAATAAGCTAAAAAAATCCCAAGAGTTAGCAACATCACACTTACTTATTTCCGGTATGTAGTTGTCCAAAATTTTATCACTGGGTTCCAGCCACAGCACAGTAATGGCTATGGACACACTCTCTCGCCATTAAAAAAAGAATTGGACACAATACATGAAGCACCTGTTTTTAGGCATTTAGGGTTTGGATCCTCAAGAGAAGGAAATACATGAGATGTGCTCCACATACCCTGGCTGTCTTCCTAGGGGTATTTTCTAAACTGAGACACAGGGAAGTGAAGCTCAGGCAGAGAACATCTCTCTGGGTGGAGGGAAACAGAGGTTGTGGCTCAGAGATGTGGAGATGGGTGGAATCTGAAAGGCAGGGTTGTAGAGAGGAGAAAGCCATGTAAACAAGTCCCAACAACCTGAAGATGGGTTCCCTTGAACGGGTCCCCAAGTATTGCACTGTGTAAGCATAGGATAGGGGTCTGTTAGAAGACCTGTCAAGCAGATCAGTGTGATTCTGTTGAGAGTTGGCTTTGGTTTTATTATTTTTTCTAGGGCTAGAGTAGTCCTGCTTCTGAGGCATACTTTTCTGGGGTCTCAGCCAAGCCCAGAGTATGGAACAAGGTCTCCATTGTAGCTGGTTTCACCTTCAGTGTATCCACATGTGTGTGATCTCTGGGACTTCTGCTGAACTCACAGCTCCTAGGGATAATAAGTAAATATTTTGGACTTCATGCCAGTGAATTCAACAACCTAGAGGAAAAAGATAAATTACTTGATATTAATTTTTCAAAACCTGATGTACAAAGAAATAGACCATCTCCATACATCTGTTTGTATGGAAACATTAGTGATCTAAAACTTCTAATACAATTTGGAAAAGAAGAACAAAGTTGGAGGAGTTATGTTACCTAACCTTGTGACTTTTGACACAAATACAGTAATGAAAACAATTGTATCAGTGTAAGAATACAAATGAATGGAAGAGAACAGAGACTCCAGAAATAGACCCCACACATACAGTCAACCGATTTTCAACAAAGGTACAAAAGCAATTCAATGAGGGAAAGGAAAAGTCTTTGCAACAAATGGTGCAGAAACAGTTGTCTATCTGTATGGAAAAAAAAAGATGAACTGTGACTGATACCTTACACGAGCCACAAAAAATAATTTGATAACGATTATGAGCCTAAACATAAAACTAAAACTATAAAGTTTTGAGGGGAAAACATACAAAAACACCTTGGTGATCTTAGAGTAGGGCAAGGCTTAGACAGCAAGGCTTAAAAGTGGGTAAATGAGCTTCACCAAAATGAAAACTCCTGCTCATCAAAAGATAACATCAAGAAATGAATAGACAAAACTATAGCCTGGGGCAGTATATGCAATAGAAATACATGACAAAACACTTGTATCCAGAATAGAAAGATATCCTACAACTCAATAATAAAAAACAAGGTAATAAGAAATAGACAAAAGCCTTGAATAAAAAGACACAGGAAGGTATATAATGGCCAGGAAGTACATGAAAAGATTCTCAGCATAATTATTCATCAGGAACATGCAGTTTACTTATTTTTTAAAGATTTTATTTGACAGAGAGAGAGAGAGAGAGAGAGCAAGAGCGAGAGAGAGAGAGAGAGAGAGAGAGCGAGAGCGTGCGCACAAGCAGGGGGAGTGGCAGGCAGAGGGAGAAGCAAGCTTGAGCCCGATGTAGGGCTTGATCTCAGGACCCTGGGATCATGACCTGAGCCAAAGGCAGATGCTTAACCAACTGAGCCACCCACGCTCCCCCAGGAACAGGAAGTTTAAAAGCACAGTGAGATATTACTGCAGAACCACTACAGTGGCTATAATGAAGAAGACAGACAATACCACATTGTGGGGTAGCCACTGGAGTTCTCACACATTGCTGGTGAAAATGTAAGAACACTCTGGAAAGCTGACAGCTTTTTATAATATTAAATTTGTATCTATCATATGACAGCAATTCTACTCCTAGGTATTTCCTAAGAGAACTGAAAATACATATCCACAAAAAAATGCTTAGTACCTGAATGCTCAATGCAGTTTTTTTCACAATAGACCCCAAACTGAAAACAACACAAATATCCATCCACAGGACAATGGATAGATAAATTATGACATATTCATACAATGGAAAATAATAAGATGTAAAAGGAGCAATGATTGGTACTTGCAACCAAAGGATGGATTTCAAAAAATATGCTGAATGATATAAGCCAATCACAATATAGTACGTGCATGGTTATATTTACATGAATTTTGAGAACAGGTAAGCCTAATCTATATAGGGGAAAATCCATACCATGGTTTTACTAAGAAGAGCACGGATTTATTAAGCATGGGCAGGACGTGATGATTTAGTTTTTATTTCAATAGGGTATAGTTTACATGGGTATATACATGGGCCCAAACTCATCAGAATGTGGACTTAAGATGTGAGTATTTTATTGTCTGTAAATTATACTTCAAAAATACAGTTACTCCATAATGAAAGAATAGACAATCAAATTTAAGGATGGACAAAGGATCTAAACAGACATTCTCCCAATAAGAACAAATGAGCAGTATGCACATCAAATGATGTTCAGGGTGCCTGGGTGGCTCAGTCAGTTAAGTGTCTGCCTTCAGCGCAGGTCATGATCCCCGGGTTCTGGGATAGAGCCCCACGTGTGTCTCCCTGCTCAGTGGGGAGTCTGCTTCTCCCTCTCTCTCTGCCCCTCCCCCTACACATGCTTTCTCTGACACTCTCTCTAGTAAATAAAATCTTTTAAAAAATTGAAAAAAAAGATATGCAGCATGATTAATGATTAATCATGATTAATGATTAATGATCAATGCAAACTGAAACCACGATATACCATTTCACACCCACTAGGATAGCTTTAATGGAGAAGATGACTAAATAGAAAGTGTCAGTGAGGATGTGGAGAAACTGGAACTCTCATACATTGTTGGTGGGACTGTAAAATGGTACAAACATTTTGGAAAAGAATTTGGTAGTATATCAAAAATTTAAACAGTTACCATGTGACTCTGCAATTTCACTCCTAGGTGTGTGTGTGTGTGTGTGTGTGTGTAATAAGATAATTAGAAACATGGCCACATAAAAACTTGAGGGAGAATGCTCAAGAACACCATTATTCATGATAGCCAAAAAGTGTAAACAACTGATGAATGGATAAATGAAATGTGGTATATCCATGCATGGAATATTATCTGGCCAGAGAATGAATGTACCGATATAAGTTATACCATGGATAAACTTTGAAGGATGCCAGACCCAGGAAGTTATCTATTGTATGAGTCCATTTATATGAAATTTCTAGAATAAGTAAATTCATAGAGACAGACAGTAGATTAGAGGTTACCAGGGTCTAGGGGAGTAGGGAATAGGGAACTATTGCTTAATGGTTACAGAGTTTCTGTTTGAAGTGATGAAAGGTTTTGGAAATAGATAGAGGTGATGGTGATACAATATTGTAAATGTAATTCATGCCACTGAATTGTACATTTAAACGGGCATGTGAATTTTACAGTATGTGAGTCAAAATCAATAAAAAAAACTGGCATGAGAAACAACACAAAAATAAAATACATTGGAAAATAAGGTGGATTAACAGCTACATAGTGGCATGGGTAGATCTGTGGTAAGAGTAGGCATATGGGCAATCATGGTGCAGGTCTTTCAACTTTTCTCTATGTCTAAAAGTTTTCACCATAAAAGGCTGGGGCAAAAACAGAGAGTTCCTGTCCTGGCATGGCAGTGTAAACTCCTTATACTTCATCCCTCTTGCTGATTAAAGCTAAAATTTCTACATAAATATTAAAAGGAAAAACTTAGCTGAAATCTCAGAAAAGTAAATAAAACATAAAAGTAAAAGATGTTAGATTGTGGGTGGGTATCAAAATTTAAAGAAGCAATTTTTAGGGGAAGGAGAGTGTAGAGAAAGTTTCTGATCTGTTTTGTTTTCTTCTTCCTCACTGTTCTGACTTGAGGGTGGGCCCCAGCTGCAGAGGTGAATGGTGGCATTGCATGGGTGGTTAAATTTGCCATAAAAATTTCTGTTTTCTGGCTATGGCCATCAGAAGGAATCCTTGTGGATCACAGAACGTAGGAAATCCCAAAAAGAGATGACTGGAGAAGTACATTCTCTAATTACATATATGAACATAGAGCAGGCTCAGGAACCTACCTGAGCCACCACACACTGTGCATGTGTGGGATCCACCCCCCAAATACAGCAAGGTCTTGGGGAACTGAACTGAATCACTTTCCACAGAAAACAAGACACAATTTGCAGTCTCAAAGAACTTGATACTCAGAAATATCAGGGCACCCAGGTGGCTCAGTCACTTAGGTGTCCAACTCTTGATTTCAGCTCAGGTCATGATCTCAGGGTCTTGAGATCAAGCCCCAAGCTGGGCTCTCATTGGGTATGGAGCCTAATTAAGATTCTTTCTCTCTGGGGCGCCTGGGTGGCTCAGTGGGTTAAAGCCTCTGCCTTCAGCTCAGGTCATGATCCCAGGGTCCTGGGATACAGCCCCGCATCGGGTTCTCTGCTCAGCAGGGAGCCTGCTTCCCCTTCTCTCTCTGCCTGCCTCTCTGCCTACTTGTGATCTCTGTCTGTCAAATAAATAAAAATCTTAAAAAAAAAAGATTCTTTCTCTCTGTCCCCTCTCTACCCCACCCCACCCTTAAAAAAAAACTCCAACAGTTTCCAGAACATTAAAATGACCCAGTATCTATACAGAATAATGTTCACAATGTCCAGGATACAATCTAAAATTACCCAAGATGCAAAGAAGAAGATGGTCAAAGGAAAAGTCAATCAAAAAATGTCAACCCCGAGATGACCATCATGTTTGAGTTTAGAAGAATAGCTTTAAAACTTTTATTTAAACTACTCTCTATAAGACAAAGGGAACCATTTGAAATGAATGAAAAAATATGAATTCTCAGCAGAGAAAGAGAAACCATAAAGAAGAAGCAAATGGGGGGCGCCTGGGTGGCTCAGTGGGTTAAGCCGCTGCCTTCGGCTTAGGTCATGATCTCAGGGTCCTGGGATCGAGCCCCGCATCGGGTTCTCTGCTCAGCAGGGAGCCTGCTTCCTCCTCTCTCTCTGCCTGCCTCTCTGCCTGCTTATGATCTCTCTGTCAAATAAATAAATAAAATCTTTAAAAAAAAAAGAAGAAGAAGCAAATGGAAAATTTAGAATCGAAAAAGATGACATCTGAAGTTTAAAAGTCACTGGATGAGCTCAGTAACATAACAGAGGTAACAGAAACTAAAGATAAACCAAAAGAAATTATTCAATCTGAACAACAGAAAGAAAAAAACATTGAAAAAAAAATGAATGGGAGACTCAGGGACCTGAGGACCAGTATCAAAGAATCTAACACACGTCATTGGGATTCCACAATAAGGAGAAAAACATTGAAGGAGGAAAGAATGTTTGAAGAAATAAAAGGCCAAAAAATACCTCACATTTGCAAAAGCAATACATTTACAAATCCAAGAAGCTTAATGGACCTCAACCAGAACAAACTTGAAGAAACACATGCCAAATACCTCATAATCATACTGCTGAAAACCAAAAATAAAGACAAAAAATCTTAAAAGAACTAGAGAAAAAAGAGATTACTCTAAGGGGAACAAAGATTCAAATTCTTGCAAATTTCCTATCAGAAAGCATGGATCAGAAGACAGTGAAATACCATCTTTAAAATTCCTAAAGGTAAGAACAGGCAACACAGAATTTTATGTACAGTAAAGGTATCTTTCAAAAATAAAGGCAAATGAAGACATTTCCAGATGAAGAAAAAGTGAGAGGTTTTGTCACTATGGACTTTGTAAGAATTGCCAAAGGAGGTTCCTTAGGGTGAAGGAAATTGATACCAGAGGGAAAAGTGAACCTTCAGAAATAAAGAAGGAACAGCAGAAATGGTAACTATAAATGACTATTTTTTCACTCTCAAGTTAAGTCAATATTTGTTATTGTTGAAGATAAAAATGATTATGTCTCATGGAATTTTATGAAGATATAATACATCTCACAGTTATAGCACAAAGCTCAGGGGTGAGGATTTAAAGACTCCTATCTGGATGCAAGATTTCTACATTTTATCTATAATATAAACTCTAACTAGACAGTGCATGTATGTTTGTGTGTAAGTACAGAGATATGTGTATTATAATCTCTGGAACAACCACTTGAAAGATAATGCAAGGACAAAAAGAAAAAAATCCAATAGGTACATCGAAAAGAATACAATAAATACGTAAATAATCCAACAGAAAACAGGGAAGGGAGAAGAGAGAAACAAAAAACACAAGGGACAAACAAAAGCAAATAATAAAGTGGGAGATCTGGGGGCGCCTGGTGGCTCAGTCAGTTAAGTGTCTGACTCTTGATCTCAGCTCAGGGTTTTGATCTCAGGGTTATGAATTCAAGCTCCATGTTGGGCTCCAAGCTGAGTGTGGAGCTTACTTAAAAAAAAAATAGTAAATAGATAGTACAGCTAAATCCAACTACATAAATAATCACTTCGGGGGTGCCTGGGTGGCTCAGTGGGTTAAGCCTCTGCTCAGGTCATGATCTCAGGATCCTGGGATTGAGCTCCACATCGGGCTCTCTGCTCAGAGGAGAGCCTGCTTCCCCCTCTCTCTCTGCCTGCCTCTCTGCCTACTTGTGATCTCTGTCTGTCAAATAAATAAATAAAATCTTAAAAAAAAAACCAATGATCACTTCAGATTTTAACTAGTCTAATCATCCAATAATGAAAAGGCAGAAATAGACAAGAGTAGATAAAAAAGGAAGTGCTACTGCATGCCGTCCATAAGAGTCACACCTATGACAAAAACATAGGTACTTTATACATACAGAGAGACACTTTAAATATACACACAGACATATTTTAAAAATACATACAGAAAATTTTAAAGCAAATAGATGGAAAAAGGTACTATGGAATCCGTAAGGATAAGACTAGAGTGGCAACATAAACAGAACAAGTAGATTTCAAGACAAATACAAGAGAGAAAGAAGGGTATTTTATAGTAATAAAGGAAAATACCCATCAGAAAGTTATACAAATTATAGATGTGTGCCAAATAACAGACCCTCAACATCCACGAACCAGAAATTGATAAATTTAAAGGGAGAAAGAGACAATTCTACAACAAAAGCAGATTTAATAGTCCCCTCTTAGCAAAGAATGAGTAGACAAAACAGCAAGTCATATACACTCTGAATGTTATCAAGCCACTTGATCTATCATCATTTATATAGAACATTACATCTGAAGGTGCAGAATACATATTCTCTTTCAGTGCACATGGTGCACGCATTTATGTACTCCATAAGCTGCTTCATAAAACAAGTCAATTCACTTAAAAAGTTTGAAATCATACAAAATCCAAACACACACGAAATTAGTAACTGTAAGAAATGCAAATAACTCACATTACACTATAGTTTAACATTTCTGAATAATTCATGGGTTAAAGATGAAATTGGGGAGATATTAGAAAATATTTTGAGCCAATGAGTAAAGAAAATAAAGCATACGAAAATTTTAATGGACACAGCTAAAGCACCCAAAGATGCAGCTAAAGCTTAGAGGGAAACTTAAGAGCTTTAAATGATATAGAAGAAGAAGAAGGGTCTAAATTTACACATTAAGAAGCTAGAAAAAAAAAGAATAGTAAATTCAAAATAAGTAGAACGAAGAAAATAATAAAAAGGAGAAATCAGTAGATTAGAAAACTGACATAAGACAGAGAAAATTAACAGAGTCAAAAGCTAGCTCTTTGAAAAGATCAACAGAATTGTCAAATCTCTAGCTAGACTTATTGGAGAGGGGGAGGGAGCTAGGGAAGGAAGAAGAGGTGGGGAGGCAGGTAGGGAAAGAGGGAAAAAGGGGGGAGGGGGGGGGGGAGAGGAAAAGTAGGGAGACAGAGAGAAAAGGAATCACCAATATCATGAATGAGAATGGTGTTACCACCACATATTCTACAGACATTAAATGGATAATAGGAGAATATTATGAGTAACTCTATGTCAACAAATCTGACAACTTAGTTGAATTGGACATGTTACCAACCATATATGGAAAGGATAATACATTATGACCAATTAGAATTTGTCCCCATAATATAAGATTGTTTCCATCTTTACAAAAATAAAGTGGTAAAATTCACCATATTGACAGAATGAAGAAGGAAAACCATATAATCATTTTAACAGATAGAGAAAAATCATTTTATAAAACTAAACACACAATGATAAAAACTCTCAGTAAACTAGGAATGGTAAATTGAGAAATGGCATCTATGTAAAACCCATAGCTAATGGTGAAATACTGAATTGTTTCCCCCTGATATCTGCTCAGGACACCAGAAAATAAAAGGCATAAAACTGGAAAAGACAAAGGAAAACCATCCTTGTTTGCAGATGATGATTGTCTGTATAGAAAATCCCAGGGACTCTATAAAACTACCAGAACTAAGGAATGCATTTAGCAAAGTCACAGGATACAAGGCTAATATAGAAAAATCAATTGTACTCTTATATTCTGGCAGGGAACACTTGTAAAATTTAAAGTTTAAAAACTCATTTACAGTACCACTTTAAAACATAAAATACCCAGGAATACATTTAAAAAATTGTCAAGGACTTCTATGCATTTTTGTGTGTGATGAGGGCACCTAAAGTCACTCTCGGTATGTCTCCAGTGTTTAATACAGTATTACTAAGGGTAATAATCATGTCTATACATTAGATCTCTAGACTTATCTTATATAATTGCAATTTGTACTCTTTGATCAACCTCTCTCCATTTCCCACCCTCACCAGCCTCCCTCATTACCTTCTGCATCTACGAGTTGGACTTTTTGTAGATTACACATATAAGTGAAGTCATACTGTATTTGTCTTTTCCCATCTGGCTTGTTTCACTGAGCAGGATGTCCTCCAGTTAGGGTCATCCATGTAGTCAAAAAAGGCAGTATTTTCTTCTTTCTTGTGGAAAATGATATTTCATATATACATTGTATATAATATTAGATAATATATTGCATATATATGTATACAACACACCTGCTTTGTCCATTCATCTGTTGATGGACTTGGCTTATTTCCTTAGCTTGGCTACTGAAAAAAACATTGCTATGAACATCAGAGTGCAGTGTAATCTTCATGATCTTGATTTCAATTCCTTTGCATAAATACCTGGAAGTGAAATTACTGGATCATATGGTAGTTCTATTTGGAAGAATTTCCAAACTGTTTTCCATAAAAGCTGTATGAGTTCACATTTCCACCAACACCGCACAGTTTCCCTTTTCTCCACATCTTTGCCAACACTTGTTACCTTTTTTCTTTTTGGTAACAGCCATTCTAACAGGCATGGGGTGATACCTCTTTGCAGTTTGAATCAGCATTCCCCTCATGATTAGTGATGTTGAGCACCTTTTCATATATCTTTGGCCATTTGGATGGCTTCTGAGAAATAACTACTCAGATCCTTTGTCCATTTGTTAATCAGGTTATTTATTTTCTTGCATTGAGCTGGGTTTCTGACATGTTTTGGATATTAACTCTGCATCAATGAATAGTTTGCAAATATTATCTGCCATTCCATCGGTTGTCTCTTAACTGTGCTGATTGTTTCCTTTGCTGTACAGAAGGTTTTTAGTTTGATACAATCCCATTTGTCTATTTTTTGCTTTTGTTGCCTGTGCTTTTGGGGTTATATCCAAAAAATTATTGCCCAAACCAATGTCAAGATGCTTTCCTCTATGTTTTCTTCTAGCGGTCTCATGGTGTCAGCTGTTACATTAAGTCTTTAACCCTTTTGAGTTGACTTTTGTATACAGAATGAAATAAGGGTCTAATTTTATTCTTCTGCACGTGGAAAACCAGTTTTACTAACACCATTTATTGAAGAGACTATCATTTCACTATTCCATGTTCTTGACACCTTTGTGAAAGATCAGTTGATCATAAATACATGGATTTAAGTCTGCGTTCTATTCTGTTCTCCTGGTCTATATATGTTTTTTATATCAGACCATATTGTTTTGATTACTATAGTTTTATAGTGTATTTTGGAATCAGGTAGTGTGATGCTTCCATCTTTGCTCTTTTTGCTTAAGATTGCTTTGGCTTTTCACAGCCTTTTATGGTTCCATACAAATTATAAGGTTTTTTTTTCCTATTTCTGTAAAAAAGTGACATTGCAATTTTAAAATTGGTTGTGTTGAATCTGTAGATAATTTTGGATACTATGGCCATTTTAATAATAGTAACTCATCTAATCCATGAACACAGGATATGTTTCCATTTATTTGGTCTACTGCAATTTCTTTCATAAATATTTTATGTTTCTCAGTGTACCGCTTTTTACCTTCTTGGTTATATTTTATTCCTAAGTATTTTACTGACTTTGATGTTATTGTAAATGGGATTATTTTCTTAATTTCCTTTTTATCTAATTCAGTTGGTGTATAGAAATACAAATTTTGGGGGCACCTGGGTGGCTCAGGGGGTTAAGCCTCTGCCTTCAGCTCAGGTCATGGTCCCGGGGCCCTAGGATTGAGTCCCACATCGGGGACTGCTCAACAGGAGGCTCAACAGGAACCTGCTTCTTTCTCTCCCTCTGCCTGTCATTTCCTCTGTTTGTGCTCTCTCTCTGGCAAATAAATAAATAAAATCTTAAAAAAAAAAAAGAAATGCAAATTTTGTATGTTGATTCTGTATCCTGAAACTTGAGTGAATTAATTAATTAGTTCTAACAGTTTTTTGGTGCAGTTTTTAAAAAAATATTTTATGTATGTATGTATGTATGTATTTATTTATTTGACAAAGATAGAGAGCAGAAGCAGGGGGAGGGGCAGGCAGAGGGAGAGGGAGAAGCAGGCTCCCAGCCTAGCAGAGAGCCTGATGCAGGGCTCAATCCTAGGACCCTGGAATCATGACCCGAGCTGAAGGCAGATGTTTAAATGATTGAGCCACCCAGGCACCCCTGGTGTAGTCTTTAGGGTTTTCTGTACATAAGATGATGTCATCTGCAAGCAGAAAACTTTACTTCTTCCTTTTTTATTTAGATACCCTTTATTTCTTTTTCTTACATAATTATTATGGCTATGCCTTCTAATACTATAATGAACAGAAGCAATGAGAGTGGGTATCCTTGTCTTTTTCCTGATGTTAGAGGGAAAGCTTTCAGTGTTTCACTGTTGAGTATGGTATTAGCTCTGGCCTTCTCATATGTAACCTTATCATGTTAAGGTATATTTTTTCCGTGACTAATTTGTTGATTTTATTATGAATTTATAATTTATGAATTATTATGAATTTATTATGAATTTTGTCAGATGCTTTTCTGCATCTATTGAGATGGTCACACAGTTTTTGTTCTCCATTCTGTTAATGTGGTGCATCACATTTATTAATTTGCATATGTTGAAACACCTTACTATCCCAGATGTAAGTCCCACTTGATCATGGTGTATGAGCCTTTTAATATGTTATTGAATTCAGTTCTCTAGTATTTTGTTGAGGATTTTTTCATCTATGTTTCCAGGGATATTGACCTGTAATTTTCTTTTCCTATGTTACCTTCATCTGGCTTTGGTATAAGGGTAACACTGGCCTTGAGAAGACGTTGATAAGTTCCTAGAAACATACAATCTACTAAGACTGAACCATGAAGAAACAGGAAATCTGAACAGACCAAAAGTAAGTAAGGAGATTTCATGATAATCAAAAATCCCCCAACAAATAAAAATCCTTGACCTGAAGGCTTCACTGATGTTTTCTATCAACCATTTAAAGAAGCATTAGTATCAAACTTTCTAAAAGTCTTCCAAAAAACTGAAGAGGAAGAAACACTTCCGAACTCATTCCAATAGGTTTTTGTTTGTAGAAATCAAGAAGCTGACTCTAAAATTTATGTGGAAATACAAAGCATCTAGAGAGAGGAATTTTTAAAATTTCAATTCCAGTACAGTTAACATAGTGTTATATTACTTTGAGGTATACAATATAGTGATTCAACAGTTCCATGCTCATCAAGACAAGTGTACTTTTAAGTCCCTTCACCTATTTCACCCATTCCCCCAACCACCCCTTTCTGGTAACCATCTGTTTTCTCTACAGTTGAGAGTCTGGTTTTTCGTTCCTCCCCTCTTTTTTTTCCCTTTTGTTCATTTTTGTTTCTTAAATTCCACATATGAGTGAAATCATATGGTGTTTGTCTTTCTCTGATTGGCTTATTTCACTTAGCATTGTATACTCTAGAACCACCCATGTTGTTGCAAATGGCAAGAATTCACCATTTTTTATGGGTGAATAATATTCCATTGTATATATACACCACATCTTCTTTATCCATTTATCTATTGATGGACATTTGGGCTGATTCCAGAGTTTGGTTATTGTAAATCATGTTGCAATAAACATACAGGTGCATATATCCTTTTGAATTAGTGGTTTTGTATTCTTTGGGTGAATACCCAGTAGCATGAGTACTGGATTATAGAGTAGTACTAGTTTCAATTTTTTGAGGAATCTCCATACTGTCTTCCACAGTGGCTGCATCAGTTTGCATCCCCACCAACAGTGCATGAGGGTTCCTTTTTCTTCACATCCTTATCAACACTTGTTGTTTCTTGAGTTTTTTATTTTAGTCATGCTCACAGGTGTGAGATGATATCTCACTGTGGTTTTGATTTGCATTTCCCTGATGATGAGTTACGCTGAGCATTTTTTCATGAATCTGTTGGACATCTGTATGCCTTCTTTGGAAAAATGTCCATTCATGTCTTCTCCCCATTTTAATCGGATTATTTGTTTTTAGGTGTTGGACTGTATAAATTCTTTATATATTTTGGGTACTAGTCCTTTTTTGGGTAAGTCATTTGCAAATATCTTAGTTGGAAGACTCATCTTACCTAATTTCTAGACTGTATAAAGCTAGAGAAACTAAGACAGTTTGGTATTGGCAAAAAATCAGATATGTAGGTCAATGATGTGTAATAGATAGCCCAGAAAGCTCACATGTATACCACTGTTTGATTTTGGACAAGGATGCCAAGGCAATATGTGGTAGGCAAAATAGTAGACCCCTAAAGATGTCCGTGTCCTAATCCCAGAAACCTGTGGAGTATGTTATAACTTACATGGCAAAAGAAACTTTGCAGGCATGATTAAGTCAAGGATATTGAGGTGGGAAGATTCAACTGGATTATCTAAGTTGGCCCAATGTAAATTACAGTCTTCATAAGTGAAAGGGAGAGGCAGGTGGGTCAGAGTCAGAGAGAAAGATGTGATAATGGAAGGAGAAGTCAGAGTGATGAGAGTGCTGACTTTGTAGATAGAAGGGGGCAACGAGGCAAGGCTTGCAAGCAGTCTGCACAACTCTCTGAAAGCCAAGAAACTGTTTCATCTCTAGAATCTTCATAAAGAACAAAGCTCTGCTGATACCTTAATTTTAGCTCTGCAAGACCCATTTCAAACTCCTGACTAATAGAACTTTAAGACCACAAATTTGTACTGTTTTAAGGCACAAAGTCTGTGGTAATTGGTTACAGCCGCAATAGGAAACTAATACATACCTGATGGTGAACATTTATTTTCAACAATGTTTTTAGATAATCTTATCATCCATATTGAAAAAAATGACTATTATCCTTTTCTCATACCATACACAAAAGTTAACTCAAAGTGGATCATAGGCCTAAGTGTAAAGCCTAAGCCTATGAAATTTCTAGAGGAAAACATAAGAGAAAATGCTTGTGACCTTGGGGTAGGCAAATGTTATTTAGATAGTACCCCAAAAGTATAAAATACAATGAAAATAATTGATACTTTATCAAAATTAAAAGCTTGTTTTTGAAAGACACTATTCAAAATACAAAAACACAGCACAGACTAAAAATATTTGCAATGTATATATCAAAGGATACGTGTCCAAATATGTCCTAAATATGTGTCCAGAATATACAAGAACTCCTACAACTCAATACTAAGACAATATGTATTGCAACAAAAAAAAAATGTGTACATGATTTAAAGATGCACTCTGCCAAAAGAGGGGCAGATGGCCAAGAGTACCTGCAAATATAATACGCATTGTTAGTCATCAAGAAAATGTGAAGTAAAATCATCATGAGAGAAAAAAAAAAAAAAATCATCATGAGATACCACTGAGTATAATGGGTAAACCTAAAAAAAACAAAAACTAAACAAAACTGACGACAGCACTTTTTGCTGAAGAAAACTGGAAATCTCATATACTGTTGGTGGGAATGTAAAATGGTCCAATCACTTTGCAAAAGAATATTTTGGGAGTTACAAAGCTAAAATATACATCTATTCTATGTCTCAGTCATCTCTGTGCTAAATATTTCCTGGTGTGAAATGAAAATGTAGGTCCACACAAAAGCTTATATACAAATGTTCAAAGCAGCTTTATTTGTAATAGTCCCAAACTGGAAAGAGTCCATATGTTCATCAACAGGTAGAGGTATAAACAAATTATAATATACATATTACTCAGCAATAAAAAGGAACAAACTACTGATACGCACAATGTAGACACACCTCAAAATCATAGTGAATGAAAGAAAAGAGGGAAAAATGTATATACTGTGTGTTTCCATTCATGCAAGCTTCTAGAGTTCCAAGCTAACATATAGTGACAAAAACAGACTAATGTTTGCTTGGGGCAGAAGTCCATGACTTCGTGAGGGCCCAAGTTGTGCTCTGAATTACTCTAATATTTATCACAGTGTAATGAACAAATGATCGGACAGACTGGAAAAATCGCTAAACTTAAAAGTTTGTGGTCTAACTCCAGAATGACCACTGACAAATCAGGTAGCCTCTGCGTGTCCCCTCTGAAGAATATTTGAGGCGTCGGGAGTTGATTGTATTAGAGATCAAATAAGGTGACATGTAGCATTATAAGGTCTGATTAAAAACTTAATTTATTCTTATTGTTTGTCATTAATAGTTAAAGAGAAGCATGAAATTGAGATTTCACAGCTCATCATCAGTAAGCATCAATGGCATGCATTAGAATCAGTTCTAGACACACACACGCACGCACACACACACCCAGTTTCCACAGATATATGGGCCATAGCTTAAAATTCTTTTTCGTGCCACTGGTGATTCAGATGTTCATTACTAGCCGAAAACCAAGTCCTACATGATCAGTTAGGTGGCACCTCATTGTGACCACTGAAAATGGGGTGACATATGCCTACCTATCTCCTTACTTTATGTCACCTTCCTAGTCTTGCCTAGGGCAGTCTAGGTATTGGTATGATTATTCACAGTATTTCCTTTTGTTCTCTAAAGTGTTGGGCCTGGATGACAAATTACCAGAGTTTGTATTTGCTAGTCAGGACCTCCAAGGTAGGCATAACGGCACTCCGGTTAACCAAGACCTACACTTACTGCTGGTTCAGTATCTCCTCTGTACTTTCCACGTATTATCTCATTAATTTTCCAGAAATCTTATAAAAGTACTCTTACAGATGAAGAACCAGGCATGAGATGGTGAGTAACTTGCCTGATATCATGGAAGAAGGAAATGGAAGAAGTGGGTTTGAACTCTTGCAACCCCGCTCTGGAGACCATACTTTCAGCCTCTACACCCACGGCCTTACCACAGGTGGCCACATCCTTTTTGTTCGATGAGTTGCATGTCCACCTAACAGTTTTCCTCCTCCTCTGAAGGAAGAAAATGTCTGTCATGCCCCTACTTCCACTCCACCTCTGCTGTCTCCCCCAACCCCAAGCATGACCCACTGTGGGGAATTATTACTGTTCTATTTTTAACTGGGTTGCAGTTCATTCAGCCTCCTGTGTTTGTATCAAAATAATTTCCCCACAGTCTTCTCTGGATGCAGTGAAACTGGCCTCCAGAGCTGGATGTTTATGCTAAAGAGTTTACTTCTTAAATTGAAAGCAGGCTACTGTTTTGCTCTCCCCTTGTAATGCAATAGATAAGAGGGTGCAAAAGCTCTTTATCAAGTTAATATAGTGTCCCTAGGTGGGGAAAAAAAAAAAAAGAGCACAATTCAAGTTTTCTGTGTCTTCTGGCTCAGTTTTAACGGAATGCAAGTGCAATGCCAGAGTCTGATAAAAATAGAAACTCTCCGGTGTCCAGGCTCTTCTCCAGATGGTACATGGGAATCAAGATAGTAACTCATCACTGAGAAGGGTCGCTATTAATTAGTGGGAAGATGTCATGCCTCACATGGGGCAGTAAATGAAAATGGCTCAGGGTTTAGAGTGGAAATGCTGATGTTGCCAGAGCATCTGGGTTGCTCCCTAAGTCTCACTGCTCTGGATTAATTGAGAGTTCAGTCATTACATAAAACATGCCTTGAAGGGTGACAGAGACAGGGCAAGTGCAGTTGGCTCTGGTTAGAAATGGCCCAAGGGAAGTTCCGGAAAAGGAAAAAGAACTGTTCATATATTCACACAAAGGTTAAGTGACATTCTAGACTCCTCTTAAGAGAAGTAAATGGAGAAAGAGGGCAGAGCCCACCACCTCAAGTCACCAGAGAAAAGGGGACATCTGTGGCCACCAAGAGAAGATGAATGGGAGGTGGTAGGGACAGACTCATATGTCTGACTACCTGCTTTAAGATTATCTGCTTCTTTACTGAGGGCCCCAAAGCTTGACTTCGGCTTTGCACATAGTGTAAAGCTTACATAGCAGAAAATGCTACGAAAATGAATGTATCCAATGAATGAGTGAGACATTTTAGTCACCCTTGGCTCATCAAGGTTTTACAATGAGGTGGAATCAATATGAGAAAAGAACCTTACCAAGGTTTTCACAGAATTATTTAACTCCTTCCATTAAGCATTGTTTCCTAAGAAGAATTTGCTTTCGGCCTTGGGAGAGCCACTGACCTATCCACACCTCCCTTCTTTCTAGATAGAGTAAGGATGATCACAGCAATGCTCACCGGGCTTCTTTTAGCAATTAAATTGGACATTTCTGGAATAAAGGAATGAATATTTGTGTTGGTGGGAAACACTGGGAAGAGTACTTCCTTTGGTGGGAATGTGGCACCAATGAAAGTGAGAACATACTTAGAATATTCAACAGGAAACAACATGTGCTGGAGGGGATGTGGAGAAAGGGGAACCCTCTTACACTGTTGGTGGGAATGCAAGTTGGTGCAGCCTCTTTGGAGAACAGTGTGGAGATTCCTCAAGAAGTTAAAAATAGAGCTTCCCTATGACCCTGCCATTGCACTACTGGGTATTTACCCCAAAGATACAGAGGTAGTGAAAAGAAGGGCCATCTGTACCCCAATGTTTATAGCAGCAATGGCCACGGTCGCCAAACTGTGTAAAGAGCCAAGATGCCCTTCAACAGATGAATGGATTAGGAAGATGTGGTCCATATACACTATGGAGTATTATGCCTCCATCAGAAAGGATGAATACCCAACTTTTGTAGCAACATGGACGGGACTGGAGGAGATTATGCTGAGTGAAATAAGTCAAGCAGAGAGAGTCAATTATCATATGGTTTCACTTATTTGTGGAGCATAACAAATAGCAGGGAGGACAAGGGGAGTTAGAGAGGAGAAGGGCGTTGGGGGAAATTGGAAGGGGAGGTGAACCATGAGAGACTATGGACTCTGAAAAACAATCTGAGGGGTTTGAAGCAGCAGGATGTGGGAGGTTGGGGGAACCAGGTGGTGGGTATTAGGGCACGGATTGCATGAAGCACTGGGTGTGGTACAAAAATAATGAATACTGTTTTGCTGAAAATAAATTAAAAAAAAAAAAAGATGGGGGAGGGTGGCCTGGCTACGGAACAGAATTGGGGAGGACTGAGAAAGAGATCCACCACAGAGGCCAGGACCACCTGCTTTTGCTCCTCACTTGTAAATTCTGTTCCCTCCTTCCTTTTCAAGGACTCACAAACTAGCTAATTGTCTCTATTAGCATCTCCTGCTCCTTTCTGGAAGAAAAGACTAGTTCCCGAGTCTTTTACCCTACACATAGGGCTCTCTGAACTTCCTTACCTTTTAAAGTTCTCCTTTTGAATAACTAATACATTAATTGTTTCAAAAGTCAGAACAATCTAAGAAGGTATGCATTGAAATATCATACCTTTAGACTCCATCTCCCCAGCCTGCCCTATCCCCCTAAATCCTTATTATTTCTATTAGGTAACCATTTTTATTAGCTTCTTCCTTATTCTTCCAATGTTTTATTTAATGCAAATACAAAGAAGTATTTCTACACATTCTATTTGCTTATGTTTCCTACACAAAAGATAGTATACTATTATATACTTCTACACTTGGCTTTTTAAAAATATACAGATTTATTTATTTTTTAAGTTTTCATTTAAATTCCAGTTAGTGAACACACAGTGTAATATTAGTTTCAGGTGTAGAATTTAGTGATTCAACACTTACACTTGGATTTTTCACTTACTACGTCTTGGTACTCACTTCCCTATCAACGTGCAGAGACATTTTCTTCCTTTTAACAACAGATTACATTCCATTGTGTGTATTTTGCATAGTTTATTCAACCAGTCCCATATTGCTGAATACTTGGCTTGGTCCTTATTTTCCCTGCTATACACACCATGGAAATGGATAACCTAGTGATTCTGAAGAGTTTTTCAATTTTTTTTTCTTGTTGCCTTTTGTCCCCTGGTGATCTCAGTCATTGTTAGGACCTCACAGATGATTTCCACACTGACAATGAAGCCTTCTTGCCAGTGCGTGTCTTCCCCTCTGTCCACCTGCCTATTAGTACTAGATGTGATCTTACAAACAACTCAACTGCAACTCTAAAACTGGCCTCATTTCCTTTTTCTGAACCTCTTCTGCTTATAGATTTTCCTAAAAAAAATGTATACACCAAGATGTCATGCTTACTCCCCTACTCACTAAGATGTGAAACTTCTGTTGCCTGTGATTTCTTCCCTTACTTGACTTCAACATCCAGGGGGCAACAAACTCATTTTTTTTTCTTGTATGAGATTTTGGGCATACATCCTTCTTGTTTGTTTGTTCGGATTGCTACTACCTAGTTCAGGTCATTGCTAATAATGCATACCTAGTCCATTTTAAAAAAACAACATAGATTTTTTTTTTCCCTACTCTAACCACCTAGAAAACTTTGGGAGGGAAATCCCCACAATTCTGATGGGATTATTTCCTGCCATCAGTCTATCCCACTCCCGAGTGAAGAAAGTTTACATCATTGTTTGTAATCAGAGATTTAGATGTCCATGTATCAGTGAGCTCCCTACATGTAAGGACCTGCCTATCCATAAACCATCTTAACCCCAGCATCTCCCACACCAGACATATGTGGTATGCTAAGCTGCTGATTTTGTTTCTACACTGTAAATCTGGAGGGCGTTCCAATCTTATCTCTCACTAATCCCTTAAATGAACTTTTTACCAAATCCACCTGTCCTACCATTAAGATACACTTTTTTGGCTTTCATGACTTGGATTATGCCATTCTCTCTACCTGGAATGTTCCTCTCTCTTCATGCTGGCCACATACTGAAAACTCATTGGTCTCCAAAACCTACCATCCCTGAGAAGTGTTTTATGGAATCCCCAAAGGAATCAACTTACTCAGTAAAGGATATTGAACCAGAATCCTGGTGTTTCAGCTTCCCTGAGCCAAGACACAGTAGAGACTATGATCAGGAACTACTCATTTCTATTTCCCAGTAAACCATGTCATCCTGCCATAGAAAGCCAGACTGAAACTTGCCTTACAACTTTTATTATTAAAGAATAGGGAGGATCCCGTGGAATAATACACAGTCGTTATGTGTAAACACAAAATCTTTCTGCTTCAGTAACATATATTACACACTTAAATAAATAAACATGAGTTAAGCTTGTATCTCCATTATATACTGAGCACTGTGGTATATACATGGAATGCAGGGATGATCTCTTCCCTCAGTGGGCTGAGACACAGTCATGGCCACTGAGTTAGCCTCATAAAATGCAAAATGATATCATCTACTCAAACAAAGACAAAAGAGTGCTAATTCTGGACATGGCTTACCTCTGTGAATGACTTGTTGTATAATTTTGGCAGTCTCTCGAGCAATGTGGTCCTAGACAGTTAATAGAACTTCTTTCTTAGATTGTTACACTCTGTTCTATGTCTCTGCTTGCAACTTTATGACAGCAGTGGAGCTCTGGTTCTAAGAGATCTTACTGTGAAACCTGGCTGCTCTTCCCCTAACTAAATTCCAATGGCTGGCACATATCTTTCGTATTAACTATTAATGCTTTAAACTCAGAGGTCAAATCAATAAAACCAAGATCTTGACCAACTTGTGGCCAAGTACCAAAGCCATTTTTACCAATGAGTATTCATGCAAGTTCTAGTAATTCAGACAAATTCTACTTTGGGTTAGTTTCCCAATGCATTTATGAATACCCACTGCAATTTCTAGTGAATGTAGTCATGATTGTGGATTTTTTTCCTCTCTCCATCCTAAGAGTTGGTGACAGGCAACAAGCTTAAAACGCCGCTCTGTTTCACTAGGGAGACATACTACATGTGTACTCTAAATGAAACCATCTGTTAGAATCTTCCAGCAGTGTGCTAAGGAAGGAAGTGGTAGGGAATCTTTCAAGAAACTCAGTTAAAGCTAACTAGGTATTTATGGAACGATGTAAAACATCTCAAATAAGAAGTCAAGCCCTTATTAGCATCCTACTCCCATGTCACACTGCCAAAGTAGACCTGGCATGTTCCAGCCTAAAATATGTCTAGTGCTCTTTCTTGCATAAAATCAGCTTATTTATTAGAGATTTGGTGCAAAATGTTTGGTGGAGACCAGAACCCATATTTCAGGTCCATTCTCCAAACCCAACATGATTCACTTCCATAGAATCATGCATGGTCAACACATCTTTCTTCTTTGGATGGCCCGTTCTGCAATCATATATATATATAGATAGATAGATATATAGATACATATATATAGATATATATATATCATATATATATATATGATATATATATATGATATACTTCCTACTTGACTGGCCCCCAGACAGTGTAAAAGTAAAACAAAAAGAAGCCACGTTAATTTAAAATAGGATTAGTCAATTATTTGGAAAATATCTGAAAAAAAATCAAGATTTATCTGGCATGACATTTTATTCTTTCATCATTTCTTCTAAATGTGCTTCTGTGCACTTCACCACTTTTTAGAGTGAACTAATACAAAATCATGGATTTAAAGGAAATGATATGAACCCACGTGGGATATTCTATGTCAAACACGAAGTTCATTAACAAACATAGACTCAGTCTGGGTGCATTTGCTTGTTCATCATCATTTTGTGCATGACCCTTGAGGGAGAAAAAAAGGTAAAAGGCTGGATCCTGACTATGGGGGCTCCCCATCTAGCTGTCTAAAGACAAACTGACTGTTACCCCAATCTCTCTTCACCCATTCCCACTAAACCCCAGTCCACTCAGAGTCCACTCAAAACCCTTCATCAACCTATGGCACCACATAAATAGGGATCACCTCTCATATTTCTTCCATATTTTTAAAAAATGAGGTATAATTTAAAATATGTAAAATTTCCAAATCTTTACTGTCCAGCTCAATGGTTTTACACAAATGTACTCACATAGGAAATTGTTCCCAGATTCAGATCCAGAACACTGCCAGCACCTCATAAGGCTTCCTCATTCCCACTTCTGGTCAGTGCTCCTCACGAAGGCAATGACTATTTTAACCTCTAACATGATAGCTTAGTTTTACCTGCTTTTGACCATTTATATGACTCCATATAAATGGAGTCATGCACTATGTACTCTTTTGTGTCTGACTTTGCTCACTCAACATCATGTCTGTGGGATTCCTTCATAATGTTATCAGTATCAGTAGTTCTTTTTTTTAATGCTATAAAGAATTCTACTGTATTAATGTAACACAACCTACTAACCTATTTAACAACTGATGGACATTTGTTTGTTTCTTGTTCAGCTGTACAAATAAAACAGCTATGGATATTCTTATATTTTGGCAGACATCAGCCTTTATAAATGTCTGATTTGATAAGCTGGATTTATTTTATATATTTTCTTTTTGGAGAAGATGACATGGGAAGCTGAAAAAAATGAACTCTGGCCAGATGAATCCAGAGATGAATCCTCTGCAAAACTGTATCTTCTCTGTCTTTGAAACTCCCACTCCTGACTCTTCCTCCCCTTCTGCCTCTACTCCTACCAATGGCAACTCTTACTCATCACTTCTGTTCTGGGGCTTTCTCCATATTCTTTCAGCTTATATCTATTCAGAAAAAAGTATAATCAAGGAACTAATACTTAAGTTTAAATAATAATGACACTACTTTCCTGATGATGCATGCCTATTAATAGGAAACAAAGGAAACACAGTCTACAATTTTTAGGTTTTAATTGCAACCATATTCTTACAAATTTCCAGCCAAGAAACAGGTAATGAAAGATTATCCTTCTTAAATAGTAAAAACACACTAGAGGATGATTTTTCAGTTAGAGTTTCAGAGTAGTAAAAGTTGTCTAGCAGCTCTGAAGGAATAAAAACTGGTAAATATTGGGATGCCTGGGTGGCTCAGTCAGTTAAATGTCTGCCTTCAGCTCAAGTCATGATCCTAGGGTCCTGGGATCAAACCCTGCATTGGACTCTCTGCATCAGGAAGCCTGCTTCTCCCTCTCCCTACTGCTCCTTTTGCTTGTGCAAGCTCTCTCTCCAACAAAAAATAGATAGAATCTTAAAAAAACCAAACTTGGTAAATATTTGCTTCTTCTCATTGTATCTGGAGTAGGCGGCTTATTCTAAGCCACCAAAGGAGCAGGCAAAATGGTTTTCAGTGACAAGACCAGGATGAGGACTCTTTTTTTTTTTTTAAGATTTTATTTATTTATTTGACAGAGAGACACAGCAAGAAAGGGAATGCAAGCAGGAGGAGTGGGAGAGGGAGAAGAAGGCTTCCTTCTGAGCAGGGACCCTAATGTGGGGCTTGATCCCAGGACCCTGGGATCATGACCTGAGCTGAAGGCAGATGCTTAATGACTAAGGCACCGAGGTGCCCCTAGGATGAGGATTTTTAAGGAAAGATTGGAAATAAGGCAAAACAAATACCTGGCACCCTTTTGTCTTTCTTTTCCCAATCCTAACCCTCCGAAACTTTCTGTCCCATTGATCCTGCTCCTTAAAAAGAAGTGAATTAATGAAAACTCATCCTAGGAATGGAACCTGTGGCTGAAATATCTGAACTACCCTTGCATCTATCCATCCATCCATTCACCCATCCAACCGTCCACCCACCATGCATCTTCTCACTTCACCTATCCATCCTCTCACCCATTCACTCACCCCCACCCACCAACCAAGTCACCCACCAACCCATCCATTTAGCCACCCACCCATGTACATACTCATCCATCCTTCCACCCATCCACCCACTCACCCCACCCATCCATCTGCCTATCCACCCATCCACTCACCCTCATCCATCCATCCATCCACCCACCAATCCAATGCTTGGACCCTAGACCAGTATTCTACACTGGACATTCAGTCTATGTTTAATTCTTTCCAGTGATATGGGACTCATACAAGCCAAGCAGCCACTTCATTCTGATAAAGTTACAAGGTGAACAAGCAGCTTTCATGAGTTAGTGTTCTTTTATTCTTCTCATTATTTTATTCTCCATTGCTGTTAACAGTTGTTTCAACCACTGGGCAATAGGGCCTTAAAAACAAAAACCAATTTCACACACAAAGATCTTTTAAGACTGTACTCTAAAACCTAGACAAATGAAGGCAATTTTGACAGCTGAAATTTTTCTGTGAGATTTGAAGCAGGAGAATAATTTTTCTACAAGTGACAAGGTCCTAATTCTTATTTGGTCAAATTTTGCAACCCGGGGCCCACAGATGTATTTTTTGGTCAGCACCGTATTTCCAAAATAATCAATCAGCTGCTAAGTTTTAATATTAGACTATTTCACATAAACCTTCAGTCTAGCTTATCGTGACAGAAAGATGGTGCTTAATGATTTTCATGCTTTTGTTTATTAATATTAAAAGAATATCTTCAGTGGCAGATGATGTGGTGAATTACTGGTTTTCTGGAATTATTGGTTCTTTGAGTTTAGCTTTAGTATATTCTTTATTTCTGCTAAATAAATTAAATATTTTCAAATAAAAAGCATATATGACACAATTTTATAATTTTCGTTCATCCATCCATTCATCTGTTTTTCCATCTGCAGTGATATCTAGACTGTGCTGTCGAAATGATAATTGTGGTTATTTCTGGATAATGGGATTTTAACTTTCTTTTTTTTTCTGAGTTGCTGCCATTTTTGGTATTCAACACATATCAGGTTTACATAACATTAGTCCTTGTCACTTATAAAAACTCCCCTAAAATTCAAATATATCTTTTTTCTTTTATTTTTGAACTGAACTTTTAATGAATGTGGTTCAGAAAAATCTAAATTAATAATGAATGCCATTTTTCAGATTATAGGAAAAAATATAAAAACAAACAGAATTTCTCTCTTAAGTTGCTTCCTCCTTTAATACCAATCCTTAAGTATTTAACTCATTTTAAGAAGTAAGGAAGAAATATGTTTTATTCCTTTTCTTGTTCAATATCATCTAGACATATGGGCTAAATTGTCAAAAATTTTCACTACCAACTTCTCATTAAGCAAGACATATTGAATTAAATTCTATGGCACCAAATAGTACAATAATATTCTTAAAGAGACTTAAAGATCACAGGTAGACTTCCATTTCCGGAAATAGGTAAGGCAAGATATATTGAAAAACCTCCTGTAGCAGAACACCTAGACATGACAGATAAATTTAGTAAGGTCCTCCTTTAAGTACATAGCTAAATGGCAAGATGGCAAAAAAGTCTCCAAGAGCCAGCAGCAAGCAGTAGTTGAAAACAGAGTATTTACACAACACTGACCTAAACCTTCCTTATGGGCATTTGTTGTTCTTGATTGTCAAGAGATGTGACTTTTATGAACCACACAAGAGCAGAAGATGAAGCCTTGATCCTGTATAAGATTGGGTAGAATATACACTGAGATCTTTGCAGGAAACCTGAAACCCTCAGAGGCCTAGGCCTCCAGTGAAAAGGTAGGTGAGTAGGAACCTTATCAGTTTCAGCTTGGATCGTACTGTGGGAGAGAAATGTTTCTGCTGGAACTGAAATGTAACAAAAATTAAATAGATCCAAATTTGTAGAATGCAGCCAAAACAGTATTTAGAGGGAAATTTACAACTGTAAATACTTCCATTAGAGAAGAAGAAATCTGAAAACTAACAAACAAGGTATCTATCTCTGTTATCTATAAGATAGAGACAGGTGTAAGGATTAAGTCATAATGCTTTATTTGGAAGGTCTACTTCCAGGGCAGAAGGAATGAGAAAAAGCAAGCGAGGAAGGAAAGGTAGAAACACAATGAAAGGTGATGTGTCAGAACACTGGTCACTGATTTATTATAAGCTATAATACAACCCAACTGATTGCTTGACAGGCGTTATCAATTTGGCCACCTTTTTGTACACAGGCTATCTAGAGAAACTGAACCTGAAAATAAAATCTTGAAAAATTGTCCCATTTTGTGTAGGCCTAGGGGAGGCCAATAATAGCCCTTGCAAGAAAGGCATAAAATTCCACCTGGCTCCTTCTACTCCATACCCTTAGTGGAACAAAAGCCTAAGCTGATACGGGATACTTTGTCTCTTTTAAAGCACTGGAGAAAACCAGGCAGGATAACCACAATAAAACACAACAAAAACTGCTCATAACCAACGACAAAGAGAAAATTTAAAATACAACCAGAGAGGGAAAAACACACATTCCCAACAGAGGAACAAAAATAAGAATAATGGCAGAGTTCTTATGAGAAACAATGCAAACCAAAAAAGAAAGATGTAACATCTCGGAAGTGTTGACAAGAAAAACGTCCCTCCAGAATTTGATATGCAGAGAAAATATCTTTCAAAAATAAAGGAGAAATGAAGATTTTCTCAAATGAAAATTAAAAGACTTTATTGCCAACACTCCTGAATATAAAGACTGTGAAAGGAAATTATTCAAGTAGAAATCTGAATCTACACCCCGCCTCAAGCACACAAATTAAGACCACTGCAAACAGAATAATTGAGAGTAAATATAAAATCATTTCTCCTTATTTTAATTGTCCTACATCTAACTAAAGCAAATACAGTAGCAATGTATTGTGTGTTTATAATATTTACAAAAGTAAAATATATGACATTAGCATATGCAATGGGAGGAAGGAATTGGGAGTACACTACTGTAAGGTCCTTACATTACAGATAACCAGTATGATATTATTTGAGGGCAGAATATAATTAGTTGAAGATGTATACTGTAAATGTTAGAATATTCATTAAAAATTTTAAAAGAAGCACAAATATGGGGCACCTGGGTTAAAAGTAGCACAAATAATAAGTCAATAGTAGAGATAAATTGAAATAATAAGTAACATTCAATAAATCCAAAAGAAGGCACAAAAATAGAAAGAAAAATGCCCAAAGATGGAACAAGTAGAAAAAAGCTAGCAAGGTAGTAAGTTGTAATTGAAATAATTATATAAATGTAAAGACTAAACAAGAAAAATTAAAAGAAATATATTATCAAACTGGTTATAAAGCAAGACTTAGCTGTATGTGTATATATGCATATATATATGCCATAGGTTTATAAGAAACCAATTTTAAATATAAAGACATATATATGTTAAAAGTAAAATGATGGAAAAAGAAATCCTAGGAAAATATCAATCAAAACAATGCTAGAGGAGTTACACTGATGTCA
Source organism: Enhydra lutris kenyoni (assembly GCF_002288905.1). Taxonomy (NCBI): domain Eukaryota; kingdom Metazoa; phylum Chordata; class Mammalia; order Carnivora; family Mustelidae; genus Enhydra; species Enhydra lutris. The sequence goes on from NW_019154087.1 coordinate 70,973,240, forward strand.
AAAAAAGTAGTTTTCAACCAGGGATAAAGTGGGACACTACATAACAATCCTAAGGGTGTATGTACTTAATCACAGAGCTTCAAAGTGCATAAGAAAAAGCTGAAAAAAAAAATAAAAGAAATAGACACATCTATAATTATGGAGACTTCAACACTCCTCTTAAGTAAAGAGAAAAGGTAGGGACATAAAAGGCCTGGAAGACACTTCAAACAGCTTGACCTAACTTCCAGAACTCTCCACTCAACAGAAGCAAAGTACATTTTTTTAAAAATACGTATTTTTTTAATCAAACACGAAACATTTCCAAGGATAGACTATATTCTGGCCATTAAATAAACCTTAATAATTTAGAAGAACTGAAGTTATTCTACATATGCTTTTAGATAACAGAATTAAAATAAAAATCAATGACAGAAAAAAATAAATGAAAAATCTACAAACACTAAGTAAACAACTCACTTTTAAAAAACTCATGAATCAAAGAGGAAATTGCAGAGAATCTAGAGACTCTTATATGAATGCAAATGGAAACATAACATCACAAAATATGGTTTGAAGCTAGAGCAGTACTTAGAACTAGAGGCCATACAGGTATTAAATTACCAGTGAAAAAGTTCTACGAACAATTCTATGATCATAAATTCAACAGGTTAGATGACATGAACAAATTCCTTGAAAGACACAGTTGCTCAACATATTAAAGAAGAAGTAAATAGCCTAATTAGTCTTATATCTGAGAAAGAAATTCAATTTGCAGTTGAAAAATCTTAAGACAAAGAAAAATCCATGCTCAAGTGGCTTCACTGGAATATCCTACCAAACTTTTAAGTAATAAGTGGTATTATTTATACACCAACACTTACAAAATACAGAAGATTAAAACAAAAACAAAAACAAAAACAAAAACACTTCCCAACTCATTTTTGAAGGTCAGCATTACCCTGACAACAGATAAGACATTATAAGAAAGGATTAACTATAGAGAAATATACCTCATGAACAAAGATGAAAGAAAATCTTCAACAAAATATTACAAAATTAAACCTTGCAATATATATAAAAAAAATAGCATGACCAAGTGGGGTTTATCTTACAAAAGCAAGACTGCCTTAATATCTGAAAATAAATCCACGTAATTTACCATAGCAAAGACTAAAGAAGAAAAACATGAGCATGTCAATAAACACAAGAAACCTTTTGAAAATATTTAATATCTATTTATAATAAAATCTCACAGGATGTTAGGAACAGATGAGAGCATCCTTAATTTGATAAAAGGTAGCTGCAAAAAACCTGCAATCAACATAATAATTAACGGTGAAAGATCAAATGATTCTCTCTACTATCAGGAACAAGGCAAGGATGCCTTCTCTCACTAGGCACATTCATCATTATACTAGGCCCTAACCACTGAAGTAATAGAGAAAAAGAAATAGAAGTCCTCTAGATAAGAAAAAAAAAATAAATAAAAGAATTAAAACTGTCTCTATTCATAGAAAATTTCAAACGGTCTACAAAAAAAACTACTAGACTAGGTGTGTTTAACAAAACCATGGGACAGGAGGGCAAAATATAAAAATTAATTGTACTTCTATGTATTAGTATGAATGTTGGAAATTGAAATTTTTTAAATGTACCATTTACAATACTACCAAAAACCATGAAATATTTAGGTAAATATCTTACAAAACATATAATATATATAGCTGAAAATGTCAAAACATAACAAAAAACCCTAAACTTTCATTTATAAAATAAATAATTTCCAGGGATATAATGTACAGCATACTGTCTACAGTTAATACTACTGTATTGTATATTTGGAAGTTGCTAAGAGAGTAGATCGTCATAGTTCTTACTTCAAGGAAGAAAATTATAACTGTATTTTGATGGATGGTAACTAGACTTATTGTGGTAATCATTTCACAATATAGCAAATATCAAATTATTATGTGGTATGAAACTAACATAATGTTAAATGTCAACTAGATCTCAGCTGGAAAAAAAGAAAAAAAAGAAAAGGGAAAATACTTTAACAGATAAAGATAAAAGACCCAAATAAATGGAAAATATACCATGTTCATGGATTGGAAGACTCAATATTGTTAAGATAGCAATTTTTCCTGAACTGATCTGTAAATTCTACACAATTTCAGTGAAAATACCAGAAAGGTATTTTTTAGATATTGATTTTAAAATTCATGTGGGAAGACAAAAAATTAGGATAGCCAAAATAATTTGGAAAGAAAAAAGAATAAAGTTAGAAAACTTACATTATTTGATTTCCACATCTACTATAAAGCTACAGTAATTAAGACAGTGTGATATTGGGGTGCCTGGGTGGCTCAGTTGGTCAAGCATCTGACTTTGCATGATCCCATGGTCCTGGAATCCAGCCCTGCATCAGGACTGAGCAGGAAGCCCACTTCTCCCTCTCCCTCTGCCATTCCCCATGCTTGTGCTCTCTGGCTCTATCTGTCAAATAAATAAATAAAATCTTAAAAAAAAAAAAAAAAAGGGTGATGTCGAACAAAAATAGATGTATGCCAATGCACCAGAATAGAGGATATGCAAATACTTCCATTTATATTTGGCCAATAGATTTTTTTTTACAAAGGTTTCAAAGGCAGTTCAATAAAGAAAATATAATCATTTCAACAAATGGTATTGAAAAAATGGAATATTTATTTGCAACAACATGAACCTCAATCTCTGCCTCTTACCCTTCATAAAAAATTAACTCAAATGTAGAATCTAAAACTATAGAACATCTGTAAAACATTTAGTAGAAAGTCTTTGTAACTTGGAGTCAGTCAAAGATTATGGGGTTAGGAAAAGATTTCTTATATATGACTCCAAAAGCATGATCCATAATGCAAAAAAATGAAAATTGGGTTTCACCGAAATGAAGAGTATGTTATTTGAAAAGACACTGCTAATAGAGTGAAAGGCAAGCCACACAATGGGAGAAAATACTTGTAAACCTCTTATCTGGTAAGTGACATATACCCACAATATTTTAAAGGCTTTAAAACTCAATAAAATATGAAAGGAAGACTTGAACAGACACTTCACCAAAAGAGATATACTAATGACAAGTAAATGAAAAGATGCTCAACATCATTAGTCTCTAGGGAAATGCAAATTAAAACAATGAGATACCACTACACACTGATTAGAATGGCTTAATTTAAACCAAACAAACGAAAACCCCCTGACATTTGTCAAAACTTGCAGAACTGCACACAAAAAAGGGTGATTTTTACTCTATGTAAGTAAACTAAATGTTTAATTTAAAAGAAGGAAAAAAAATTAAATAAAGAAAATCCCCTTATATCTCACTATCCAAAGATACTATTAACATGTTTTTGTCTTGAACATTTCCTGGAATTGTAAAGAAAATAAACAAACAACTACACTTGCCACTTTCTATACACAAATAACAGGTTCAGAAAATTACTTACAGATGAGTTTTACCAAACATTCAAGGAATTGGTAGTTTAAATGTCTTAAAGTAGTGGGGGGGGGCAAATTTCTCCAGCTCATTTTATATGACTAGCATTTCCTTGGTACAAGACCAGACAAGAAGACTATGAGAAAAGGAAATTATGGACCAAATGTACTTGCAAATATGAGGGAAAATTCCTAATCAAAGTACCAAAAACTGAATCCAGACTTACATTTAAAAAATATGTATCATTATTATAATTATACATCTAATAATATAGAATATCATTTAAAAATACATATCATTATATTACTAGTAAGGGTCATCCTAATTAAGCCAGCAATGATTTAATATTAGAGAATTGTTCTATTGGAAAATATTGGAACGATCTATGAATGCAATTCACCACATTAGCAGATTAAAGGGAAAAACAACGTATGCCTATCTCAAAAGATTCAGGAAAAGCACTAATAGAATTCAATATCCATAAATGACAAAACCTCTTAACAAACAGGAAAAAGATACATTCTTACTTTTTAGGTAGGGTACCCACCAAAAACTTATGGCCACGCTGGGCTCAATGGTGAAATGTCAGAAGCATCCTCTTTAAAGTCACAGGTAAGAAAGTGATGGCTCCTGGACACTTGTTTTCAACCCTGGAGGTCCTGGCCAGTGCAGTAGAAGAGAAAGCAACAAATTGAGAAGGAAGAAGCAAGTGACCCAGATGCACCAATGATGTGAATGTTACATAGAAAGTCCAAGAGAATCCACCGACAAATCATTAGAATTAATACAAACTCAACAGGTTTTCTGGGTATCAGACTAATATACAAAAATAAATTTTATCCCCATCATTAGCAACAAACTAGTAAAAGCTTTATTTATTTAATTTTTTTTATTATGTTATGTTAGTCACCATACAGTACATCATTAGTTTTTTTTTTTTTTAAGATTTTATTTATTTATTTGACAGAGAGAGATCACAAGTAGACGGAGAGGCAGGCAGAGAGAGAGAGAGAGAGAGGGAAGCAGGCTTCTCGCTGAGCAGAGAGCCCGATGCGGGACTCGATCCCAGGACCCTGAGATCATGACCTGAGCCGAAGGCAGCAGCTTAACCCACTGAGCCACCCAGGCGCCCCACATCATTAGTTTTTGATGCAGTGTTCCGTGATTCATTGTTTGCTTATAACACCCAGTGCTCATTGCACTACATGCCCTCCTTAATACCCACCACCGGGTGAAAGCATGTATTTAAATAAATGCACTGCACAATAGCACTGGAAGTATAAGTCATCTAAGACAACCAATAGAGGAGTAAATCTTTCTCGAGAAAATTATAGAACTTTAAAAGACATTGAAAAACCTAAATAAGTTGAGAGGTATTGTACTGATCAGGGCTTTCCAGAGAAACAGAAGTAAGAGGATATATGAAAAGATACAGAGAAAGAAGTTTACTATAAAGGACTGGCTCAAACGATTACAGAAGCGAAGTCCCACGATCTGCCGTCTCTGAGCTGGGAGACCAGGAAAGCAGGTGGTATAGCTCCTGTTCAAACCCAAAGGCCTTAGAACCAGGGAGCCAACAGTGTAAGCCCCAGTCGGAGTCCTAAGGCCTGAGAACCAGAGAGACACTGATACTCGAAAGCAGGAGAAGATATACACAGCAGCTCACGAGGAGGGAGTGAATTCCCCGTTCTTCTGCCATTTTCTTCCATTTGGGCTCACAGCGGATTGGATGATGCCCATCCGCATTGGTGAGGTCAGTATTCTTCACTCAGTTTATGGATTCAAATGCTCTTCTCTTCCAGAGACATACAGACACAGCCAGAAATGATGTTTTCTCGGCTATCTGGGAATCACATAAAATTAACCATCACAGAGATAACATGTTCTTTCATGGGAAGACTCATTATTGCAAAGATACCATTTTTCTCCAAATTAACTTATTAGGGAAATCAACAGAAAAAGGTGGGGGAACTCAATTTCCTAAATATCAAGGTATCATAAAGCTTTTAGAAAATAAGCTGTAGGGGCACCTGGGTGGCTCAGTGGGTTAAAGCCTCTGCCTTCAGCTCAGGTCATGATCTTAGGGTCCTGGGATCGAGCCCCGCATCGGGCTCTGTGCTCAGCAGGGAGCCTGCTCCACCGCCACCCCCGCCTGCCTCTCTGTCTACTTGTGATCTCTGTCTGTTAAATAAATTAAAAAAAAAAAAAAGAAAGAAAATAAGCTGTATTACTTCAGGAGCCCATTTAGGTCTAAACAAACCAAGGAAAAGAATGGAATCTTAATATATGACAGACGTTGCATTGCAGATTATTGAGGGAAAGTCAGATGGTTCAATAAATGGCCATAGTAAAGCTGGTTAACCAAGTAGGGAAAAAAAGTTACACTTAATTCCAATCTCATGTCATATGTAAAAATCCATTCCAGGTGAATCATATACTATAATTTCATGCAATAAAATGAGTGCATCTCAAATGTGTTATGCTAAGTAAAAGAAGCCAGATTCAAATGGCAACATACCGTAGAATTCCATTTATATGACAGTCTTGAAGGGGCAGAACTTACAGAGACAGAAAGTGGATCAGTGGTTGCCAGGGGCTGAGGGTGGGGAGAGAGGCTAACTACAAAGGAGTTGGAAGAAAGTTTTTGGGATGATGGAACTTTTAAATACCTTGATCATGCTGCTGGTTATGCAACTGTACGTGTGTGTTAAATTCACGTAAGTGTGAAGCAAAAAAGAATGAATTTCGCTGTATATAAATTACACCTCACAGGGAACATTCTAATAAGAACATACTAATTAGCCATTTTATGTATCTCTTATTATGTGGCAGGCACTGGGGTTAGTGTCTCTACATGCATCCTGTCCTTTAATTCTTCACAATCATCTTATGAAATAAATACTATAATTATTTAAGTGAAAAAGATCTGAAGAGACAGAGTCATTCATCAGTTTCTTTTATTCTGGTAAAGTTGCTTAATTCTTTTAAAAAATTCTTTAAATCTCCTCTCAAGGAGCATTTTCTTGATTAAACATTCTTAATCTCCTTTGACCTACAACTCCATTTCCACTCAGTTGGACAGGGTAAACACTAATTTTTCTATTAGACTTTCTGCTATCTTTCCTAAAGCATATACCAAGCAATCTCCTCTTTACTACCAACCACCCTACCAAGCCGTGCCTTCGTGGGAATACGCACACCCCTATACACGAATGCTGCTACAAAAAATAATTGGCTTTGTTACACTGAGATCCTGAAAAGATGCAGCTTCTATACAAATTGGGTGAATAAAAATTGTCACATTCTTTAAAACTTAAGACTTGAGATAATTTCAGATTCACATACAGTTTTAAGAAATAATAGAGGGAATCTCTTATTACTTGGTTTCCTCCAGTGGTATCATCTTGCATATACAGTATGATATTATGTCCAGGATACTGACATTGATAGAATCAAGATACAGAAAATTTCCATCACTGCAGAGATGGCACCCTTACTTCCCTCCCAACTCCACCTCTTCCTTAATCTCTGGCCACCACAAATCCGTTCTCCATTTGTATAATTTTATCATTCGTATAATTTTGTCATTTCAAGAATGTTACATAAATGAAGTGATAAGGTCTGTAATCATTTTGGGATTGGCTTTTTTCTTTTTCACTCAGCATAACTATCTGTAAATTCATTCAGAGAATGTCACAGGTGTCAATAGTTCCTTATACTGCTGCGTAGGAGTGTTATCACAGTGTATTTGACTATTCCCTTGCTGAAGAACATCTGGGTTGTTTCTGGTTGGGGCTGTCACAAATAAAGCTGTTATAAGTATTCCTGTACAGCTTTTTGTGTGAGCATAAATATCACTCCTCTGGGAAAAATGCCCAGGAATGCAATTACTGGGTTGTATGGTAGTTACATGTTTAGACTTTTAAGAAGTTGTCAAACTTTTCCATAGTGTATCATTTTACAACTGCCACCAAAAATTTGAGTGGTTTGGTTTCTCTCCATCAGTGCCAGCATCTGATATTGTCACTATTTTTTTTTACTTTAGCCATCTTGATATTGTGTAATGATATCTAATTGTGGTTTAACTTTGCATCTCCCTAAAGGATAATAATGCTGAACATCTTTTCATGTATTTGTCTGCCATCTGTATACCCTCTTCAGTGAAACGTCTGTTCATGTCTTTTGCCCATGTTCTACTTGGATTGCTTGGGTGTTTTTTAATGAGTTCTTTATATATTCTAGATACCAGTCTTTCATTGGGTATATGGCTTGCAAATAACTTCTCCCAGTCTGTAACTTATCTTTTCATTCTCTTAACAGGGTCTTTTACAGAGTAAAAGTTTTTTTTTTTTAATTTTTATAAAACTCAGTGCATTAATTTTTCCTTGATGAATAGTACTCTTGGTGTCACGTCTTATCAAAACCTAGATGCTAGATTTTTCTTTTGTTTTTTTTCTAAAAGTTTTAGTTTCATGTTTTACATTTAAGTCCATGATCCATTTTGAGTTAATTTTTGTATAAGCTATCAGGTTTAGGTCAAGGTTTAATTTTTACCCTCGGATATTCAATTGTTCTTGCATCATTTATGGAGCAGGCTATCTTGCTCTATTGCTTTGGCATCTTTGTCAAAAATCAGTTGGATATATTTATGTCGGTCTATTTTGGGGGTCTCCACTTTGTGTGTCTGCCCCTGTGTAGACTGCCAATCTACACAGTCTTGATTATTATTGCTAAAAAATAAGTTTTGAGAGCAAATAAAGTGATTCTTCTTCCTTTAAACTTCTTTCCGAATGTTTTTGGCTATTCTAGTTCTTTGACTTTCTAGAAGAGTCTTGTGCTGTATATAACTACCAAAAGGTCTTGCTAGGATTTGGGGAGCAATTACATGATAAGTGGATATGAATCTGGGGAGAATTGATAACCTTACTACGTTGAGTCCATGACACAATATTTCTCTCCATTTTTTCAGATCTTCTTTGATTTCTTTCATCAGCATTTTGTTGTAAAAACTGTACATACATTGTTAGATTTAAACGTATTTCATTTTTATGAGCAATTGTAGGTGGTATTGCAGTTTTAGTTTTGGTGTCAATGTGCTCATTACTAGCATATAAATAAACAACTGCTTTTTATCTTGTATCTTGAGACTTTGCTAAATTCAGATTTTACTTCTGGAATTTTTTTTTAGATTCCTTGTAATTCTCAACAGAGATACTTTATGTACAAATAATGATACTCTATCATCTATAAATCATGACGATTTTATTTCTTCATCTCTAATCTGTGTATCTTTTCTTGCCTCATTATATGGGCTAGACCTTCCAGCAATGTGTTGAATGAGAGTAATGAGGGTGGGTATACTTGTCTTGTTCCTGACTGTAGAGGGGAAACATCTACCCTTTCACCATTGTGTTTAATGTTACCTGTAGTCTATTTTAAGTAATCTGTATCAAGTTGAGCAAGTTTCCCTTCTATTCCTAATTTTCTGACAGTTTTTTTTTTTAATCATAACTGTGTGTTGGCTTTTGTCAAATGTTTTTCTGCATCAATTGATATAATCCTGTGATTTTTCTTCTGTAGTGTTTTAATATGATGAATTACATGGACTGATTTTCAAATACTAACCTAACCTTGCATCCTTGGAATAAATCCCACTTCATAATGATATGAAATCTTTCTATATTGCTGAACTCTATTTGCTATTATTTTGTTAAGACATTTTCGAAGGATAAAGATATTAGACTGTAGTTCTTTTTCTCCTCCCTCCCTTCCTTTCTTTCATTTGCTGTCTTTCATTTTGGTACTAGCTCCAAAATCAGTGAGGGAGTATTCCATCCTCTTTCATTTGCTAGAAAATATTGTGTAGGATTTGTGTCCATTTTTCTTTTGATAGAATTCTTCACTGGAACCGTCTAGGTCTGGAGATTTCTTTTCTGGCAGTTTTAAAGTTATGGATTCAGTTCCCTTGGTAGTTGTAGGTATATTTAAATGATCTATTTTATACAGGGTAAGTTGTAGTAGTTTGTACTTTTCATGAAATTAGTCTATTTCATCTAAGATTTCAAACTGATGTGTATAGAGTTGTTCATAGTATCCCTCTCTCCTTTTGACACCCGCAGGATCTACAGCAATATCCTGCTTCATTTCTGATATTGGTAACTTTTGTCTTCTCACTTTTTATCTGGGTCAATTTTGCTAGATGTTTGTTAATTTTATACCTTTTCAAAGAACCAGCTCTTTGTGTTACTGATTTTTTTTGAGGGGGGTGTTTTCTGTTTTCAGTTTCACCAATGGCTATTACTTTTTTCCTTCCTCTTCTTGCTTTGGGTTTATTTAGTTTTCTTTTTTTTAATTTTTCTAGTTTCTTAAAGTAGGAATTTATATTATTTGAGACTTTTCCTTTTTTTTTTTTTTTTTTTTTAAATTTTATTTTTCATAAACATATAATATCTTTTTATCCCCAGGGGTACAGGTCTGTGAATCGCCAGGTTTACACATTTCACAGCACTCACCATAGCACATACCCTCCCCAATGTCCATAATCCCACCCCCCCACACCCCCCCATTAACCCTCAGTTTGTTTTGTGAGATTAAGAGTCACTTATGGTTTGTCTCCCTCCCAATCCCATCTTGTTTCATTTACTCTTCTCCTTTTTAATAATGTATTTATAATGTAAGTATGTCCACCTTAGCACTACATTCGCTGTGTCCCATACATTTTGATGTTTTATTTTCATTTTCATTCATTTCAATGTATTTTTTAAAGTTCTGTTGAGATTTCCTCTATGACCCATGATTATTTAAAAATGTGTTGTCTAGCTTCTAAGGGTCTGGAGTTTTCCCTGTTATTTTTCTTGTTTGATTCCAAACAAGTATGATTTTATGTATGATTTCGATTTTACATTTGTTAAAATGTGCCTTGTGGTCTAGAATGGTCTATCATAGTATGTGTTCTGCAAGTACTTGAAAAGTGTGTATAATTCTGCTGTTGTTGGGTGGGCATATTCTATAAATGTCAATTTGACCTTCTTGATTGGTAATGTGTTAAGTTCTACCTGCTTGCTTATTTTATGTCTGGTTGTTCTGTCAACTACCAAGAGAAGGGTGTTGAAATTTCCAAGTTGGGGTGCCTGGGTGGCTCAGTAGGTTAAGTGTATGCTTTTGGCTCAGGTCATGATCCTAGTGTCCTGGGATCAAGCCCCACATCGGGCTCCCTGCTTCTCCCTCTCCCTCTGCTGCTCTCCCTGTTTGTGCTCTCTCTTTCTCAAACAAATAAGCAAAGTCTTAAAAAAAGAAAAGAAAAGAAATCCTCAAGTACAGCTGTGGATTTGTCTGTTCCTCATTTCAGTCAGATCAGTTTTTACTTCACATTTTGCAGCTATGTTGTTTTGTGCATATACATTTTGGACTGCTAGGTCTTCTTGTTGGATTGACCTTGCAGTTATAGTGATTTGCATAATCTGAAGACTACTTTATCTGATGTTATGATAGCCATTCTTGCTTTCCTTTTGAGTACTGTTTGCCTGATCTGTTTTTTTTTTTTACTTTCAACTCTCATATATCACTATATTTGAAGTAAATTTCTTGTAGATGGCATTTTTTTTTTCATTCAATTCACTCTGCTAAGTGTGATATATGTGGCAAAAAAGAAAACCCAGGAAATTTATCTCTGTGGTGTTCCTTGGGTCTGAAGGACTCTACCCGGTCTGCCTTCTCTCTGTCTTTCAGAATCTTCTTATGTTTATTTCATGTATAATGCTGGGGAGTTCTAGTTGTAGTTAAGTGGGAGGAATAGATAAAGGTGTATCTACTCCATCTTCCTAGATGTAGAAGTCACTAGTCACATTTTGTAAGTCTTTTGTTGTTGTTGTTGCTATTTCTCCATTAGGAGTACAGTATACTACGGTGGTTTATGGAGGAAGTTTTGGAGTTAGACCAGTCAATATCCACCACTCTTGTGCCATACAAGATCGTGGCAGGGGAACAAATTTGTCCAAGACTTACATTCTTCACCAGTAAAGCCATACTTATCTCCTATCTTGCTTTGAGCGCTAAAAAAGATTATGTGTACAAGTGCTTAGCATACAGCTATTGAGAACTTGAAATATGGCCAGTAGGACTGAAGAAGTAAAGCTTCTAATTACTCAATTCTAAGTCATTTAAATTTAACTAGTCCCATGTGGCCTGTGGCTACTATATTATGCAATGCAGAGTTACAGTGTTATAAATAAGGACAGCAATAAGCCTCACAGTATTAATGCAGAGTAAAAAGAAAAATAAGGAAAACTGCTTTGAAGACACTAATATACAACCTAAAGTAATATTTTTAGTCAATATAATAACTAAAATATGTTTTGGGTAGGTACCAGAAAGTTATTTTTCCCCTTCCAAATGAGAACTGACCATTTTTGTTATAGACCTAAAGAGAAGGATAAATACCATCCAGAAATGAATGAAATGGAGAAGGACAGCTATAGGAAGTGAAATGTATGATTAGCCTTCCTCCAACATGTGCTCCCTTCTGTGACATACTCATTCAGCCGCACACTACAGCGTCTGCCTTCCATACTCTGTCACCTGCTGAGCCCCATCCTACATGATGGCTATGTCCTGGGAGCTAAGCATGGGTAGCAACTTCCATCTGCTTCCTCACAGAGCATTGCCTCATATGGAGCCCAGTCACCAATAAGAAAGTGCTCTCTTATGAAAAACTGGTCCCCTGTTCTCAAAAAGATTCCCCTCCGATAAAAAGTCATCTAAGGGAAGTAGATGAGGTTTGTTGACAAATTATTTACTGCCCCTCCCCCAACCCTCCCTAGCTACCCCAGTACCACCCGCCAATCCCGGCAGCTGTGGATTCCATTGTGGAAATGAGGACAAGTGAACTGGCTTCAAGAGCACCAGGATGGGTATTAGGTGCTTGAGTTATTTACTTATGCTTGCCACCAATGATCTACGTGGTACCAGAAAACTCCCCTCCGTTTCATCCTGTGTGAAATGGATGCTCAGAACTTGATGGCCCAAGACACCCACCAGGATCATAATTCCATTATTTATACCAGACATTTGTACGTTTCTGTGACTTTAAGGAAACAACCACCCCCTGATGTATATTACTGTACAGTAATAGATCTGAGGAACCAGAGGTGCGATAAGGCCATGATTTGGTCAAAGCCTCACAATAAGATGGTGGCAGAAATGGAAATGAAATCATCAAACTCCAAGCCCTTGGGTCCTTGCCCCATACCATGTTGCTCTGATCTCATTTAGAAGGAAGCATTTCTCAGGGCTGGAAAATGAAGACTAGAACTGCTTCTCTCTTCTTCCCCGCCCTCTCCTTGCTCAACCTTCACACCTATTAACACCAGCCCTAGTTTGGATGTATAGAAAAGAGAAGAAAAGCAGAACAAGAGAGATAGGGAGAACAAGAAAAAAAGGAGTGAGAGACATGTAGACAGAGAGTTTCCATCTGTCCAGATAGAAAGGCACTTGGGAGTTTCTAGGAGAGCTAGCACCTTCACAGAATCATGAACAGTTAAAAAAAGTGAAGATGGAGAGGTGACATGGCTTTGTTCCCTTTAACGAGGTCTATTTAGAAAGCAGATACAGGGACAGCAGAGCCTGTGAGTTAAGGCCCACTGGAGTTCCAATCTCCGTTCTGCTGCTTTCCATCTGGGGAAACTTGGTCAGGGCAGCCTCTCTGAACTTTATTTTTCTCATCGTTGTAAAGGGGGTTGTGATAACCACAGGGTTACTGTGAGGATTAAGTCAGAAAATGTATGTAGCACAGCTGTCCAAGATAAGAACGCAATAGAAGAGAAAATGTATTAGTTTGTACTAGAACCAGATATTCTGTTTCAATCAAGTGATCTTCCCGTTATAACATATTGCCCTACCTCTTCCCTCCCTCCTACCCAGTGCCAGCTCATTCTCCTAAGCCCTCTAATTAGCTAAATAAAGAGTGCAGACAGGGCCTATGTAAAAAAATGCTCTCTGAGCCAAGTGAAATCCCCAGGGAAGGAAAGAAACCCACATGGCCAATTACCATAGCATCATTTCATTTCCTCGGAGTGACTAATAACCAGAGATAGTCACTTAAACCCTAATTGCAGAAGAACAGGTAGAAATCATGTTAAATGAGCCCATCTTTATTTCTGGGGGAAAAGGCAGCAAGGCTCTGATCCATGAGTGTGCTCGCTTCTTAATCTTCCACAGAAAGAGAGGATATTGGACATTGCACTTCGACCACATCCATAGTTGTTTTTAAGCGAGTGGGCAGGTTTACTGGGTTGGGACTGAATTACCAGCATAACAGTGTGCTAACTCCGTTCTGTCAGCATTTGATTTTTCTAAATTCAAGCACTGCATCAGTGATGCCTGCATGCTGCGGAGAAACACTGACACGTGTCTCATCTTAACCTTCTAGACCTTCCAAGGCGTCAGTCCCCATACTGTGCTGAGCAGGGGCGGGAAGAGCGCCTTCTGTAGGAGGGTTTGATGGGATCTCTTCACTAAGGGCTACTGTGAATCATCACTGCCCACCCCCAAGCTTGTTTTCTGCTTTCCACCTGTAGTTTCTTTACCTTCCTACTTTCAACCATTCTTCCAGCTGACACCAAAGTCACAGGTTTATTTCACAAAAGGTGGAAGGCAAGTAGGAAGATAGATGCCTTTCATTTCCTAATTCTGTCCTACTTCCTTACCTACAAAGTGACCATGAGCTCTTTTCACTGACTATCACAGGGTCTGTCTTTACCCAAAAGGTCATGCTTATACTACCTGCAAGCCGTTGGCCATTCCTGCCAAAATGTCCTAATCCCTCCTACTTAAATGCTACTTATTTCCTAAATCCCAAGTCATGTGCCGCCTCCCCAAAAAGTCTTCCTTAACTACTTCAGCCCTTATACAACTCCTATCACTTCTTCAGAAAAAAACAACAAAGTTTAGATCATTACAGTATACTAATTATATACAAATTATATTGTGCATGTAATTTAGACTCCTCATTCTGATTTAATGATCCTTGAGGGAGATGACCAAATCTCTCCTCAATCTCTTACCATCCATAGGTGTCTTGGTTGAAGGCGACGCCCAGAATTCATTGTCAATTTGATACCTGCTTAAGACGGAAAACTTACTTCCAAGTTCAGCACACTGGTGTCTGTGTGAGGGCATGAGACCAGTAAGCCACAGAAACAACTTTCCACGGTATAATGGTTCAAATCAGCATAGAACACATTTCTTGAATGCCTCCAAATTTCTAGGTACTGAGCTGGCTGCTGACCATACCAGAAACATGTTCTGTCCAGAACAGTCTTTACCTCTTCTTTATAAAGAGATAACCAACCCAATTACAAGCTCGTCTTATTCTCATCGTGGAGACAATAAAAACAGGGTCCATTCTAGCTAAGCGAGTACTTCATGCCTGTCAGGCTCATCTCAAGTTAAATTTCCTTCTGTGAGCTTCCTCCAACTGTGTAACTGTAAGACTGTGTTTCCTAAAAATATGAAATGAGGAACGTTAGAAGAATTGAGGGGATGATCTTTTGAATCTACTTCCATGTAGCCGCTGAGTATTTCTGATTGGTAGGCAGGTCTATGTGCCATATTCGGAGACCCAGGCTCCTTCTGCAGGTGGCTCTGCAATGCCTCAAGACCTGGGGGTGACCTGGACCCAGGAGGAATGGCAGGGCTACATTATGGCTTTCATGGCTCTAACGACTTTGGCCTTCAGGGGCCCCTTCTTTCCTACAAAACAGTACATACTGTATTGTATGACTCAGTATAAAATATTATTATTACTGTATTTTCCTTGATCTATAAGTTGATTTTTAAAATTCTGATTTAAAAAAAATTAATACATTTCCATGAGCCCTGAAAAGTCTTGTGGGTCCCTAAGTACTGTGCTCAGCTAGTCTGTTCTTCCATCTTCCTGGTCTAAACCTCTGTAGTGCCAGCTGCCCCATGCTGTTGCCACGCAGCTCACACTGCCTTTCTTTGTCCACTTGATTCACACCCCTCAGACTCACCTGAGAGACAACAGGGCAGCAGGATCTGGGGCCTTTTGCTAGCTCTCTTGCACGCTGCACAGTGCTTTGCCTAGACATAGCTATCCTGGATTGGGCAATTTCCTTAGCTCACTCAACCTCAGTTTCCTCATCTGCAAAATGGACTGCAAGATCTGAATGCCCCTCACGATCCTGCTGTGCAGATGAAATGATTCCTGCTTAGACAACATCTGGAACATGATAAGCACTAAAAAATGGTAACTTTTTTTATCATTATGATTTCTTTAACATTTAACACTTTTTAAAAACATTAGTTATTATTATGATTGACTATGACAGTAACTCATATTTATTAGAACACTTGGGTGCTCAAAGAACTGCCCCAGGATGACAACATTTCTGCGGATTTTTGTCTCCTCACGGTCGAAGCTTGTTTACGGAAAACCGTGATGTTCGACGGAAAGGTTCTGATGAGGGTTTAAATCCCGCTCTGCCCCTCACCAGCTGAGTGACATATCACACACACTTGATCTCTCTGAGAGTCTCTTTTCTCATCTGTAAAATCAAATGACAGTGGTACCTCCCTCACAAGTATGAAAAAATTATTCTGGGTCTCCCTGTCACCAGGCCACCTTCCTTTTTTGTTGAGGAAGAAGATTGTGTCTAAACAAATACCTCCACTTGTCTGTGGTTATGAAAGCCTTTAAGGGAGGCCAGGAAGTTTGGTAGTTAAGCTCAAGAACGCTAGCTCTTTTCTCTGTCCCTAGCCCTGTGAGAATCGAACCAGGGAAGTCCTCCATCAGTCATTAACAACTTTACCTAAATGTGCTTTTTGTCTCCAAAAAGAAGGTTCCATCAGCTGAGGCAAGGAGGGAGGATTTAAGAATCCAGGAGAGCTGATTTCCCCACCCCCAACCCCACATATGTTTTTTTTTTTTTTTCCCTGCATTGCCAGAGTATGATGAAAGACTCTTGGTTTTAGAGTAACTATACTCCCTGTACAGCTCTCCTCTACTAAATGAAGTCTTAGGATAAGAATTATAATTCTTTCAAATCTTTGTGATCCACCACCTCAACCCTAAAATGGCAATCCTGTCTACTGCTTGGTGAGCTGACCATCCACTAGGGACACGTCATGACCACATACAGGATGACCTGGTTGAGAACCCAGGAACTGATTCCAGTACTGCCACATACCAGCTCCCTGAGCTGCATCACTTAGTCTCAGGATTCCTTGGTTTCTTCCCTTATAATGTGAATAATAATATAGTACCCACTTTGTAGGACTGTATGCATAAAGTGGTACATGTCAAGTTTACTCTGTCTGGCACATAATAATTCTGCAAAAGCATCACATCCCAGTACAGCAGAGGGACACTACAGAAGTGACTGCTGGCAGCTGGGAAACACACCAGGAATATGGGTGACAGCCTTCTAGCTGTCACCTGAGCCGGGGATGGAACCATCACTCGCACAGACCCACGGAGTCACTGGTGGCAAGTCTGCGTTACTTGCAGGCAAAGCCAGAATTTGGATAAACCCTACTGGATTCAAGACCGTATAAACATAGGGCAAAATAGAGGGCTGACAAAAACTGACAACAAAACAAGGCAAATTCAAATGGCTTCCAGTAGGATCCACAAAGCAGAGCTGCCTGGGAAAGGGGCAACAGGAAGATAAGATGGGTCCCGAAGAGCATTCAAAAAAATGTGAAAATGAAAATATATACAGGCTCCTGAAAGCAAAGAATACTACTGCAAAGATTTCAGTTCATCCTATATTTTTAATAAATCTAAAATAATCCAAATGGAATTTTCCTTGGCACTTAAAATTGTGTTCTAAATTCCACCGGTAAGAAAAACTGGCAAGGAAGAGATGGATGATTCAATAAACGGAGAAAGAAAATAACAAGAAACGAACAATAGGCAATATGATAAAATGCTTAATCACATATCAAAGAAATGCGGATAGAAGTCACATAACCCTTGATTCCACTTCTGAACACACAGAGCTTGCACCTGGAGCTCATTATGAACACGGGCAAAGAGGCAGCCACGGGACTCTGAAGAACAGCCTAACAGAAAATTAAAACTTCGAAAAAGATCAGTAGTTCCATAACCCACCATTCCCCTGAGAGACAGCTCCATGTGCACCCGGTAAGTTTCTAGAGATCTGAAAATCTTGAGCCAAGGAGCCATCAGATCCATTAGGGAAACAGTATCTGCACATCCCTAACGGCCAAGGGTGTGGAGGGAGGGTGGACTAGGGTGTTGCAAACTCTGGGAGACAACAGCAGGTGTGTGTGCAAAGGAGCCACTGCTCAATCCAATTCAACAGTGTGCATGAGAGCCAGAAGGACCCACCCCGGCCCACAGGAGGCAGAATTTAGGGGGAAAGGCCTAGGAATCCATAAATTAAAAAGCTTTCTAGATCATTCTTAGGCTCACCAAAGTTTAAGAACCAACACTTTAGCACATCCCACACAGAGCTGTCCCTGCCACACACCCACAGGCTGCCCTTGGACAGGGCCCTTGGACTGGGTCCCCCATGGGGGGTTAACAACCAAGACCACTCTTACAGAAGAGGCTTCGTGACTTCCTCCGTCTGTACCCACACTTGAAGCTTGGCAACAGTCCTGCACCCTCATCCTTCAAAGACAGGGGAGGACATGGAGAAACATGGCTGTGAGATTATGATGCTCTCTATAATCTCATTCTCATCAACTGGGTGCTAAGCCTGACTTTCTTCTGTTATCTCCCAAAACCCAAACTTAATCATCAGGACTTCCTGTTCTTGAGCATGAGGATGATAGCCGTCTGGAACTACAGGGAAATGACCATGAAAGGATGAGGCTGCAGAGCCAGAGGATATTTTTTTTAACACCAAAAGGGGAAGACTTGACAGAAGGTAAAGTCAGAGATGGTTTGTCTGGTGGGACGGCAGAGTCAAACCTTCTTATCAGTGTGGCTATGGCAAGAGTTTACAGAGATGATGGTTTACTTAAGGAATTAACTGAAAAATAAGCTGTTCTGCCCACATCATCTTAGCTGCCAAAATCCCAATTATTTCTTAGCCTGAAATGATCCTAGGAAAGGAACAATCCAAGTTCTACCAGTGTCAACTACTCCCTCTCGACTTTGTGTTAACTCTTTCACAATATTAAACTGTGATTCTTCAGCCTCTCGAACTGACCTGGGTTACTGCAGTAGCCTCCCAGATGGGGTCAGCTGGGGTCTCTCTCTTTCTTTCTCTCCCTCTCTCTGCTATTCTCTCTCTTTCTCTCTCTCTCACACACATACACATTTTTCTCCTTTTTATCTACTTCTTTTCACAAGGTTAAGGAATTTGATGAAAGCCCAAGACATTGGTCTTTATATTGGTCTCACTTTTGCAGGGAACTTCCTAAAACTTCAGGAAACTGAGGTCTTTTCAAAAGAAATAGGCTCAGGGGCTCCTGGGAGGCTCAGTCAGGTGAGCATCCGACTCTTGGTTTTGGCTCAGATCATGATCTCAGGGTCGTGGAATTGAGCTCCGGCTTGGGCTCTGTGCTCTGTGAGGAGTCTGCTTGAGATTCTCTCTCTCCCTCTGCCCCTCCCAACCTCGAAAATAAATAAATAAATAAATAAATAAATAAATAAAATCTTTGATAAATAAAAAAGAAATAGTCTGCTCAGAGATTCAGTGGGGCTCTGGAGCATGGATCCCTGATCATGGACCCTTGGCAGCTAAGGCAAGATCCCTGCTGACTTGTCAAACTCTCACATGGACGTTAAGAAGATTAAGATACTAGCATGCCTAACATAGCTAATAAGAACGATTTAAAACAATTGGCAAAAATAGACTGAGTTATGAAACGCTTATTATAGGATAATGGTCTGTGTCATAATAACAGCATATTGGGTCGGCTTAATTTCACACACCAAGAAGAAGAGAGACGATGCAGATGATACCGAGGCAGAAGGAGATTGAAACCGCAATGTTTGGTGGTCAATGCCCAACCTGGCAAGCAGAGACAGCCCCGCCTGGCCACAGGCACCGGCTGCCCGCCCATTGCAACACCCTCATCCCTGATCATGGCCAGTCTGGGAGGGGTGCTGAGGTCACAGAGATGTCCATTCACACCCGATGTGTCGGATATTGGAGGAGGATTATCTGTGTGCCCAAATATCCTAAATAGATTTTCCTCAATTTAAGAAGAGTCACACCAGTCTTCCCCTTTGTAGCTTGGGCACATCACTGACATGCTAGTTCTCTTCCTGTTCATTTTCAGGGACAAGAAGAACCTAATTCCACTCAAAGAGAGCTGGCTAAGGACCCCTTTGGGCCCAGAAGGATGGGGAGCACACTGCATGCAGCCCTTTCCCATGCCCCTCCCTGCCTCTTCTTTGCCCTGCCCTGCTCCCCTCTACATCCCTAAGCTGGCAGCCGGCAGCTGTGGCCGCCCTGAGCCGGGGCTCCCCTGCCCTATGCAGCCAGAAGCTCCAGGCTTGTAGGCTGGGGCAGGAGAGGATCCCTGCTGGTCTCTACTCTGTTTTTCTCATCCAGTTAGAGGAAGCAGCCACCTGGAGGCCAAGGCACTTTCCCAAGCATTGGCCTTGTCTTTCTCTCACCAAACTCTCTTTCCTTTCAAAAGGGAAATGGGCGGGGCATCTGGGTGGCTCTTTAGGTGGAGCACCAAGTCCTGATTTTGGCTCAGGTTGTGATCTCATGGGTCAGGGGACGGAGCTCCGAGACAGGCTCCATGCTCAGGGGAAGTCTGCTTGAGATTCTCTCTCTCTGCTTCTCCCTTCCCTACTCTCTGCCTCAAATAAATAAACCTTAAAAAAAAAAAAGACACAGGGAAAGGGGCCAGTTTCAGTCTACAATGAGAAATGACAGACCCAAGCAAAGGCCTGATCAAAGATGAGCCCTGTGACCTTCAGGGGGATGCTCAAGGTGGGAATGTAAGCAGTGGGAAACTGACACCGCTGGTGATGTCGGGTGGTGTTAATGGAGTCTGAAGAGGTTATCTGCAACATATTTTAAAACTGAAAGCATGTACACCCTTTAAATCAGGAGCCATCTTCTCAGGAATCTATCTCATGGAAGCAAAAGCTTCCCACGTACATACGCACTTCTGTAAACTCTGTGCGCTATTTGGAGGCAAAAGTCTGGAAACTGGGTGAGCATCCATTGATAAAGGAGCGAATGAATGTGACAGACCACAGATGGCTTTCATACAGAACTAAACAAACACAGGAAAAACAGAGGCAAATACATGGGCGCCTGGGAGGCTCAGATGGTTAAGCAGCTGCCTTCAGCTCAGGTCACGATCCAGGGTCCCGTGATCCAGCCCCACATGGGGCTCCCTGCTCATTGGGGAGCGCTCTTCTTCCTCTTCCTCTGCCCCTCCCCTTGCTTGTGCTTTCTCTCTCTCTCTCTCGAATAAAAAAAAAAAAAAAAACACAGGCAAATACAAAAACACATGTGAGCATGTGATTTCTTGGGAGAATTTGGTGGGGCTGATGTTAGTGTATAGGACAAGAGATGGGGAGGAACTGCCCCTCCCACCAAAAAAAAAAAAAAAAAGGAAGAAAGAAAAAGAAAAAGGATGACACAAAAAATTCAAGCAGGTGGTATAGTCAGAGAAGTAGATTGAGGTTTATGGGACATGCTCTCAGGATCACATCTGTTGGGAACAGAAGTAAGCCGGGCCTCTACCATCCCAGTGGAGTTGGTAGTGCTGGACAGTTATCCTGAATCAGGACGAAGATCAGTCACTGGACTCAGGATGCTCCCTGGAAGGAGGTCAGAAGAGGGTGGCAACAGGAGGGGAGGCAGCTGGGAGCTGTGAGGTGTCAGTCCTCTGGCACCAGGGGGTGTGGTCACATTTGTGTGTTTGTGAAATTATTCGTAGAGTGTGCATGCTGCTGCACAAAGAAAATGAGTGAAGAGAGGAGTGGCCTCTTTGATTCTTGGATTTTAAGTTTATTTCCAACACTGCCACTTCTGAAGCCTAGCCAGCCTCCGTACCAAGGGGAACCAGACGAGACTCCCAGCCAAGGCAATTCTGGTGGCAATACTGCCTGATGATTTCCCCTGACCACGTCACAATGGAAACCAGGAGCCAAGCTCCCAGCCGAACCAAGGTCTGCTCCTGAGAACTCTGACTGCCTTCTATTTTTGAATGGGTTGGAAATAACACCAAGGGATAAATTTTGTCTTCCTTTTGCTTGTCAGGGGTGGGTACCTTGAATATGGGTCCAAACTGAAATCAACCATAAAATACAAAGACCTCAGAAGGACAGGAAGGGATAGCTACATAGTGTGCTGTAAATTTGAAGCAATTGCTCTGATCCAGCCCTAACTAGGAAGCCCAGTGGTGCTTCGGTTAGGAACCCCTTGAGACCAATTAAGATGCTATGAAAAAGTCAGGAACCTCATAATTGACATGTAATCAGTCCCTCAATCCCATTTTCTCTTCTTGCACCATATTACTAAGGCAAAGTGGACATGCTGCTTTCACCCTGCCTATTTCTCCCAAGATTACCTTCCACAGTCATCTCAAAGATGTCATCCCTATCAGCAAGTGTTTGAGGAACAAAGGTGAGGAAGAGGAAGCTAATACAGAGCTTCTAAGTTCCGTGTTTCTACTGATATGGAAAGAATGGTCCAGCAGCCTTTCAAGTTCCAACCATTTCCACTGTTCTGGAAATAACAGCTAAGGTAATCAGCCAAGAAAAAGGTGAGTTATACATATTGAAAAGGAGGATGAGAATTAGTGAATGTATTTTTGTATATCTGGATTTTTGTATCTTTGGATAACCCAAAAGAACTAGCGGACAAAGATTTACTAGTACTATAATAAGAAAGCAGGTAGGTGGGATGATTAAACATTAAACATAGTAGAAATCTATAGTTTTCTTATATACTAGAAATAATTAGAATTGTTGGAATATGATGGGGAGACAAAATTCCATCACAGTAACAATAAAAATATAAAATACTTAGGTATACATTTAGCAGGGAATGTACAGAATAAACAAAGATAAAGCTACAAAAACTAACAGCCTTCAACAAAGTGATCCATTCCTGGGTGGGAAGTTTTTATATTGCGAAGATTTCAATTCTGTTCATTTTAATAGACAAGTTAACAGAATTCCAACCAACAGTCTGTTTAGGACTAGGTGATTCTAAACTTCACTCAAGGAATAAATATGAATGAAAATCCAACATGAAACGGGGACTGTCCTATTGGACTCTGATTACATTAGATTAATTTATAAAATATGGATACCAAAAATGGAAAGACTGTCTGCTGGTCATTCAGCCACTTCTGATGGGTCTGGGCGTGGAAACTAGCATTCTCTCTTCCCTCAGTTGACCATGGACTCTTGTGAATGTTATTTAGCTTTGTGGCCACCCTCTCCCAGGTCCCAGTGGCCCAGGAAGGGAGCCATCAGCCCCTATGGTCCTCAGTACCATCTTAAGAAAAGCAGTTGTAGCCCGACGCTGTGGACCTTTGTTCCTTTTGGTGATGCTGAGTCAGTCTCCAAGGTCAGGACATGTCCTCTGATTGTCCCTCCAGGACACCAAACATCTGGGAGAGAAGTGACCCATCCACTTGGAACCAACCCTTATGTTTTCCGCTTCCTGTCGGCCTTTCACGGGATGAATAAAATATACAGACTCTTAATTTTTCACTTGTCTCCTGGACTTTTGATGCCTCACATACCAGAGTTTCTCAAGTCATCTGTGTGAAGGGCTAGTTTATTTCCAAATCCAGCATGCACCAGTAATTTTTTTAAATGTAAGAAAAAGAAATTACAAAAAAGAAAAAGAAAGGAAAAAAAAGTCAAGCAAATACAAGCCCCAATTTTTATTATGATATTCAACGGACCTAAAGTTACTCTGTCATATTGCTACAAATGTCTCTGAGCACTTTTCATGGACTGATGACGAACCATAGGCACCAGGCCTCCTGCCTGCTGACTACACAGTCCTTACCTCATCATCAACAGACTGGCTATCACTTCAGCAAAGGAGTCTTCACACCCCATGGATTGTGTAACAAGACAATCTTACCTCCTTCCAATACGTTGCTTTTATAGCACTCAAATCTTCTCCCTCAGATGATGCTGCGATATTATCCTGAGGTAACTGGGGCACCTTTCAAACAAAGCCCATTTGTCAGACCAGTAATGCAGTTCCTCACAGGGACATTCAGGGATATGTTGGCTGTGCTGAGTGATAAGGCTAGAATTCACCTGAAGTGCTCTGACTCACAATCCTGGGTTCTTTCTACCCCTTGGTGGACCCCCGTATGGACTGACCAACTGCAAACTGATGGACTCCATGAGTCTCATCGCAGGACCCTGGCTTACCCAAAGCCTTTGAAGTGCTAATCCTGCAAACGTCCCTTTCGTCCCTTTCTGCCTTTCTTTACCCCATATCCTTGACCAGAAAGCGCCCCCTGCCCCCGCAAACTGTCCAGAGCTCCTGGGCTAATGACACTGTTCTTAGACTGCATCTAGGAAAAAAATTTCTAGTGATCCAGAGTTCTCAAAAGCAATAGCAAATCTCCAACTGCAGCTACGTCACTAAAAACTCTCAGTAAAGTCCTGAAGAAGTGTAGCGAATTACTGAGGTTACCTGACCACAACCAAGGTGACATCGATCACCTCCCACACGCTTTTCCAAATGTAGGTACAATATACCACGTAAGAGCAAGCAGGTAGCCTCTCGCATGCCAAGGCTGCACATCAGAGTATGAAGATTTGGGGAACCTTCAAACAAAAATCTCTGCTTATTACTCCAAAGGGGATGTTTTTCCCCCATCTTCTGCAGGACGGGCCAGCAGCAGGTTCGGGGTGGGTGAGGGCACAGCGAAGTGCTCAGAGGATCCCCAGGTTAAAGGCAGTTCAAAAGAGCTTCGGGGATGCAAAGGGCCAATCCAGGAAGGCAGCATGGTGCAGGGGAAAGGCTTGGGTTCCAGAATCAGAGGGACCTGGCTCCTATCCCGGTCCAGCCACTCCTTAAGTTGGTAATGGGCTTTGACTTCAGTATGCTAACAGAACTATGGCTATCGAACAAGGTATATGTAAAGTGGCTTAACACACATGTGCTGGAAAAATCTTGTCTTTGTAAATAGGATGAAAGCATACAGAGTTCACTTTCCTCTAGCAGGCATCTGCCTGCATCTTTTCCAAAAGCCCCTCTGAAAAGGTTTTTGACTTTTGATTTATTTTTCCCCCGCACTGACCCCATTGTACTAAAATAGCTTCAGATGGGGTGCAGAATCCACATGAAAAACCACTGTGAAAAAGAGTAGTAGGAGTCACGCTAAAGTCTACACTAGCCATTGGGTGCTCAGCTAGGTAGCCTCAGGGCTGACTAGTGTCCACGATGCAGATGTTTGATAGGACAGGATTAAAAATCTTTGCTTTATGAAACAAATTTGCGAGGGCAATTGATGCCCACCTCAAGAAGCTCGTGTGTGTAGAGAAGATAAATCATGGCTCAGTGTGCTCCTACCTTTGCTGGCTTTGATCCCTGTCCTAACATAATACTTTCGGCAACTCAGAGGACAGGGAAGAAGAATCATCTCTAAGAGGTGCCTGGGTGGCTCAGTTGATTAAGTATCTGCCTTCGGCTCAGGTCATGACCCCAGGGTCCTAGGATTGAGGCCCACGCTGGGCTCCCCCCTCAGCGCGGAGTCTGCTTCTCCCTCTGCTTCTGCCCACCCCCCTACTTGTGTTCCCTCTCTCTCTCTCTCAAATAAATGAATAAAAATCTTTAAAAAAAAGAATCATC
Source organism: Enhydra lutris kenyoni (assembly GCF_002288905.1). NCBI lineage: Eukaryota > Metazoa > Chordata > Mammalia > Carnivora > Mustelidae > Enhydra > Enhydra lutris. The sequence goes on from NW_019154087.1 coordinate 70,998,494, forward strand.
TTTAAGTCACTTGAAACATTACCACATACAATTAGGACAATTCTATTTTTTTTCTTTTTTTTTTTGGCTTAAGTTGTCCCAGTTGGCTGTCTATACTGATCACAAGACTCCTGTTTCTCAGGACTGTGTAAAGTTAAGCCAAGCAACCAAGTACAAACCAGGACAGGCGTTCAATCATACAGATGTTCCACGCCACGTTTTCTTCTCTGGCACCAAAAGACCCTTGGAGACTTTCTTAAGTTTACAAGACCACATTTTAGTACTTTGGATAACTGAATTTTTTTTCCTTTTCTATTTAAATATTTAACAACATGAGGCCCAGGCCAGTCTTTGCCTGAAGGTACCTCTGAGAAAGCAAAGCAGGCTCAGCTTGAAGATCCAAGTGAGTCACTTGATGCCATCCTCCTTCTGAGGGTCTGTGGCAGGGAGAAAACCCAAACCCTTGGTTCTGCCATTCATACAAATTTGATCAGGTTCTTTGCACTCTACATTGACAGCAGTTTCTTCACTTCACATGTAGAACTGGATTTTGAATCTCTTTAATTTAATTCAGTGGATATTTATTCAGTACCTAGGACCTGAGGATTCAAGGATGATTAAGACCGACTCAGGTTAGGCCTGTAGAATACAACTCAAAATCTTAGAGACAATCATCTAAGCCAAACCTACCATTCTGCTGATGAAGATTTGAGGCCTGGAAAGAAGACTCAAACAGTAAGCAAGTGTGAACCCTCAAAAGCCATCCTTCTAAACCAGGGTAACTCCAAAGTCTAAAACATTATAGCTACGATGCAGGTACCATTACTATCAAAGAAATGGAACATTACTCAGACATCAGAAAGGATGACTACCAGCTTTTGCATTAACACAAATGGAACTGGAGGAGATTATGTCGAGTGAAATAAGTCAAGCAGAGAAAGACAATTATCATATGGTTTCACTTACTTGTGGAATGTAAGGAATAGCATGGAGGACATTAGGAGAAGGAAGGGAAAAATGAAGATGAGAAATCTGGGGGGGACATGAACCATGAGAGATTACGGACTCCGAGAAACAAACTGAGGGTTTTAGGGGTGGGGGGGAATGGGTTGATGATGTATTAAGGTGATGAGTATTAAGGAGGGCATGTATTGCATGGAGCACTGTCTGTTACACACAAACAATGAATCATGGAGCACTGCATCAAAAACTAATGCTGTACTATATGGTGTCTAACATAACATAAAAAATTAAAAAAAAAAAAAAGAAATGGTGGAAAATAAGACAGATGGCTGAAGATACAATTCTTGGGTGCCAATTCCTTATTGTGCCACTTTTGGTCTCCCATCCAAGTACTAACCAGGCCTGACCCTGCTTAGCTTCTGAGATCAAACAAGATAGGGCACGTTCAGGGTGATACGGGCGTAGACTATGGCGTCACTTTTGGATGTCACTGTCAATCCATTGCTCCATCTGAATGCAGCACCCAGCTGTCTGCACAAGGCCACCCACTCACATAAGCCACCTCTAATCTGTTCTTTGTTTCTGAAGGCAGAGTCAAGGCCACGATGCCCCTTGCTATGTTCTCAGCTCTATTCTATGTAAGTCAGACACGGAGCCTTGTCTAATAAAGATCAGGTGTTTGTACTTGAGATTTTGATGATCTAGGGAGGTATCAAGACAGACTTGCACGCATACACGTTCAATAAAGCCCATGCTAGCATTATGGAATGTATGTGTTAATAGTGTGAGCAGCCTATAGTTCATGTTATCAGGTTGCTCCTTTCAGGAAACCTTTTGACATCCTGCCCCCCAGAATGGAAAACCAACATCTTCCAACTGTGTCTGTATTTATCATGACCCTGTATTGGGCTCCGTGATCTGTTGGTCTCCACCTCGAAGTCAGGGTCCACTTGTGTCTGCCACCCAGAAGGCTCTCAATAAGTTTCTTGCATAAAGTAAATAAATGATATTTTGAGATCCCAGTCCACTCTGGGGTGGCTTCCCAGAAGAGGAAAGCTGGGATTTATTTTAAGAAATGGAAATGAGTTAGTGGAAGGAGCCGCATTTCTTCCTTAGTTCCCTTCACTGAACACAGGAGCAAGGCTTTGGCGGGGGGGTATAGTGAGAAGGACATGGGGGAGAGGAGAGGCACACACTGCTCCTGAGAGTCTCCCATGATTGGAGAGAAGTTCTCAAGGGCAGGCTGACCCTGCCAAAGTCAAGGGTGAGAACAGGAAAAGAAGTCCTGACCTACGCCGTCACACCATATGTTCGCCACACGAGAGACACCGTTGCACTGAGCTCTGCCGTGACCTTGGGAAATCACTTCCATCTGGAAGCCTGGGTGAGTCACCGGAAGGCAAGATGCAATTTCTCCAGTTTGCATTTGGCCAGGACTGTCAAGTCTGCATTCTGACCCTTATGAAACACTACTACCCAAGAACATTCTGATGGATGCAACATTAGTAAATCAAAAGGCTGCAGTTCTAATTCCCTTCCAATGCACACAGTTAGACATCAAAGTCACAGTTGGATGCAGCCTATGGTTTGCTTCTGCGAGAATGGCAGGCTTTGGGAAGCTCTGGGCATGTGATCAGGACAATAGCAAAGTGCAAAGGTTTGGAAGGTAGCGGTTGGGTGGGAGAGATGTTGCATGGAGTTTTTTCTATCTGGTTTCTAAATGGTCCCAGGAGATCCATCTGATATTGATACCTGAACTCTGTAACATAGCCAAGTCCTGCTCCACTGGCTTCTCCACACACACACACATACACACACACACCACGATGCAAACCAGCTGGGTTTGTTAAAAACAGTTACCATGGAAACCCAGACTTTAGTTTGGAAAGTAAAAGTGGTATTTATGATGACCACAGCTATGGTTTGTACCAATGTGCTTCCTGGGAAGTTTCTTTTTATCCTGAACTTTAGCATTCCTTTTTTCCCCCCTGTGGAATTTGGCAAAAGAAAAAATTTTAAATCAGATTGGCAATTTTACCTTCCCAGTTAAATAGCTAAAACAGGAGGTCTTGATTTATTCAAACCATATTTGTTGAAGACAAATTTAACTCTAAATGGAGAAACTGCTTAAAGGTCAAGTTTTGTCTTGGATACTTTGAAAGAGTTGCTAAAGCATCTTGTCCCCCGTGAAGGCTGGGCTGACACCAAGAGGTGTTATTTGTTACTTCCCCATGATCGTTTTCCACCTCTCTGGAACGAGAGGAGAATTACGGCTCCAGAGTGCAAACACGTCCTTATGTGGGCATGCTCACAGTTGTGGCCAAGCCAGTCACTGCAGCAGGAGCAGGCGGTCACTTTAGAGTACTGGACTGAGAACGGAGGACATTAAGGACAAGAGATTGGGTGCCGGAGAGAGCCAGGTTGCAATTTCTACTCTGCCACTCACACTTGCCGCATGACCCCGGGTGACTGACTTAACCAGCCTCTGCCATGATTGCCTCATCTCGGAAATGACAATCAGAATATTCACCTCTCTGGTTTGCAGGGATTAAATAAGATGATGCACGCAAAGCATTTCATATCAGCACACTGTGAACTAAAAATTAAACCCAGGAGGACAGATTATCTTGGGTCAGTGGTGTGGCCCGTGCACACAGGCACTCACAGAAACTGTACATTCAACTGTATACATCTATGTTTAAAAGCAGCTCTTCAAATATAAGTATAATTACTGGTCTTTATAATGAAACAGTACTGAATTCACTACCCATATGTTCACAGTAATATCATGAGCCTTGTACAGCACAAGGAAAAAAGAGCCTGCCCTTGTCCTTATAATCCTAAAGAGATGACACAGACACGGGCAAACAATACACGCTGTGTACAGCTGTAACAGTCTTAGAGAAATCTAGAAAGCTAGGTAGTAACACTACACAAAAATGTGAAGGTCTGATGCATTAGGAAAAAAACCAAAAAACCAAAATCAAGTCAACCAAAAGGAAGAATCCAGTAGAAGGGTGGTGAGGAAGACGGGAGAGGAAAAGCGAACAGACCAAGCTGATGCATTCTCTGGCTTCTAGTGACTGTTCCATCTCAGGGCAAAGTGGCCACAAGCCACCCATATCTCCCCTGATGCCCATCCCCGAGCCCCCCCAAACTGAACCCCTCTCTTTATACCCCTTTCTTATGCCATCCTAAGGGCATCTGGTTCTCAAGGGAACCCTGTTCTAATCCTCTTGACCAGCCCTGGATGATTCCCTCTTCTTTTGTCCCCATCTTCCTTTTCTTGGAGAAAAAAGCAATGATCGACCACGAAGCCCTTGGTGATGACCCTCGGTCTCCTTCACTCCTCTCCCTTCTGCTCCCCACCCTATGTTCTTCCCCGTACTCCTCCCTTAACAAGCTCTCGTCCCCACCCCTCCACCGACATGGAGACCAAGACTGTTTCCAGGCCCCAGACGCTAGCTGCAGCCTCATAGGAAGCCGGTGGCGTTCCTATTTGAGGACATCTCTGCCTCACTGTCCCTCAAGTTTCATAGGTCACCGACGACCTCAGATTACCAAACGCAATTCTTTTCCCCCTGTTTCTCTTTCTCCTTGACTTTTCTGCAGCAACTGACATTGGCACCACTCCCTCCTCACTGACATTTTCTCCCTTTCGGTTGCCAGGATTTTATGCTATGCTGAGTCTTCTGCTTTTCCGAAACCCCAGGCAATGTTTGTTTGTTCTCCTTCTGCCTCTTTCTCCCGACTTCATACATGTCCTAGAATCCAGCCCCAGGCCCTCCTCCTTGCCAGATGACCCCCTGACTTAGCGTCACCGGTTCCCTGCTCCCGTCTCCAGAGCGGCCCACACACCCAAAGACAGATATTCACCACTGACCTCTGCATGGGTCCTGTGCAACTGGACATTCTGAGATGATGGAAATAGTTCCGTGCCCACCCTGTCTGGAAGGGTGGCCATTCATCTTATGTAGCTAATGAGCATCTGAAATGTTGTTAGTCTGAATGAGAAACTGGATTTATAATTCTCTGTAGTGCCATGAATTTAACTCACGTTTAATTCACCACATGTGGCTTGCATCTACCATAGTGAATATCACAGTTCTAGAAGCTTTCACTTAAGCACCATGATTTCAGGCGGAATCTGGTCAAAACCGAAGGCCTTCCAGGACATGTTCTTCCTCCTAGCATCTCTGTCCACACTCAAATGCTCCACGCGTGCTGGGTGGCTCAGTCCGTTAAACATCTGACTCTTGGTTTCGACTCAGGGTCCTGAGACCAAGCCCCGCATCAGGCTCCATGCTGAGCGAGGAGTCTGCTTGGGATTCTCTCTCTCTCTCTCTACCTCTGCTCCCTACCCCCCGCCAACCTGGGGCACAATCTCTCTAAAATAAATAAATAAATCTTTAAAAAAACCCAAAAAACTCAAATGCTACATTTTGTTGATCCCAATTCCTCAAAAGCAGCCTCGGGTTCCCACTGACTCTACCTGGAAGTATCCCTGCTCTCTGCACCACCCCTAGATCACCCCTGTGTCTCATGGCCACGCCCCGTTCAGCTCCTCATTCCAACCTACACAGTCAGCTGGGTCTCTCACCTCAACACATCTTGCCATCACTAACACTACTCTACCATGTCACTTCCCTGCCTTACCAGACCCACAGGACCTCCCCACATTCTCTTGCTCCAAGACCAAAATCCTTGTCTGAAAACCACCCAGGAGAACACAGTACCATCAAGCCCAGTCATGCTGTCGTCCGTGGTTCTCTCTGTGTGCACATGAGCAAGCACGCACATGCACGCGCGCGCTCACACAAACACACACACACACACACACTCAACCACCCTTTCCAGGCGGGCCAGTTCCCTAGCGCATGAACATGGCATGCTTACTCCTGCCTTGATGCTTGGCTTTTCAAATCCTACCTTTCATGATCCAGCTGAAGACTCCTTTCCTCTACTTTCCATTTCTCTGGAAGGCCAGAGATTCCCAAGCCCTGCCTCACACTTTGCCCCTGACCTGGTAGGGCATTTATAAGAATGTTATCTTGTCCTGATAACTATTGTTTCGGGGTTCTATCCTTTTCTCCCCAATAAGACCTCAAGGCAGTGAGTCGTCTTCCTCAGTAACCTCCATCAGACTTAGCTCAGAACCGAGCATGTGGTAGATGCTTTGCACTTCATAAACACTTCTAGACTCATCAGCAAATTCAGGGTAAGAACTGGACATGAAACTACCCAAGAACTCAGTGAACATTAAACCCATTTTGTTAATAATTTACTCCGTGCTCCCCTTCCTCCTCTTCTCCTCATTTGTCCTCACCTTTTCCAGCTTTAATTCTCTCATTTGCCTACTTCTTCCCTTCTTATCATATGAGCTAATCATGACAGGTCAGGGTACAGAGTGTAAGATTCTCTATTGTCTCCTGTAGATGGTGGCCACAGTTAATGTTTCTTATGCCACATAATCAACATGATTTTTTTTTAAGATTCTATTTATTTACTTGAGAAAGAGGGAGACAGAGAGAGAGAGAGAGTGAGATAGAACAAAGAGGAAGAGGGAGAAATAGACTCCCCACTGAACAAGGAGCCTGACGTGGGCTCAATCCCAGGACCCCGGGACCATGACCTGAGCTGAAGGCAGACACTTAACCGACTAAACCACCCAGGTGCCCCAATTAATGTGCTTCTATTGGGGAAGTTATGCTATAGAATACAGAGGTAAAATCATGACATATCTCTGTTACTTACTAGTTTGGTGTCACTGGATAGACGATTTAACCTTTATGAGCCTCATTTCCTGGGAAGGTAAAATAAGGATAAAAACACCGCATTATAACTTTACAAGGGAACTACTAAGTTAAATAAAATACCACTTGAACAATGGGCTAAGGATGTAGGGTTTGAGGTACCAGACACAGAATGCATGTACGTCATGGATGACCTAACCATTTCATTTTAGAGAATGATCTTGAAGGCCGATATTTAAACCAGAAGAACTCCTAAAAGGGCAAAATTCCAGACTGTGTTAACTAATCTGAAGGAAAACAATCATCTGGAAGTCACAAACAGCCCATGATGGCTGCACAGAGTCACACAGGTGAGAAGGAATCAGGGAAAGTCTGCTTTCTCTCTGGAATGATGAGGCCGAATGAAACTGTAAAAGGGAAAAAAGCAGTCCTCATACAGAGGCCAGAGCAGACAGAGGCCACCCAACCACAGGAGGAAACCACTCTGGTTTCCCACCAACAGGAGCTAAGCAGGACCTTGAATTCCGGACAAAGCCTCTCTTTTCACTTCCTCCTGTTAATAGAAAGAGGCTCAGAAAAACCACTCCCAACTTTTCACGGCCAAGGGTCTCTATGTTATTTTTCCCCACAGGACTTATGCTTTGAAAAACTGTAAATGAGACAGAGTAGATAAAATGCCTAACACACTGACTAACACAGATTGGTTGTGCCATGAATATTTGTCACATAAAACACGTGCTTCTTTGTTTCTCTCCTGTTTTTCTAAACAAAGACAGAATATCATCAGAGTTCTGAGCATCATGAGATGTTCAGAAGGAGACAGGTCTTTTCCAAAACCTTTGGAGTACATGAGTTTTGGAATTCAGGATTTTTCAGATTTTATAAAGATTCTATGGTCTGTATATTGTATGCCAGACACTGCCACCAGAAGGGTGTGGGTCCATATCAAAAAGAATCCACTTCGGGACGCCTGGGTGGCTCAGTTGGTTAAGCAGCTGCCTTCTGCTCGGGTCATGGTCCCAGCGTCCTGGGATCGAGTCCCACATCGGGCTCCTTGCTTGGCGGGGAGCCTGCTTCTCCCTCTGCCTCTGCCTGCCACTCTGCCTGTGCTCGTGCTCTCTCTCTCTCTCTCTCTCTCTCTAACAAATAAATAAATAAAATCTTTAAAAAAAAAAGAAGAATCCACTTCTTGGATATCCACTTTGTGGATTAGATTGTCCACATCAAACACATAATCTTCCTACAACTTAATGTATGAATATAAAAAATCTATAAAAAAATCTGTATACTATGTTCTATATTCTGAAATCTAGATTTTCATAGGTCTCATAAAATCTACAGATTCACATTGAGTGCAGATTGCGTTCTCTGCCAGATGAGTTCATATCAAGTTAGGTTTGGGGCCCCAAATTGGTAATGTAGAACGTTTGCATCTTCAGAATTTTTGAACTTAGGTATTCCAAAGGAATTGTGTACCTCTACTAGTCTGTGTAGTTCTTTAAAAAAGAGGTAGTATTTTTGAAAGAGTTCATTAAACTTCAGGAAATGTAAAAAATAGTGGATAGCCATTTCAAAACTTAGTACAAAGCTACTACAATTGACACAGTGTGGTACTGGTATTAGGATAACAGACATGTAGAGAGTATGGAAGAGAATTAAGTGCCCAGAAAGGAGTCAAGTATCAATTATTAATTGAATGTTGACAAGGGTGCAAGGGGAAAAAGACAGTCTCTTCAACAAGTGATTCTTGGGCAGCTGGATTTCCACACACTTGAGAATGACTGGAACCTTAACTCACACCAAATATAAAAATTAACTCAAAATGGGTCCAAATCCTAACGTAAGAGCTGAAACTATAAAGCTCTTAGAAGAAAGCAGAGTGATAAGTCTCTGTGACCTGGAGTTAGGAAATGTTTTCTTAGCTATGACACCAAAAATACAAATAACAAAAGAAAAAGCGGATAGACTGGACTTCATAAAAATGAAAGACATCTGTGCATCAAAGGACACTCTCAAGAAAGTGAATGGGCAACCCACAGACAGAATGTGAGAAAATATATACAAATCATATTAATGTGATAAGGGTCTAGTATCTCGAATAAATAAAGAACTCCTACAACTCAACAACAAAAAGACAACTTAATTTAGAAATGGGCAAAGGACTTGAACAGAAATTGCTTTAAAGAATATATGCAAATGGCCAATAGGTACATGAAAAGATGTTTAACCTCAATAATTGTGAAGGAAATGCAAAATAAAACCACAAGGAGATACGACTTTACATCCACTGGGATGGTTATAATTAAAAGGCAAGAAAGGAAAATAAGTATTGGTGAGCATGTGAGGAAACTGGAGCCCTCATCCATTGCTGGGAGGTACACAAAATGGGGCAGAAGCTGTGGAAAACATTTTTTTTAATTCCTCAATAAGTTAAATATAGAAGTACCATATGACCCAGAGATCCTACTCTTACATATATACTGAGAAGAACTGAAAAGAGGTGTTCAAACAAAAACTTTTGCATGAATATTCATAGCAGCACTATTCACAAGAGCCAAAAGGCAGAAACGACTCAAATGTCCCTCGACTGAGGAAGGGATAAATAGAATATGGCATCCACACAATGAAATATTATTCAGTCATGAAAAGGAGTGAAGAACTGGTCTGTGCTACAATATGGAGGAAGCCTGAAAACATGCTAGGTAAAAGAAGCCAGGCAAAAAGGCCATATAGTACATGTTTCCATTTATTTGCACTACTGAGATTCGGCAAATCCAGACAGGGGAAAGCAGACGGGCAGTTGCCAGAGGCTTGAGATGGGGGAGATGAGGAGTGACTGCTAATAGGTACAGGATTTTGTTTTAGGGTGAAAATGTTCTGGAAGCAGATAGTGGGACAGTTGCACATTATTGTCAATGTACTAAATGTTACTGAATCATACACTGTAAAATGATTAAAATGGTGAATTTTATGTTATGTGAATTTTACCTCAAAAACAGTGGTTAGACAATTATTAGCTCCTGAGAAACCTTAGCCATATGGAAACCTTAACGGTTTTTTTGGAATGACTAGCCAGGATGTAGGAAACACACTGAAAAGACTCTGAGTGATAACTGAAATTGGTGTTGTGCTTTTCTAAAGATGTGGACAGATTCTAGGAATTCCTGGAATAAAAAGCAGAGTTCCTCAGGCCTGTCACGGTTGTCATTGTGGGTTGGGTACCGCCATGTGGTGGGGCTGTCCTGGGCGCTGTGACAGGTTTAGCAGCCCACTAGATGCCAACAGCGCTTCCCAGCCCGCTTGGGATACCGTGACAACCGAAAACGCCTCCACACGGTGCCACACGTCCCTAGGGAGCAAAGTTACCCCGGGCTGAGAACTGACTTCTGCAGGACAGTTTGTTCTTCTGGGATTTTACTTTCTCCCAGAGTCTCCTTTAAAAGAATCCACTTCTGAGCCTGTCCTTAAGTTATCTCTTAACGACGGTGAAATCATTTAAAAAAAAATAAAACAACACGGCTGTCGATTGTAAGGAAGCTTCCAGAAACCTCTCTCGTTATAAGGGATCAACTACGTGATCAATTTGTAAACAGCAGGTTTCTCACTGGCAACTACATGGCCTGGCAATAAGCTAAATGTGGACAGCACATAAAAAAAAGAAAGAAAGAAAGTTAGTGTGCAACGTTCCCTTTTCAAACCCTTTTTGGGCAAAGACTACGGCTCTGCCAGCATTCCAGAATAATGACAGCTGATGTGCCCTTTGTCAACTTTCCCTCCTTCTCCTTTGAAAATGCAGACCTAACTCCTTCCAGAACCTCCTCGGACACCCTCTACTGAGTCTGGAATCAGACACTGTTAGCACAGAGAGCAACATCCCCCCCCCACAATGGCCGCTCTCAGGGAGGCGAGGCAGGAGGTCCAGGACCCCGGTCCCCTGGCTGCTTCGTCCCACCCACCAGTACTACTTTGTGAAGCTGGAGTTTCATCTGATTTCATGTGAACGAAGAGTTCTGAAGCTGAGAAGTCTGAACGCCACTGGCCCTACACAAGTCCCCTTTCCTGCCGATGAGGAACTGAAACCCAGACTTAACTCATGGCCAGATCACTTTCCCCACTTCTGGAGAAGGCAGCCAAGGAGCTCCTTCAAGACATCAGTCCACGTCTGCTGTGCCTGACTTTCTGCATCCCTACATGAGCACACAACTTCTACCATATGGGCTTGTTCTGGGAATTAAACTGATGTAATCAATGGCATGTCAGCACCACTGCTGTGTGTGTGTGTCTTCCTCCAAATTCACTCAATGTGTGTGTGTCCTCCTCCAAATTCATATGTTAAAGTCCTAACCCCAGTGTGAAAGTCCCTGGAGGTGGGACCTTTGGGAGGTGATTTGGGTTAGATGAGGCTATGAGGGTGGGGTCCCCATGAGGGGATTGGTGCCCTTGTTAGGAGCCGAAGGGACCAGAGCTTGACCTTGGTCTGTCACGTGAGGACACAGTAAGACACTGGCCATCTGTGAACCAGGAGGAGGCCAAGCCGCTGACCATGCTACACCATGATCTTGAACTTCCCAGCTTCAAAAACTGTAAGAAATATCTGTCTGTTGTTTAAGACCCCTAGTCTGTGGTATCCTGTTACAGCAGCCTGGAGTGACTAAGGGAACTATCTACCACGTCAGCTACATAAACTACTTCATCTCTTTCTCTCTAGGAAGAGGATTGTTAACTCTTCACTTGATTCCATCTAAACCTCATATGGTCAGGGCCACAAGAGAAGGTTCAGCTTACGGGATTATCCAGGGGCTCTGCCACTGTCCAGCCCCATGGGTATCTTCTTCCTCCTGCCTTGCCTGGAACCACAAGTTTCCATGGCACCAAAGGAAATGGTCATACATAGGGTTATTCTCATTTCTGCTTTTCATTCTGGTATCAACATGAGAGGTACCTGAGCCGAGGAGGTGACGTCAGTCAAGGTCAAGCTGAACTTCCTCATCCCCTTTCTAAGTTCTTAGTAAAGCTAAAAGAATAGAGCATAGATGACATTTTACATCACTGCTGAAAGACATGAGGGAAAGGCAACATCTAAGCCAGAACCTCTGAGAAATTTCTGGAACTACAGATTGGTCACAAGGCAGCCTGAATGAAGGACTGTTAAGTCCTCAGTTTATCTCAAGAAAAGAGGGTAAAGGTAAGATGTTTCCCAGTCGTTGCTTAGTGACACCCCCAGGGGATTTGAATAATGACTCTGGGGACACAGGCAGACTCAGGGGTAGTTTTTCAAAGACAAATCTCAACTGTACTCAAGCTTCTGAGAAGAATACAATGCTGAGGTTCCCACAGGGTGGGAAGCCCCTGCTTCTCCGAAGCAAGCTCCACAGACAAGTAAAGAGAGGCTTTTAGGGACGTGGATCCCAGAAAGATCCCAGATTTCCTTGTCATGCCACAAGGAGAAGATGCCACCGAACCCTCTGGGCCAAGGATACAGGACAAACTGCTAAATAAAACTGAAACCTTTTCCTTCTATCTCCTTCTTGGCTCCCTGTGGATAGAGAGGTCTGTACCCTGGCAAAATTAAACTACAACAAAGACAAAATTTTCCTTCTTCCCTTAATCTGAGTCTGAGAGATGGGCACAGGGACCCATCTGGTTCCACTCAGAGCACACTTCTTATTTTATTTTCAGGTCATCCTTAATGAGGTTGAACAAAAAGAGAAGGATTACTGTTCACATGATAGATTCAGCTGTTCAGCGTATGAGGTGCCTCTGAGAAGTCCGAGCAAAAGCCCACCTTTCAGAGAGTAATATGGAAGAAAATCTCTCAGTTGTACTGCAATGGGACATAAGGAGCTTTTCAGTTTATAAAGTCAGTGTAGGCAAGAATGACGAGACAACAATGTGCCAAACAAGTCGAGTGGAGCAGAGAGAATGTGGAGGAGACTGGACATTCCTGAGACTAACTCAGTAAAATGGAACACAAACGTGAGAAACTTGAATGGAAACCAGAGAAAGACAGCTGAAAAGGTGACTAACATGAGAGGGGAAAGCAAAAGGAAAAGGAGGATGACACAGGAGCTACAATGAATTCCAAGGGGAAAAGCGAAACAGAGGAAGTGAGCACTGAAGAAGCGGTCTTTAAATTCAGGACAAAAAAATGTGCAGTGGGTTCCAGGCAACAGCAATGAATATTACCCCCAAACCAAAAATTTCCAGGAGACATTTTTTAAAATTTGACTGGGAAAAAAAATTCTATCCGCAACTCAAGTTGACCTCAAGTCATTTATAAAGTGTTAAATACCAAGAAACAAAAGAGTACTTACAGTATTTCAAAATTAAGAAATATATGTATATAATTCAAGTTCTCTACTCAGAGAAGTTGCTATTCGTGTGTTCAGGCTCAGGCATGTAAGGGCTTAGAAAATGTGTTTTGCATAAGTCTTCATTGGTAAAATTTTATTTGGTGTTATACTCTGCTTTAGGATAATAGTAAATATTTTAAACCTTGTGAACCATGAAGGCTCTGTAGCAACTCCTCAAGTTTGTCACCACTGTAGCATAGAAGCAGGTGTGAACGATTTGTAAGCCAATGGGCGTGGATGTGTTCCAATAAAACTTTATTTACAAAACAGGCCAGAGCATGGCAGACAGAGCAAAATCCTGAGCTCATGAGTGAGTAAATCACAGTATATAACAGGAGGGCAATTAGAATTACTAAATTAAATTATAGAAAGACACAAAAGCAGGGTAGATAATATAATCATTTAATAGCAATAATCTAAATTTAAATGTGAAATTTCATTAACCCAAAGATGTGAGTTTCAGAAAGAAAAGAAAATCCAAGCATGCTAAACTTGGCTTCCCTTACATGGGCAAAGGTGACTGATAGAAGTTGAGGTAAGAAAGAAATGAAGGTTTAAAAAATGCTTTTGAAAAAAAAGAAAAGAAAAAAGAAAAGCTCAAGGATAACGTTGTAGAAATAAAACTGGGAGACAACCTTTCCAAAACACTGCAGAATTAAAAAACAAAGAAAATAAATAGTTCAATTTGCAAGAGACAGAAAACAAAGAAAAGGAAGCAAATATAAAGCCAGAAAGCATAAAGCAAGACAAACATCAAACCAAATATATCTGCTGAAATTGCTGGAAATTAGTTAAATCCTTACTGAGAGACAAATACCCAGATCAGATGCGTACACCATAAAAAAATCTATGTGATGCAAAATACACAAGCCGGTACAGAAAAAGACAGACAACACTATGTGGGCAAATGCAAACAAAACCAAATTAAAGATTACAGTATTAATTTTTTTAAATGTGCACATCAAGGAAAAATAAATAGGACAAAAAATCTGTCTTTAATGAAGATATTAGCGACTCAGTCTTTTAAGTATCAAGCAACTGCATCAACATATATAAAGCAAACCTGTTAAAAATATAAGAATAATTGGAGAGTTATTCCCAGTAGCTGAGGGAAGATTTAACCATACCTCCCTCAATATTTGACAAAGAAAACAGATGATGGATAAAGATAAAGAATAGGGGGCGCCTGGGTGGCTCAGTGGGTTAAGCCTCTGCCTTCAGCTCAGGTCATGATCCCGGGGTCCTGGGATCAAGCCCCACATCGGGTTCTCTGCTCAGCAGGGAGCCTGCTTCCCCCTCTCTCTCTGCCTGCCTCTCTGCCTACTTGTGATCTCTCTCTGTCAAATGGATGAATAAAATCTTAAAAGAAAAAAGGATAAAGAATAGTAAATTAGGAAGATCTTAAAAATGTCACTATTAAAGTTTAGTTAACAAGTACCTATTAAACAGGAATCTATTAAATATGCTGATTATTGATCATATGTTAAGGCACAAAGAAAACCTCAATGAATTCCATAAGCTAGAAATTATTTAGTTCACGTTTTCTAACCACAATGTAGTAAATCTGAAATTGATTTTTAGAAGTGGGGCAATTAAAAACACCAATTATTTTCAAAGTAACTAACAGCAAGAACACTGCAACGAATCTTCTTATGTCTATACAGGACAAAGGGAACACTGAAAGGGGAAATTGGAGCAACTAAATGAGAGCACTGCTTGGCAACACAGAGGGCAAAGAGCTCAAGCCTGCATGAAGGAAAACGTACAGCTTTGACTGTTTTGAATCTTAGACGAGAAAGAATGAAAATACATGAAGCGGACATTCTGTGCAAGGGAATAAAAAAAGGGCCAAATATAACCAGAAAAAGTAAAAGAAAGAAATTTCTAAAGATTAAATTATTGCACTAGAACACAGATTAAAAGGATCAGTACGTCCAGGACATGGGTTTCTTGAAAAAAACTAGTAAGATAGACAATCTTCTGGGATATCTTAATGAAGACAGAAAGAAGAAATAAGCACATGATGTGGGAAATGAGAAAGATAGAAATGAAAAATTAAAGAATTTCCTGTAGAATTCTATGTGAAAATGTTAAGCCTCAATGAGAAGGAAAATGGAAAATAAGAAAACAAAGATTATCAAATCTGACAATCAGAATAGACCACTATCCATGGAAGAAATAGAAACCAGTCTCCAAGAATTGCATCCATAAAAGGAGCTGTGCCCAAATGTTTTATGGGCAAGTTCTTTCAAACTTTCAAAGAACACATAATTCTTATGCTATTTAAACTGTTACAGATTGTAGAAAAAAATGGGAAGTGTCACAGTTGACTTTATGATGTTAACATAAACTTGATACCAAAATGTGACAAACACACCACAATAAAATAAAACAATACATTCGTTTCACATAGAAATACAGATGCAATCCAGAAATAAGACATTTAGTATAATGCAGCAGAATATAAAAGGAAAATGCCACAGATCAAGATAGAATTTAATCCAAGAATACAGAGATAGGTTAATATTATGAAATAAAATTTATCGGAACAGTGTCAAAGAAAAAAGGGGGTAGTGATGGGTAGCAAAAAAGAAGCATTGGATAAAATTAAAATTCAGTTTTGATAAGATGTTTCTATAAACTATAGAAAGATACTGCCTTGATATGATGATGTGTGTTGATCTAAAACCAACAATGAGTGCCAAATCTAGTGTTGAACCACCAAAGCAGCACTTCCCAAATCTACTATAGTAGTTTTCTAGGACATGTTAGTAACTGTGATGAAAAGTAAAGTGTAAACAATAGTTCAAAAGTAGCCAGGGAAATGAATGGGGCGACATGTCATAAGTCTTAACAGGAGGACTCAGCATGATAAAAATGTCACTTTTCAAATTAATCTTCCTAAAAATTTATGATTAACATGTGACAGGATTTGTGTGTGGTGTGGGTTGGTGGTGGACAGGGTTTTTCTGGAAAAAGGAATGTGCAAGGATGGACAAGATAATTTTGAAAAAGAATTTTCATCCAGGGGCCTTAAACCAAAAAATGTTAAAATGTATTATGAAACCATAATAACTAAAATAGTGTACAGAACTGTCAAATTACTGTGATGTACATCTGAAATATACATAATATTTACTATAATCTAATATCATATATAAAATTATGTTATATATTATACATAAAAATATAAATATACTATATGATAAGTATGATATTTATGTCATAAATACAAATATTATATGTTATATGTCAACCATACTCAATAAAAAAAGAGTAAAAATTTTTTTTTAAAAAGATTTTATTTATTTGAGAAAGAGACAATGAGAGAGAGCAAGAGCGAGTAGAAGGTCAGAGGGAGAAGCAGACTCCCCGTGGAGCTGGGAGCCCGATGCGGGACTCGATCCTGGAACTCTGGGATCATGACCTGAGCCGAAGGCAGTCGTACAATCAACTGAGCCACCCAGGCGTCCCAAAAAAAAGAGTAAAAATTTTTAAATGAAAAAAAAAAAATAGTGTGGCTCCAATACTAGAGCAGAGAGATGTAAATTATGGAACAGA
The DNA here is from genome assembly GCF_002288905.1 of Enhydra lutris kenyoni. Classification (NCBI taxonomy): domain Eukaryota; kingdom Metazoa; phylum Chordata; class Mammalia; order Carnivora; family Mustelidae; genus Enhydra; species Enhydra lutris. The sequence goes on from NW_019154087.1 coordinate 71,015,103, forward strand.
AGTGGGAGTCCCAAGATTCTTTTTAATATAACAAAGGTGGTTTTCCAAGTAAGACAAGAAAGGATAGATTATTCACTAAATCTTTTAAGAACATGTGGGTGGCTCAGCTGGTTAAGCGTCTGCCTTCAGCTCAGGTCATGTTCCAAGGGTCCTGGGATCGAGCCCCGCATCGGGCTCCCTGCTTAGCAGAAAGCCTGCTTCTCTCTCCCTCTGCCTGCCACTCTGCTTACTTGTGTTCTCTCTCTATCTCTCTGTCAAATAAATAAATAAAATCTTTAAAAAAGAAAGAACAAAAACAAAAAAAGAACCCCTGGCTTAAAAAATAAAAGAATATCTGGCTAACCATCAAAATCAATATGGTTAGACATCACTGACCAAAGTACAAAAATAAATTTCAGTTGGATGACAAATGATGCCCTAAAAGAACAGGGGGAAAACAGAGGTTATCTAACTGGCATTGGGGAACATCTCTCCAAGCATCCTCAGGAAGGCACAATTCATAAAGAATTAGATTAAAATATGTGACCACATAAAAAATGTTAAATGTCCATATATTTGCAAAAACCACAAAAATAATAAAATGTGAAAAAAAAACCAATGGAAAGCATAGTTGCTAAATACATGCAAGAATTATATTATTAAATACTCCTCATCTTTATTCCCTTTTTTGTAAACCTCTCTGTCTCTCTGTCTGAAATCCATTTGCCATTCCACAGAAGGTGGATGCCACCCTGGGAAGGCAGAAGACATGGTTCAGAGGAATGTCCTATTTAGCCAGAAAAAGGAAGGGAATGTCTTCCCCATCTACCTTCTATAGGTGGACTGTGGGGGGAAAAGGGGAAGAAGGTAATGAAAAGAGGCAGCTGGGTGTTCTGAGCTCCCCTCTCAACGGACCTCGAGGCATTTAAGACAAAGGTGGGAGTGAAAGTGATTTTTCCCACTCTCCATTCTGGGTATCTGGGAGATGCCACATGACAGCTACCACACCGTGAAAGTTATAGCCGGCACAGGGGCAGAGAGCAAACCTGGTCAAAACGCTAGTGTGATGTGGTGCGGTGTGTGTGCTGCGTGTGGCATGGTATGTTATGTGTGGTATCTATGGTGTGGTATGGTATGTGCAGTATGGTGTGGTATGGTACAGTATGGGTGTGGTATGTGTGGTGTGGTGTATGTGGTATGTGTGTGGTGTGGGGTGTGGTTTGTATGGTGTGGTATGGTGTGGTGTGTGTATGGTGTGGTATAGTGTGTGTGGTGTGATGTGGTATGGTGTGTGGTGCTGTGTGGTACAGTGTGGTACGGTGTGGTATGGTGTGTGTGATGTGTGTGGTGTGGTGTGGTATATGTGGTGTGTGTAGTGTGGTGTATTGTGGTGTGTATGGAGTGTGGGGTGTGGTGTGTGTGTTGTGGTGTCATGTAGTGTGTGTGGTGTGGAAGGAACTCATGGGGATCTCCAGGTCTCTCAAGGGATAAGGGGTGAAACATTGTGGAGGATTTCAGCTCAGGAGCAAGAGATGACCACGGGGGGCTCTAGGGACAAAGTGATTCCCTGGGTCATCAAGCGGGACAATGGGCCACAACGAACAGCCTCAGACTCATCAGAGGATAACTAGTGCTTAGTCACTAGACTATACCATCCTCCCCAAAGCAGGACACCAAAAATCACACTAAGTGTCAGCCAAGGGTCCTAATTTCCTCTCCACATACCCAGGAGATCGTGTGAGCCCCTCAACCTGGTCAACAACTTAGCAGGCAAATCTGTATGGCTTGTGTTACTTCAAAGAGACTAAGGATATAAAGACGCTGCTTAAACGATGGGATCAGGCTGAGCTTGTTGAATTTGACTAAAAGCGTGTGTGTGTGTGTGTGTGTGTGTGTGTGTGTATTTCCATGGAGTTCATGAAAAAGATCACATCACTTCATGGAAAATAAAGAAGCTACATTTTCTCAGCAATATCTGGTTATAGCATGAGAAAAAAACTGGCAACCCAGTATATACTATAAATAAGTGATTAATATCTTCAATGTATAAAATGAGCTTACAAATAGAAAAGAAATAAAAATAAATGGCTTTATAAAAAGCAGCGAAAATGCAGACAAGTAATTTTGCATTACAAAAGTCAAAATACAAATGACTATAAGAATACAGGAGGAAATTTTTCAAATAGCAAAGAAATATACAACTTAAAAATGAGAAGCCGTGATGCAAGCCTCCAGCGAGCAAACCAAACAGCATGAAAATACAGGGAACCTGCAAGACAAGGAAAGTGGATCCTCCCATCCGAACCTGAAACCACGGGGCAAGAAAACATAGCAAAGCCTTCATCCTTAAATGCTGTCTCCTTCAAAGTAATGACTTGCCTGTCTGTAGCCTAATTTGAGAGTCGGCTATTGTTCAAAGCATTGTTGGAACTCATTCTAGATGTTTTCTGGGCCTGCAGCACATTCTTCTGAATATGACATTAAATCTTCATTAACAGTTTCGTCTCGTGGAAAGAGCCAGAATTAATTTAAAGCCAAGTCTGCTTATACTATTTGTGATCAGAGAAAGGTTTTCTCATAAATCTGTGCCAGAGGCAATGACAAGGAGGAATTCCAGAACTATGTAGCAGCTCACGAAAATAACTATTTGCCACCACAGGTGGGAAGGATGACGCCTGGTAGGACATGGCTCAACCTGTCCTGTATAAAGGTCTCCCACTGGCCTGTCCACAGTCCTCTTTCCACAAAGCCTCTGACAGTCTGAAATACAGGCTTGGTCATGTCACCCTTGTTCCTGGTCAAAAACTCATAAAATGGCTCGAAGAGCCTATCTGGTCTGGTTCCTTTCTCTCCAGCTTCATTCATTACCAGCTCTCTCACACACCTTCGTTCTGGCCACACCAGCCAACAGTCTTGTCTTTTGTGTGTGTGTTTGTTTTTTCAGTACATGAAGGGGACAGGCTGTGTCTATCCAGTGGCAAAGGAAGGACAAAGGATTTTGGACTTGTTCACTGAATGCAACCCCTTTCCCCCATTGCCTCAGAGCTTGGGGGAACATTTGTGGGTCATATGCCCACAAGATAGAGCAGAGGCTGACTGAGAGAGAAAATGCAAGTGTGAGCAAATGTTAAGTGGTGAATCTAGTGAAGGACAGACAAGTGGTCATCGTACTTTCTTGCAATTTTTCTGTGTGTTTGAGATTTTTCAGCATCAAGTTTGGGAAGAAGAGAGGAGTCTCAAATATTCTTAACAATTTGTTCTGAAATTAGGGGGAAGAAAACATCAGTGGAAAGTAAACCCATCCTATAGATCTCACCAGGTTATTGAGAACCCTTCCATTCATGTCTTAAAGAATAAGATCTACGTGGCCCCCATGCTCAACACACAACAAAAATGATAAGTTTTCTAGAAAAGGCATCACGAAACCATGGGCGGAAAGAATTAACACACAGCAGATGGGGGAATGTCCATGAGGATTTTCCAGACAGCTAACCTTTTCGGAGTCCTGACCCATTCTGTACCCCCCATCCCACCCCATCACCCTTGCAGCCACCGAGCATCTCCCCATGATGCACATCTTGGCTCAAAGGTCAGGCCCTCCTTTGCAGCAAGCCTTTTCTGCCCTCCCTGCTCAGGGTCATTCTTATCCACAGTATATGTTTTCATGGTACCACCTACATTCTCTTCACTGTACACAGTTTGGTTTTTTTAATCAGACATTATCTGATCCAAAGAGATTAGAAGCCTGCGGGAAGGCGAGGATCCAGACTCTTTTTACTTGGTGCATGGCATAAAGCCCAGCATATCGGAAATTCTCAATAAAAAACTAGCAGATGAAAGAGAAATGTTATTTGATATGCTTGTGAGAAAGATGTGCTGCAAGATGGTCAAAATAACCCTCCCTCCCTCTGTGCATTCACCAGTTGCTCATCAGGACATCAAGCTATGTCCTTCCCCCTTGCACCTGTGTGGGCCTTATAACTTGTTTTCACTGCAGAATGAGACAGCAGTGACACTGGGCCAGTTCTAGCTCTTCAAAGGCCTGGCAGTGTCTGTCCTGGCTCTCTTGGAAAGAATTACCTTGCTGTAAGAAAGGTGGTCTAATCCAAATGGCCAAAAGACACATGAAAAAGTGCTCCACATCACTGGAATCAGGGAAATACAAATCGAAACCACAATAAGATACCACCTCACACCAGTCAGAATGGCTAAAATTAACAAGTCAGGAAACGACAGGTGTAAGCGAGGATGCGAGAAAGGGAAACCCTCCTACACTGTATGGAATGCAAGCTGGTTGCAGCCACTCTGGAAAACAGCATGGCGGATCCTCAAAAGTTGAAAAATAGAGCTACCCTAAGACCCAGCAATCACACTACTGGGTATTTACCCTAAAGATACAAATGTAGTGATCCGAAGGGGCACGTGTACCTGAATGTCTATAGCAGCAATGTCCACAATAGCCAAACTGTGGAAAGAACCTAGATGTCCATCAACAGATAAGTAGATAAAGAAGGCATGGTATATATATATATATATATATATATATATATAATGGAGTACTATGCAGCCATCAAAAGAAACGAAATCTTGCCATTTGCAACAATGTGGATGGAACCAGAGGGTATTACGCTGAGCAAAAGAAGTCAATCAGAGAAACACAATTATCATATGATCTCCCTGATATGAGGAATTTGAAAGGCAGGGCAAGGGGTTGTGGGTGGAAGGGAGGGAAAATGAAACAAGATGGGACCGGGGAGGGAGTCAAGCCATAAGAGACTCTTAATCTCAGGGAAAAAAATGAGGGTTGTTAGAGGGGACAAATGGGGTGGCTGGGTTAGGGACATCGTGGATAGTATGTGCTATGGTGAATGCTGTGAACTGTGTAAGCCTGATGATTCACAGACCTGTACTCCTGAAGAAAATGATACATTATATATTAATGAAGAAAGAAAAAGAAAAAGAAAGAAAGAAAAAGAAAGAAAGAAAGAAAGAAAGAAAGGAAGGAAGGAAGGAAGAAAGAAAGGAAAAGGAGAAAGAAAAAGGGAAGGGAAGGGAAGAGAAGGGAAGGAAGGAAGGGAAAGGAAGGAAGGAAAAAGGGAGGAAGGGAGGGAGGGAGAAACTTGGGTGTATAACCACTGGAGGAAGAGAGGGCCGCCAATTCTGAGAGGCAGCCCCAATGGTCAGATAGATGTACTGGGCTTTGACTCATCCCTGTCCCACAGAATCGTGAGCTATAAAACATTTGTTGCTTTAGGCTACTATGTTTTGGGATGGTTTGTGGTAGAGCCAGAGTAACTAAGAAACTGGCCTCCTATCTCAAAATTGTAGCAACTCTTAGATTATCTTCACACCGTTATCTCTAAGAGGTCAACCTTCCCCATGAGGAATCAGGGCCTGATCTCTTCCCATCTATAGCAAAGCAACCCAATGTCTGGTTATTTGGGGCATCCAAAAGAGTCGTTATATGTCATTTATCTGTCATCATCTGCACTCAGCCTTCTTCCTTGTCCTGTCTCACGCATCACCATCTGGAACTTAGAGATACATTTCATTGTGCAGATTTCCAGCTTCACTAGAGTAGGGATTTTGTTCTTGTCTTTTTCTGCAGCGATTCTCTAGCTACCTGGCCCATAGTGGATGCTCCATGAAATTTTGCTGAACGAATGAATCCTTCTTTGCCTCACTGCTTCTATCCAGTAAGCCCCTTGCCAGCTCTGCCTCCCCTCAAACACCCCATTTTAAAACACATTCTTCCTCCTTACTGCCACATGGTCCACCATCTTTTTAATTTTAACATAAATATCAAATATTCTATGTCCACAGGAGCCACAGCTCAGCCCAACACTGCCTCCTTTGACTCAGAGGTAACAGCAATGAATAGGTCCAGCAATAATGCCCACTTTGTCCTGAAATCAGAGAACCAGAGTTCTGACACACCAATACATTCAGTAAGTGTTGTCCCCATCTTCCCTTTCTTTTCGACTTTTCCCACCCGGCCCAATGACTCTGGAACTGGCAGGCTCTAGACCAAGGAATGAAACAAGCAAAGACGATACCCACTCTAGGAAAGCTGGAGCTCCCCAGAAGATGTATTTTTCACCCTTCCTTCTTTTGCCTTCCTATTCTCCCTATTCAGCTCCATGATCAAAACCTGGCTTTTCCACAGTCACCGATAACTGCCTCAGAGGTGACGTCCCTCCTTACAAGGGGTTCTGACTCAACATTTTCACCAAACACTGAGGAGGCAAAAAGAAAACAAGACTTGAGGGTGGGCAAGTCAATCTCTACCGGCAATCACGCTACTCAGTCCAGTCCGACAACTAGCCCGGCCTTGATGGTTGGAGCTGGGGAGAAGGGAAGTGTGGAGGTGCTGGGGAGCCCTCTCAACAGGGTAGAGGAGCAGCCTTCGGCCACGGAAGAGTGCTCACTCACTATCCTGGGCCGCTTCCTGCACTTGTGGGCGCTTTGCTCCTCGGCTTCGTACACCGTGTGCGCGTCCCTGCCTGGCTTCGTTTCGGACCCCGCTGTCCTCTGACAGCCTAGCTCGGACTGATAATCTCTGCTTCCCAAGACAGCGCTTGTCATACTTAAGAGCTTGTGTCCATTGTGTCTGAAAATCTCATGGCATATTTATTCTTTGGTTCACATTTTGCATGAAAAATGTCCTTAAAACAGTTACTAAAAACAAATAACATCTCACTGATGGCCCAGCAGAAGTAGTGTAGGCTTCAAGTCCCCGCTCAGTCAACAGTGGCACTTCTAGAAGTCTCCACAGTGACCTCCAGACACAGTTCACGGTGATATTCTTTTGCACTTCGAATACCACTTCATAGGCTTGCGGTAATTGTTCCTAATTTGTTTCCTTAACTAGACTGTGCCTCCCTTGAGGGTTGGGAATGTGCTTTATTCATCTTTTTGCTCTAACTCAGTGCCTGGTACTTACTATACAGTCAATCCATCCTGGAAGAAATAGTCTCTTGCTCAGACGGTGGCATGGAGAAACTCTGGACCACAGATCCTGGTAGGTTCAGGGACCTCCTTCCGACTGAACAGCCCGGTCAGACTGCCAACTGTACGTTTTCAATTTCCTTCCTGCCACGCTGCATTATTGGGATTTAAAGGAGGCCCAGTGATTCTGGGTGCTGTTGTCTTACCATGGCTTCCTGCCACTGTAACCCCTCACCTCAAAGTTCCTAATTCCCCAGGAGAGCAGATCCAAGAGGGAGGCCATGGTTAGACGAGAGTTCCCTTTGGTTCACTCTCTGAATCTCTGTGACTCCTAATCTGTCCCAGTTCATGCCCTTACTGTGGTTCCTGACCCTCTGCCTCTTAGCTATTGGGGAGGGACACCAGCCTTCTTGACTGGTCTTCCTTTCAATTTATGACTATAAATCTCAAATATGTCCGTAGGACTTTCTGGGAACGCTATGAAATTTCCATCATCTATTTACGCCCTCGCCTCAAAGATTAATATTTCACATCTTCTTTTGCTCCTCAAACCAACGTCACGTTCTATGCCTTCTTCACCTGTAGCTGATGACCTTGCTTTTGATTAGGTCAAAGGCATGAATACACTCTGAAGAGCTGATTACCTCTTCTCCTACGTGTCTGCTCGTCTCTGTGCTTACAGACCCCGGCTTCTCCCTCGCTTCTCAACACTCCACTTGGGCACTGAATCCCACCTCCTCCCTCAACTACACCATCAGCAACTCTACTCTATCGTTCCGTCAGAATATACACATGGTATCCTATCCCCCACCTTTTGAAATTCTCTCTAGATCCTTCCGGCTCTCCTCTATTTCCCTGCTCCACTGTCTAGAAAAGACTTTCCCAAGAGTTGTCTCTTTTCACTGCTCTCACTTCATCTTTCATTCTCTCTAGGAAGCACAAAGTCAGGCTTTTGTCTCCCTCACTCTACTGAGACTGTTATCCTCAAAGTCCTCATGTCCTCATATCCGCAAGGACCTCCTCCACATGGCCAAGTCCAATGTTGATTCCCAGCCCTCCTCTGACTTGGCCGAGCAGCTGCCTGTGACACAGCTCAATACTTTTGCCTTCTTGAAACATTTCCATTTGGCTTTGGGAACAATGCAGTCTCCTGGTTTTCCTACCTCCCTGCCCACTCTTTCTCAACTTCTTCTGCTAGTTGGTTCTCCTCTTCTTCCAGGCCCTCAAATACCAGAATGCCATGGGTTCTGTTCTTATCTCTTCTTTCTCTCCATATGTCCTCCCTTGTAGACCCGTCCACTTCTGTGGCTTTAAGTATGTTGCTGTGTCCCCAGTTTATAGGGTGCCCCAGCTGCCCCTCTCAGCTTGGAGCTCATGCATCCAACTGCCTGCCACTTGGCATCTCTACTTAGATGGTGAACAGACACTTCTTAGCAGGGCTACACAGAATAAACACTTGTGCTTCCCACTCCTGCCAGCCCCTAACAACTCCATCATTCTCTAGTTTTCAGCCAGACGCACTATTGCTCACCCCGGTGCTTAGGCCCCAGAACCAAAAGTTATCTTTAATTCCTCTCTTTTTTCTCATACCCTATGTCCAAACTTGTCGGCTCCACCTGTGAAATAAGTCCTGAATGTGATCACATCTCACACCCCACCTGTTTTCCCCCAAGCGCTAGGCATCGCGACTTCTCCACCCTTGGCCGCTCTAACAGCCTCCCACCCAGTTTCCCTGCTTCCACTGTCGTTCCCCAAACAGCCCACTTTCGACCCAACAACCTGAATGATCCTTTAAAAATATAAAACTAGCCACTCCCCTGCTAAAACCTGTCTGAGGGGATGGCATCCCAATGCAATTGGAATAATAGGCAAATTCCACCGTGGCCTAAAAGATCCACGGCGCTCTGACCTCGTCTCCACAACACATTTTTGAACTTGTCTGCCCACACGTTCTCTGTAGTTCAGCCACTCTGGCCTCTTTGATCTCCCTTGAATAGGTCAGGCTACTTCCCATCTCTGGACTTGCCGTCCCTCTGCCCAAAAGGCCCTTCCGGACTTGGCAATGTTTGCTCCTCCATATCACTCCTCCGAGAGGACTCCTCTGACGACCCACCCCATTGCCCTACAAATCTTTATGCTCTTATCCTGCTTCCTTTTTTTTTTTTTTTTTTTTTTTTTTACTGCTTAGTAATCCTTGACTTCTTAAGGTGCATTCGTTTGTTTGTCTACCTCCCTTAAGAGAATGCAAACATTTTTCTGCCAAGGAGTTTGTCGCCTTGTTCAAACTACCCATCGAGAACCAGTGTTCAATGTAACAAGTGCCGTTTGAGCACACAGATGCACGAATAAACTTCAGGGGGAAGAGAGATGGGAGGCAGAAAGGCAGGGAAACCATGGCTCAGGCAGGGTGTTATTTAAATAAACTCAAAGCTGTGATGTACTTCCAGGAACAGAGTCAGCAATCATGATGGGCAGGCACCATGGAGAGCCAGCAAGCGGATTCAGGGGGGCCTCTTAAGCAGTCCCTCTAGAGAGAAATTTCTGCAATGATCAAAATGTTCAATATCTCTGCTGTCCCCAACAGGAGCCACTGGCCATGAGTGGCTATTGAGCACTTGAACTTTGGCTAGTGAGAATGAGGGACTGAATATTAATTATCTTTAATTTTAATTCGTATTAAACAGCCACATGCAGCTGGTGGCTATGGTATTAGCAAAGCTCTAGAACTTGAAGAATCGCTTCCCCCCACTTGGGATTTCAGAATAATAATGGAGGAGGAGAATGAAATAAAGAGCCTGGACAAATGAAGTTTTGAGTTGGCCTCAGAAACGAATAGCTGCTATTACAACACAGAGTTGCAAGTTAAAGTACTTTGAATGCATGCCACTTAAATTTCCCTTTAACTTGCGCTAGTCGAATTTTTACTAATTTTTATCTTTTTTTTTTTTTTTTTTTTGCTAGAGTTAGTGGACAAGCAATGCGTGGGTCTATATTTGAGCTCACAAACTAAAAATAGCAAACAACCATTTTGGGATCTCATGAAGGCCTCTCAGAGATAGATGACTAGTCCAAGTGGATCAGCTTGCTGATACTTACAATGTGCTAATTAGTTTTGACAATAGCTAATATGGCATTTGCAAAAATTGGATTTGTAACATTACTGTATTATTTTCAAACAGTGTCATCTGCAACTTTCAGAATGATCTTGGATAAGACTACTGTTCGTTTTAATACTAATAAAATAAAGGGGTAAGTATTCACTTATTGGAAACATTATGTTGAATTCTTTAAAGCTTAAATTCGTTTGGACACAAAATCATCTTTTTTTCCCCTTGCCAGTGGCTGGCCACACTTTCTTCCATACTCAGTCCAGAAAATAAAATTAACACAGATATAGAACATAAGCAGACCATTATGACTAACCCTTAGGAGTAATCTAATCTAATAATAAAATTACACATTTGTTCAGAATAAGTATGGTGCTTATTTTTAGGCCAAGAGAATTTTCAGTCCAAGCAGCAGAGGTGAAAGTGGCATTCCACAGCCCCTGCCTAAGTGTGTGCCCCAGACTCTGAGACTCCCAAGAAGAGGGATCTATTTAAATTAAACGCATGCTTAAAGGCATTAAGAAAAGTTGAAGTTCTTATTAAGGAGACCAATTAATCTGCTGGAAGCCACTTTACACTAGTTGAAAAAGTGCTCTAGGACATAATCATATAAATGAGACTGGGAGAAGAAAGGGAACTAAAATTCACTTTTCGACAAGGGAGCATTTTCCAAACTGCCCCCCACCCCCACCTCGGGCTTTGCTGTTTGAAATGCAGATTCTTTTTCTTTCCACCGACGCCCGTCCTTGACTTTGAGTTTGGGGTAGCAGAGGGGAGCAATTTAACAGGGTGTTTAAAGACTTACCAATGGGCATCACTAGGAAAAAAGGCAGCCAGCAGAGGACGAAGCAGCCCACCACGATGCCCAGGGTTTTGGCCGCTTTCTTCTCCCGGGAAAACTTGAGGAGCCTCACTGAGAAGTGAGTCTTGCTCTTGGAGCTGGACACCCCGGTGCCTCCTACTGGGACATTTTTCCGATGGATGCGGAGCGTCACCTGCTCCGAGTCCGACTTGTCGGTCTTGAGGCCAGACTTGAGGCCCCTGCTTTCCCTCTTGGCCACCACGTACACCCGACAATACATGACCAGGATGATGGTCAGCGGCACGTAGAAAGAGCCCAGCGCCGAGAAGAGCACGTAGCCGGGCTCCTCGGTGATCTGGCAGATGGTCTCGTCCTCCGGGGCAGGCTGCCTCCAGCCGAAGAGCGGCCCGATGGAGATGACGAGGGAGAGCGCCCAGACACAGAGCAGAGCCATGAGACCCCTCTTCTGGGTGACGATGGTGGGGTAGCGCAGCGGGTAGCTCACACCTATGTAGCGGTCGATGGAGATGATGCAGAGTCCCATGATGGACGCGGTGCAGCACAGGACGTCCACCGCCGCCCAGATATTGCAGAAAACCCTGCCAAAGGCCCAGTAGCCCAGGATCTCGAAGATAGCTGAGAAGGGCAGCACGGTGGAGGTGAGTAGGAGGTCGGCCACCGCCAGGTTGACGATGTAGTAGTGAGTGACCGAGTGCAGATGCCGGTGGCAGGCCACGGAGAGGATCACGAGGATGTTGCCCAGCACACCGAAAATGATGAGGCCCCCCAAGATCACTCCGAGCAGAATGGCCTTGGATATGTTCACCGGTGCCGACGGGTGGGTGCAGTTGGAACTGTCGGAGGCATTTCCAGAGAGAAACACCATGGTCCCAGCCGGGGCCGGCGAGGTCCGGCTTTCGAGAGCCACCCCCGGGCGAGGGCGGAGGCGGAAGCAGTGGAGCAGAGTCAAAAGGTCTCGGCTCAGGGGAGCCCTGCCCGCTGAGGTTAGCTGGGGGTGAGAGAGAGCGCGCGGGTGGGAAGCAACCCCGGCCTGCCGCGCAAACCCTCAGAAGGCCACGCAAAGGGGCAGGACGTTAAAGGCGACATGGCCGGGGGCGCGCTGAGCTACGCGCGGACCCTGTCCTCCCCGGGCGCTGGCCTCCGGCCCCAGCTCCCTTCCTACCCGAGGCTTGGCGTGAAGCTCGAGGAGGCAAGTTGCAAAATGCAGTCGCCGAATTACAGGGGCCGGCTTTTGCGTGCTGTCTGATCCGTCCTGGTTAGAATATTCAGCATTTTGCACGTTATTTAGAATTCAATAGTCTAGCGCCAGTCTCCCCGCAAACCACAATCAAGAACGGGTTTGCCGTCGACTCTCAAAGGCGGGGATCGCCAGCATCTGGGCGCTTCTGCCGGCCCGCAGTTACCCACAGGGTGACTGGCCCGCGGTGGACTCGGGCTACAAATGCAGCTTCTCCGCGCACAGGCCGGGGGAAGTGGATTTGAGATGTTGGCCAAGAGCGAGGCGGCTGCGGGTCGTTGTTTGCTTGCGTTCTCCTGAAAGAGCGCAAAGAGAAGGGCGGCGTGTGTACCAGGCGCCCGGGGGAGCGAGGCCAAACCCGGGCTCGACGGACCGTGGGCGGCGGCTGGGAGCCCCGCCGGCTCTGCGGTCCCGGAGCGGCGTGCCCCGCCGCAGCACAGGCGGCGCGCTAGAGGACCGCGCGCGGTGCCCCCGCCGCTGGGAACCTGCCCTGGCGCGTGTCCCGCGGCCTCCGAGATCCGAAGCAAACAAACCCCAAGCCGCCGCGGCCAATGATGAGCGGCCGCACAGCGAAATTAAAACCCCGCGAAGCTCGCGAGGCGGGACTGCGGCTGGTGTTGTGTGTGCGTGTGTGTGTGTGTGTGTGCGCGCGCGCGCGCGAGTGTGTGTAGCGTGGAGCCGAGTCGGTGAAAACTGGCGGTTGCCATTTAAACAGGTTGCTTCGCGGCCACCTGGAGGGGGCGGCCTGGGAGAGGGAACCGCAGCGGACCGGGGAACCGCAGGCCAGCCAGAGCCGCGCGCACGTTCACGCCCGAGTTATTCGCACTTGGGTGTGCAGTGCGCGCGGGTCTGTGGAGCAGCCCCGCCGGATCGAGAGCCAGGTCGCGAGCACAGCATGGCGGGCCCGAGGGCTGAACGCGACCCGAGTCGGTCCAGGAGCCCTTTTCAAGCCGCAGGTTCGGCCGGGCGGGAGGACTCGAGCCACACCCGGACCGGCCGCGCGGGTTCAGGCGAAGTGGTGGGGGGTGCAGGCGAAGTGGTGGGGAGGGCAGGCGCTCCTCTGCAGAAGGGGCTTTGCAAGTGGCGATCACTGCGGACTGGGTAGGCTTCAAAATCAGGCGGAAAAGTGGGCGCTTCGGTTTTCTGGGCTGGGGCCACGGTCTGTGTGAGAAACTTAGGTTTCCACGACTGCGAGCCGACCCCAGGGACTCAGGCAGGAATGCGAAGGGTGGGGGGACCCATCTTGCCTTCGAAGGACTCTGGCTGGGGTCGGGCCCTGAGGCGGGACCCCAGGGGCAAAGGCTATAGAGAAAAATCACAAGTTCAGGAGCTCACAGGTGGTACTAAAAGCAAGCAACTGCAGAAAGCCTCTTGCCTCTACCTCGGGGCGATAAATACGGGCTGAAAAACACACTTGTTAACTAGGAGGTAACTTTCTAAAATATGTAAGGGAATCAGGGTGGGGTGGGAATGGTGGTGTCACAGAGGATGAAAAAAGCGGGATGGGGGCGCTTAGGTAAAGTGCGGGTTCCGGCTCACCAGGAAACGAGGGAGCTGGGCCCTCACCCACCCGGCCCTCCTGGACGCCCGCGTCCTGCGCCGCCGCGCACTCACCTGGAGCGGGGTGCGGACCCGGGGTTCGGTCCCACGAGCAGCCCTGCCTCTCTGGGGGAAGAGGCGACCGTCTCACCAAGGAACCAATTCTTAGTTCTTCTGCACCCGCTGACTCACCCCTCCACCACAGAGGTCTTTAAGCTCCCAGCTCACTATCGCTTTACCTGCAGAATTTAAAATAAAGAGTGAAAATAGAAAAAAAAAAAAAATAGCCAAGCACTAACTCCACATTCACCCTTTAAATATTCAGCTCCCCGACATCAGCAAAGAATGGCAAGCAACTTTGCAGCTAGCTCTTGCTGACGTCACACAGGCAGTAGCCCCGGCGAGTACCGTAATCGGCTGTTTACCGTATTACTCTGCGGCAACAGGCAGAATGCGCATAGCCGTATTTTTTTTTCCCTCCCGCCTGTCCTGAGTGTATTAAGTTTTCGCTTTACTTTAAAAAGGTTTGTATGGGTGGGTGGCTGTGGGTGTGAGTGTGGGTGTGACTTTTATTTATAGTAAGTAACTTCTTTAAATGATGGGATTTTTAAAATAAAAGAAAAATTGACACTTGCCGGACAGATGTTACTGCATGTATGGTGTGTTCAAAGGAATGACCCAAAAGTTACATTTGAACAGCTTTATTCAATTAACACTTGGACTAGTTTCTGTTAAAATCAAGAAAAGCATATTGTTATGCCAAATACGCAGGTAAATTATATTATTTGCAGATGTTTTAAGATGAAAGTAAAATCAGATAACATTTAATAAATCTGATTGTAATAAAATTGTGATTCCAAGAAGATAAAGTGAGCATATCTAAACTTTATTAAATATGATCCATCTCTTATTTCTTTAGACAAATGAATTTAAAAAGCATTGTAGTGCCGCTGTAGTTTCTTACATGGTTTGGTGTTGGTAAAGTGCCACAAATTCTCTTGCAGTTCTTATAAGAAAATGTATTTTTCAAATGAATGTTAATTCTGTTACTTCTCTTTTAATTCTTGTTGATTCATTAAATAGTTGGCATATGACAAGCTGACATCACCAGTTTTATTTGCCTTTTTTTCTGGTAAATTCCATGTTCTGTTTACCTTGCAACTGAATAAAGCCATATGTGTTTTTGGAATATTGGGAAAATACTAAAATTTTCTGTACTCTGATTCCCACCTCCTACATCATCTGCTTTCATCTTTATTGATTTAGACAAAATACACTGTTCTTAGAATATTTACGGGTACCCCTAAACCTAGTAACAAAGAGAGAACTTTGACCTGTGGTATGCATTGGAATTCTCTCCCTTGAACAAAAGTTAATTGATATTGTTTTTTCCAAGGGGGTGTTTGGGAGGCTCTTTTATAGCAAAATACCTCTAATGCCTTGGAGGAATGCCCATGGAAAGATCAGGGAGTACTACTTCATTAAAAACCTAATATTTAGACTTCCTTTTCTCTTACACAAAATGACACCCACCTCCCCCATCTCTAGGGCTAGTACCTACACCTATCACATTTGATTAGACTTTAATATCATTTGATTGGACTCTAATATTATTTTAAAAATATATACAAAAATGGCTTGCTCATCCATAAACTGAATTTAAGGTTGTAGAAGAATAGTGGATAAGGATACAGGAAATCTGGCCTCACTCTAGTTAAGTAAATAAGTCTCTTTGGGACTCAGTACCCTCAGGTAGGGAGAACTGGACTATAATTCCCTGTAACCCTTGTATCTCATCCTCAAAGATGTATATAATGTATGTTCCTTAGGAATCCCATCCACCAGAGGAGATTGTTATTGTTTGATTTCATATTCATTAACCTTATACCATTGAAGGCGAGCTTTCTATTAAGATCTGTTCTACAGTAGATAAGGGAAGTAGTGTTATCAGCAAGAAAAGCAACCCCAAATTGCTCAGCTCTGCAAGGTTAGAATGTAACAAACTCTTTGGAACTCCCAGTCCTCCAGCCCCCTAAAAATAAGCATGCAAACCCTCCCTTCCCCCACCAGCTGGAGCCAAGGCTAAGGAGAGCTGCCTTTTTTTTTTTTTTCTTTCTTTCTTTTTTTCTTTTTTTTCTGGGTAGCTTGGTCCTTACACATTGCCTGGTAAGTCTTTCAAATCTGTCTCTCAGCCAGTGACATCAGTGTTTGTGACACTAACTCTCTGGAACCAGTTCTTCCTGGCTAACCAGACCCACAAGCAGGGAACTATCCATCTATGGGTTTTTTTTTTTTTTTAAGATTTTATTTATTTATTTATTTGAGAGAGAGAGAGAGAATGAGAGGGGAGAAGGTCTTAGGGAGAACCAGACTCCTCACGGAGCTGGGCTCATGACCTGAGCCAAAGGCAGTGGCTTGACCAACTTAGCCACCCAGGTGTCCCTGTGGGTTACTCTTTAAAAACTAGTTGAGGTGCATGTCCCAGAAGGTGTTGAGTTAGATCCATGGGGATGTGGGGTGAAGATAGAGTAGGCTTTAGAGTCATAAAGATGCTTCCCTGCACTCCTATAAGACCAGGGGCAAAACCCAGCTTTTCGGAACCTAGACTTATTAATTTTTAAAGGGGCACAATCAAACCCCCCAAGGTTGTTATGAGGACTGACTGAAATTATATCTCATGGAGTTTATCCATCCTCTTGTTAGTAATCTTATTAACCCTTACCTTTTCTGTTCATTTTGTGTGCTACTTTACACTGAAATACCAGAGTGGTCCCAATCTCACATTTAGCATGAGCATGATTCACTCAGCTGGAGAAATCTGCGCCATGACCTGAGAGTTACGCCCAAGCCCACTGCTATAAGCAAAGTGGCCCAACTAGGGGGCCTCCAGGGCTACTCCCCCTTTCTTCCCACTCCACCTTGTCCCACATCTTGAAGGGCCATGAAAATGTGTGCAAATACTACAGCTGTCCCTTGGCCTTTGGCCATGGTCTGTTCCATGACCTGCCTTTGAGAAAATAGGTCCAGGAAAAGAGGCCTAAGGCCCTGAAAGTGGTTGTGTGGCCATTTGGAGCAGAAGATTCTGGGTCCCAGAGCATAATCTAGAAAGAAGTGTGTGGGTTCCATTCAGAGATATTAACCTTCGTCCTGTAGTCTTATGGATTCTGGGATCTCTAAAGCCCCAAACCCAAATTAGGAGTCCTCTTGCCTTAACCTAAGGGTGCTACTCTCTAGACTTTGGGTGTAGTGGAAACTGAGAAATTCACTGCAGGGGAGGTTCAGGAAGGCTCATGGGAGGATACGGCTTGATGTAGGGCTTGCAGGATAAGCAGGAGTCAGATTGGTAGGCAGTGAGGAAAGCAAGTCAACAACAGCTGTACAACAGACTGCGTGTGTGTGTGTGTGTGTGTGTGTGTGTGTGTGTGTAGGTGTGCGCACTTGTGCATGTGTGTGCTTGTGTGTGTGCATTCAGAGATACTGGGGTCTAACTGGAGAAGAAGAGCTTGCAATCAATATATACCCCATAACTTTGGTTGGCAGAACCCTGTTAGTGACTCGTGAGAAACTCAGCAAGTATAGCAGAGTTTAAGAAGAAAAAAAAAAATCTGTCAATCATTATCTTAGAAGACAAGGCACCATGGAATTATGAGCTGGTTTCCCAGGCTTATGATTCCAAGTGACAAAGTAGAGGGCTTAATGTTAATATCTACCCAAAAGACCTGGCTTTTCAACTAATTCTCTTAAGGCTTAAAAAGTTAGAGTGGGAGGAAAATGAAAAACATTGCTCAGAATGATATTGATGCAGTATCAAGTCACAATTCTCTAAACAAGCATTGTGTTCTAATCTTTTATCGAACTGAGAAAACTGCACAGGGCACAGACACTACTGGGGGAAGCCTTGGATGGGATCATAATTCTGCCCTTGACATCATCCTGCTCACTGTTGTCCCTGGGAAAACGACTTGTTCCAAGTCTCATATGAGTCGTGGATCCCATCCCTAATGGTAGATTACAGCGGGAAGAGGGGGTCAAGTCAGTCTGTAGCTGGTCTGGGTAAATTATTTCTTTAAAACGATAAATCTTTGCTCTCGCATAGCAATATGTGAGTTATCAATCAAATTTGTCAAATATCCTCTAAAAGGGAGGTGAAACACCAAAATCAATATTTGTACCAAATGTAGAAATGCTTCATCTCATTTCTCCACCCTCTGGTGAACTTTTGTAGGCACATTAACATGCTTACTGACCTGTATTTCATTATAAAATACATGCTGATAAGAACACATTTTGTAAATCATTAAAATAAGACTTAGATGTAGTTCTGCCACTGGAGAAATAGTTACTGTTCAATATTTGATATTTTCCCATTTTTCCATGTGTGTGCATAATATAATACATATGCGAAATTGATTACATACATATATTTATGATGTATATATAATGTGTACATATTTGCGTTATATACAAAACTGTGATCATGTTGTATCTACCATTATATATCCTGCTTTTTCATTTAATGTTATTTTATGAACACAAACTCATATTATTAAATTTTTGCAAGAATATGATTTATAGTAACTGCATAGCAATTCCATTAGTATATGTGTCATAATAAATTTAACTATTTGGATATTTAGATTTCCCAAAGATGTCTGATTTAAACTTGTACTGTGATAAATACTCCTATATAATGTTTTACTCTAATTTTTCTTCCAATTAACTCTCATAAGTGAAATTAGAGGATCAAAATTTATGAACGTTTAAGAGATTATAATCTATCGCCTTCCAGAAAGTTTTACAGATGTAAATACAAAATGTAAACTCATAGCAGTGGTGTATGACAGAAAGTGTTTTCTGTTTTTTTTTTTTTTCTTTTTACTTCTGGC
The DNA here is from genome assembly GCF_002288905.1 of Enhydra lutris kenyoni. Classification (NCBI taxonomy): domain Eukaryota; kingdom Metazoa; phylum Chordata; class Mammalia; order Carnivora; family Mustelidae; genus Enhydra; species Enhydra lutris. Next base: position 71,033,622 of record NW_019154087.1, read on the forward strand.
CAATCTTGAATATTTATAATACAATAGACAAGTACATAAATATATAAATGAAATAAACCTTAGTCAATTGGACAAGTAAGAAATATCTCATTTAAAAGTTCTTATTCTTGGGGCACCTGGGTGGCTCAGTGGCTTAAAGACTCTGCCTTTGGCTCAGGTCATAGTCCCGGGGTCCTTGGATCGAGCCCCATAACAGGCTCTCTGCTCGGCGGGGAGCCTGCTTCCTCCTCTCTCTCTACCTTCCTCTCTGCCTGCTTGTGATCTCCGCCTGTCAAATAGATAAATAAAATCTTAAAAAAATATTAAAAGTTCTTATTCTTTAATTGTGAGCATATGTTCATACATTTATTTGACATTTCCATTTATTTTGTGATCTGCTTGTCCATGTTTCTATCGGTCAGGATTTAGTCAGAAACTGATGTAGATATTTCAGGCAGGCAGTGATTTAACACAAGGAATTAGAGGCTTATAAGACAGTTAGAAAAGGTTAAGAAGCACACCAGGGAAAACTGATATTTGCTTTCAGGAAATCTGGAAGGACAGGAGTATCAGGAAACCACAATGATGAGCTTAGCTGCCTGAAGCATCAAGAACGTGCCGGATACCCAGAAGCTCCTGGCAAAACCTCCCAGGAGCTGTTGGCTGAAGCCTTCCTTCCCAGACAACACGGTCACGGAACAAACAGTGGCTTCCGCTTCACTTTTACTTTCAAAACCTGGTAGGAATTCCTTTCTTTGGTGGATTGTAACCAGAATCCTCCTGACAGAGATGCTTCCAGCCACTGAAATGCAGAGAAGAGCATAGAAGGGGGAAACGGGTCTGAGTGGACAATTCAGTATAATGTCCATTGCCCATTATTGTATTGGTATTTTCCCCTTTTATCTTACACGTTTGTAAAATCTCTTTATATATCATGTAACCGTAATAATGTACCCTCAGATCTCCTGCTACATAACTGGGCAGAACTGAATGACATTCTCAGATTTTGTCCTTCTGGATCCATCCCTGTGCTCATGCCATGCTTCTCTACAGGCTGCTCCCAACCAATGATTTGGCATGGCAAGGGTTCTAACACAGGCCCATTATCACTAGACACGTGATTTGTCAAATGCGAGGCTGTCTCAGGGACTTTCCATCAGTCAGCCACAACTTTCTTATAACTGGGCAACAGTCTAACACTTTTCTTTCCCCATCCTCCTCTCCTCCCCTCTGTTTTATAGGATTCTGACTTGGATTGTATTCCGAAGGATCTCCTTCTTCAACTCCTCCTTTTTCCTTCACAGGACTTTCCTCCAATAAATCTTTTGTATAATTAATAGTGGCCTCTCTTTTTTGAAGGATCTAAAATACACATTAAAGATTTCAGTCCTTGGGACATTTGTTGTCATTTCTTCCTGTCACATATATTTAAGGTAAAAGACTTTATAAATTTCTATAAAGAGAGAGGCTGTCCATGTAAGTTTTCTCATAATCAACAGAAAGTGACATATTTATACGTTGGCAACCTATGAATGTAATCTGCCCAGTATTTTGTACATATTTTATGGGAGTTTACTGATCAATGATTTTTCTTCATGGACAGAGTGTTTGACCTCATGAAAGGACCTAAAGGAGCTTCCTTATTCCTATCGACTCAAGGAATTTTCCTTCCATACTTAGGATTTCTGATAAGACTGAATTTAACCCATAATGAAGCATATGTGAGTTTGCACTAACTTTAAAAATTATTCTAAAATGAAAATTTTGTATGTGATAAGCATTGAGGAGGAGAGTGCCCTTAATTTCCTCTGGCTGAAGTTGAACAGAAAATACATGATAATTCTCGTCTGAAAAGGAGTGTCTCTTCTCTCTTATGGAAGGATAAGATTAAGTTATGGATAAGTAATCAGAGGCTTTTTATCTAGTTTTTTAAATTTAACTGCTTTAATGAAGATTTCTTTTAGTTTTTTGTTTTGTTTTTGCTTTCTATAAGTCATGCCACATAAATTGACAACATGGTCATATTCCTCTGTTCAGCATCAGAAAAAGCAAAACAAAACAAGTTTTACTGTTCTTTTCTTCACTTTCTGAAACCACTATCATCATTTTTGTTTACTTCCTTATAGTAATCAAATGAACCCAGTTAAGAAAGCTACAACAAGCCATAAGGAAAAAAAAATCAGAAGTCAGGCCAATTTGATGTTATCAGAAACACCAGCTATAATTGGGAAATTCTTGGAAAGAAGAGTTAGGTTCCCAACACAGAGAAATTTAGGGGGAAAAAAAATACCTAGCAAGCCGAGGATCCTGAGCATCTATTTGATGTTTTCAGTAACGAGTGAGTTTCCAAATATGAGAAAGTGAATTTTTAATGAAGCAAACTAAATATCAATTTAGAATGGTATAGAGAATTTGGTGTCCCTTAGCCTTCTCTTCATGGCTCCCTGAAAAAAAAAAATCTAAATTAAAAATGCACTTGCTATATAAACTCAACTTCAAGGCAAAACCCCAGCCTTTCCTTCCAACCAGATTGGAATTTCTCAGTTCCCATAGATAGACATCATGTAATGACCAATAGTCTATGTCAGAAAAAGTAAAATGAGAGGGCCTGTGTGATGCAGTTTGTTGAGCGTCTGATTTGATTTTGGCTCAGGTAATGCATGATCTCGGGGTTGTGAGATCAAGCCCCAAGTCAAGCTCTTTCCTCAGTGTGGAGTCTTCTTGAGATTCTCTTTCTTTGGATCTATAAATTTAGGTTTTCCCCTACCCTTCAGAAAATTTCTTCAAAGATATTTTTCTGCCTCATTTTCTCTTTCTTATTTTCTGGGATTTCCATTACATGTAGGTCAGACCACTTGGTGTTGTCTCACTAGTCCCCAAGGTTATGTTTATTTTCCTCAATGTTTTTCTCCCTGTTTTTCAGATTGGAAATTTTCTATTGATCTATATTCAAGTTAACTGACTCTTCTTTTCTGCCATCTCCAATATACTGTTAGGCCATCCAGCAATTTAAAATTTGTTAGTATACTTTCTTATTTTTAGAATTCCCATTTGTATATTTTTTATAGTCTTAATTTCTTTGTTAAGATTCCTCATGTGTTAGGGCACCTGGGTGGCTCAGACTGTTGATTTCAGCTCAAGTCATGATCTCAGGGGGTAAGTCTAAGCCCCAGGTTGGAACCCCAGGTTGGAGCCCCTCCCAGCATGGAACCTACTTAAAAAAAAAAAAAGATTCCTTACATGTTCATTCACTGTAATTATATTTTCCTTTAAGTACTTTAATATATTTACAATAGCTGTTATAAATCTTTTTTTGCTAATTTCAACATTTGAGTCATTATGAAATTAGTTTTTATTTCCTGTCTCCCCCTCCTTGAACACAGATCAAATTTTCATATTTCTTCAAATGTCTATACTGGACATTGTGTAAATACCTTTTAGGGACTGGATTTAGCTATGTTATTCCGAAGAGTGTTGATTTTTGTTTCACTAGGCAATTAATTTGCCAGGATTACAACTCTGAACTCTGTCTTCCATGTGGAAGGCAGCAGCTAAAATTCCATCTCATTTATTTTAGATTCATCTTAGTTTTCACAGAGTTCCATGGAGTCTTCCTTGTACAGCAATAGGTCAGCATTCAGCCAAGGATTTAAGGGGATTTTATATGTAGATTTTGTGGATCATGTCCTTCATACCATCCTCCTTTTGGGGATTTCCCCTGTTAATTTTTCCAACTGCTCCACCAGCTTTGAATTCTATATTCTAACACATCAAGCAAGGAAAACTGGAGACTTCCATCACTCTCTTCACCAAGGACTGGAAAGTGCCTTAAGACAACAGCAAAGATAAACAATCTCTCCTGAGCAATTACTTTAAAACATGGATTTTCCTCCATTTTCTGCCCTGTTGGGGTCACTTTCTATATAGTATCTTCATATAATTTGTAGACATACAGTCAATCCTCATTACTTGCAAATTTCACATTTACCAATTAATTACTTATTTATTAGTAACCATTATGTTTTTGCAATCATTCACAGACTTGTACAGAACAGCAAAAAAATCTGAGTCACCAGTTGAGTTCAAACAGGGTGATGCCCTACGATTTCCATACTATATTTCAGCTCCATACTATTAATAAGTGCTCCTTTTGTGGTCCACTTAGGGCCACATTCCCACATTTTTGTGCCTTTTGGCGGTGATTACATCGTTTAAAATGGCCCCCAAGTGTAGTGCCAACACGCTCTAGTGTTCCTGAGTATGATAAAGCTGTGATGTGCCTTATGGACAAAAGCATGTGTTAGATTAGCTTTGCTCAAGTATTATACACACACACACACACACACACACACACACACATTATATATCTATTATACATATATATATATATATATATATATATATATATATAAAATAAGCCATCTATAAACAGAAATACATGTACAAAAAATTATGTATTAATCAACTGATGGAAATGTGACCAGAGAACCTAACCCTGTATTGTCCATAGGGACAATGGTTCAGTACTCAGTAATTCAGTGTTTGTGGTGACTTTGTAGAATATAACTACCACAATTGAGAAAAAACTATGGGTGTCTGTATCACACATACATACATCCACACACACATGTAATCTAGGATTTATAATTGTTATGTGCAGAAAGATTACTATGACAAAATGCTCTACCCTTTCCAGAAGCTAGAAATGTCATTCAACTTTTAATGACTTTGTTGGATTCCAATCAACATTTAATTGGAACAAGAATTAATCTGTGGAGAATTAACATTTTATGACAGTCCTATCACCTACAATGATATATTTTTCCTTTAACTTATAATATATTCTTCAATAATATTTAAACAATTTTCCATAAGCATCTTGCATGAGTTTGGTTATTTTAGATACTTATATTTCTTTTTGCTATTATAATCAGTGTCTTTTCCCTCTTAAATTTAAAAAATTTCCTTTGTTGACATATAGGAATGGGATTAATTTTTTTTCTTTTTTTAATATATATTTTTTAATTAATTAATTAATTAAAATTTTTCTGGTTAAGTTATTTATTTATTTATTTTAATTTTTTCATTTTTTTTTTAATTTTATTTTTTATAAACATATAATATATTTTTATCCCCAGGGGTACAGGTCTGTGAATCGCCAGGTTTACACACTTCACAGCATTCACCCATAGCACAAACCCTCCCCAATGTCCATAACCCCACCCCCCTTATCCCAACCCCCCCAAAACTTCAGTTTGTTTTGTGAGATTAAGAGTCACTTATGGTTTGTCTCCCTCCCAATCCCATCTTGTTTCATTTATTCTTCTCCTACCCCCTTAACTCCCCATGTTGCATCTCCACTTCCTCATATCAGGGAGATCATATGATAGTTGTCTTTCTCTGATTGACTTATTTCGCTAAGCATGATACCCTCTAGTTCCATCCACGTCGTCGCAAATGGCAAGATTTCATTTCTTTTGATGGCTGCATAGTATTCCATTGTGTATATATACCACATCTTCTTTATCCATTCATCTGTTGATGGACATCTGGGTTCTTTCCATAGTTTGGCTATTGTAGACATTGCTGCTATAAACATTCGGGTGCACGTGCCCCCTTCAGATCACTACGTTTGTATCTTTAAGGTAAATACCCAGTAGTGCAATTGCTGGGTCATAGGGTAGTTCTATTTGCAACATTTTGAGGAACCTCCATGCTGTTTTCCAGAGTGGTTGCACCAGCTTGCATTCCCACCAACCGTATAGGAGGGTTCCCCTTTCTCCGCATCCTCGCCAGCATCTGTCATTTCCTGACTTGTTAATTTTAGCCATTCTGACTGGTGTGAGGTGATATCTCATTGTGGTTTTGATTTGTATTTCCCTGATGCTGAGTGATATGGAGCACTTTTTCATGTGTCTGTTGGCCATCTGGATGTCTTCTTTGCAGAAATGTCTGTTCATGTCTTCTGCCCATTTCTTGATTGGATTATTTGTTCTTTGGGTGTTGAGTTTGCTAAGTTCTTTATAGATTTTGGACACTAGCCCTTTATTTGATATGTCATTTGCAAATATCTTCTCCCATTCTGTCAGTTGTCTTTTGGTTTTGTTAACTGTTTCCTTTGCTGTGCAAAAGCTTTTGATCTTGATGAAATCCCAATAGTTCATTTTTGCCCTTGCTTTCCTTGCCTTTGGCGATGTTCCTAGGAAGATGTTGCTACGGCTGAGGTCGAAGAGGTTGCTGCCTGTGTTCTCCTCAAGGATTTTGATGGATTCCTTTCTCACATTGAGGTACTTCATCCATTTTAAGTCTATTTTCATGAGTGGCATAAGAAAACGGTCCAATTTCATTTTTCTGCATGTGGCTGTCCAATTTTCCCAACACCATTTATTGAAGAGGCTGTCTTTTTTCCATTGGACCTTCTTTCCTGCTTTGTCGAAGATTAGTTGACCATAGAGTTGAGGGTCTATTTCTGGGCTCTCTATTCTGTTCCATTGATCTATGTGTCTGTTTTTGTGCCAGTACCATGCTGTCTTGATGATGACAGCTTTGTAATAGAGCTTGAAGTCCGGAATTCTGATGCCACCAACTTTGGCTTTCTTTTTCAATATTCCTTTGGCTATTTGAGGTCTTTTCTGGTTCCATATAAATTTTAGGATTATTTGTTCCATTTTTTTTTTTGAAAAAAAATGGATGGTATTTTGATAGGAATTGCATTAAATGTGTAGATTGCTTTAGGTAGCATAGACATTTTCACAATATTTGTTCTTCCAATCCAGGAGCATGGAACATTTTTCCATTTCTTTGTGTCTTCCTCAATTTCTTTCATGAGTACTTTATAGTTTTCTGAGTATAGATTCTTAGCCTCTTTGGTTAGGTTTATTCCTAGGTATCTTATAGTTTTGGGTGCAATTGTAAATGGGATGGACTCCTTAATTTCTCTTTCTTCTGTCTTGTTGTTGGTGTAGAGAAATGCAACTGATTTCTGTGCATTGATTTTATATCCTGACACTTTACTGAATTCCTGTACAAGTTCTAGCAGTTTTGGAGTGGAGTCTTTTGGGTTTTCCACATATAGTATCATATCATCTGCGAAGAGTGATAGTTTGACTTCTTCTTTGCTGATTTGGATGCCTTTAATTTCCTTTTGTTGTCTGATTGCTGAGGCTAGGACTTCTAGTACTATGTTGAATAGCAGTGGTGATAACGGACATCCCTGCTGTGTTCCTGACCTTAGCGGAAAAGCTTTCAGTTTTTCTCCATTGAGAATGATATTTGCAGTGGGTTTTTCATAGATGGCTTTGATAATATTGAGGTATGTGCCCTCTATCCCTACACTTTGAAGAGTTTTGATCAGGAAGGGATGCTGTACTTTGTCAAATGCTTTTTCAGCATCTATGGAGAGTATCATATGGTTCTTGTCCTTTCCTTTATTAATGTGTTGTATCACATTGATTGATTTGCGGATGTTGAACCAACCTTGCAGCCCTGGAATAAATCCCACTTGGTCGTGGTGAATAATCCTTTTAATGTACTGTTGAATCCTATTGGCTAGTATTTTGGTGAGAATTTTCGCATCTGTGTTCATCAAGGATATTGGTCTGTAGTTCTCTTTTTTGATGGGATCCTGGTCTGGTTTGGGGATTAAGGTGATGCTGGCCTCATAAAATGAGTTTGCAAGTTTTCCTTCCATTTCTATTTTTTGGAACAGTTTCAGGAGAATAGGAATTAGTTCTTCTTTAAATGTTTGGTAGAATTCCCCCGGGAAGCCGTCTGGCCCTGGGCTTTAGTTTGTCTGGAGATTTTTGATGACTGTTTCAATCTCTTTACTGGTTATGGGTCTGTTCAGGTTTTCTATTTCTTCCTGGTTCAGTTGTGGTAGTTTATATGTCTCTAGGAATGCATCCATTTCTTCCAGATTGTCAAATTTGTTGGCGTAGAGTTGCTCATAGTATGTTCTTATAATTGTCTGTATTTCTTTGGTGTTCATTGTGATCTCTCCTCTTTCATTCATGATTTTATTTATTTGGGTCCTTTCTCCTTTCTTTTGGATAAGTCTAGCCAGGGGTTTATCAATCTTATTAATTCTTTCAAAGAACCAGCTCCTAGTTTCGTTGATTTGTTCTATTGTTTTTTTGGATTCTATATCACTGATTTCTGCTCTGATATTTATGATTTCTCTTCTCCTGCTGGGTTTAGGGTTTCTTTCTTGTTCTTTCTCTAGCTCTTTTAGGTGTAGGGTTAGGTTGTGTACCTGAGACCTTTCTTGTTTCTTAAGAAAGGCTTGTACCACTATCTATTTTCCTCTCAGGACTGCCTTTGTTGTGTCCCACAGATTTTGAACCATTGTGTTTTCATTATCATTTGTTTCCATGAATTTTTTCAATTCTTCTTTAATTTCCTGGTTGACCCATTCATTCTTTAGAAGGATGCTGTTTAGTCTCCATGTATTTGGTTTTTTTGCAATTTCCTCTTGTGATTGAGTTCTAGCTTCAGAGCATTGTGGTCTGAAAATATGCAGGGAATGATCCCAATCTTTTGATAACGGTTGAGACCTGATTTAGGACCGAGGATGTGATCTATTCTGGAGAATGTTCCATGTGCACTAGAGAAGAATGTGTTTTCTGTTGCTTTGGGATGAAATGTTCTGAATATATCTGTGATGTCCATCTGGTCCAGTGTGTCATTCAAGGCCTTTATTTCCTTGTTGATCTTTTGCTTGGATGATCTGTCCATTTCAGTGAGGGGAGTGTTAAAGTCCCCTACGATTATTGTATTATTGTCGATGTGTTTCTTTGATTTTGTTATTAATTGGTTTATATAGTTGGCTGCTCCCATGTTAGGGGCATAGATATTTAAAATTGTTAGATCTTCTTGTTGGACAGTTCCTTTGAGTATGATATAGTGTCCTTCCTCATCTCTTATTATAGTCTTTGGCTTAAAATCTAATTGATCTGATATAAGGATTGCCACCCCTGCTTTCTTCTGATGTTCATTAGCATGGTAAATTGTTTTCCACCCCCTCACTTTAAATCTGGATGTGTCTTCGGGTCTAAAATGAGTTTCTTGTAGGCAACATATATCTACTACTTTTAGGGTCTCTCTTTACTTGGAGGACCCCTTTCAATATTTCCTGTAGAGCTGGTTTGGTGTTTGCAAATTCTTTCAGTTTTTGTTTTCCTGAAGCTTTTAATCTCTCCTTCTATTTTCAATGATACCCTAGCTGGATATAGTATTCTTGGCTGCATGTTTTTCTCGTTTAGTGCTCTGAATATATCATGCCAGCTCTTTCTGGCCTGCCAGGTCTCTGTGGATAAGTCTGCTGCCAATCTAGTATTTTTACCATTGTACGTTACAGACTTCTTTTCCCGGGTGCTTTCAGGATTTTCTCTTTGTCACTAAGACTTGTAAATTTTACTGTTAGGTGAAGGGGTGTGGACCTATTCTTATTGATTTTGAGGGGGGTTCTCTGAACCTCCTGGATTTTGATGCTTGTTCCCTTTGCCATATTGGGGAAATTCTCTCCAATAATTCTCTCCAATATACCTTTTGCTCCCCTCTCTCCTTCTTCTTCTGGAATCCCAATTATTCTAATGTTGTTTCATCTTATGGTGTCACTTATCTCTCGAATTCTACCCTTATGGTCCAGTAGCTGTTTCTCCCTCTTTTGCTCAGCTTCTTTATTCTCTGTCATTTGGTCTTCTATATCGCTAATTCTTTCTTCTGCCTCATTTATCCTAGCAGTGAGAGCCTCCATTTTTTATTGCACTTCATTAATAGCTTTTTTGATTTCAACTTGGTTAGATTTTAGTTCCTTTATTTCTCCAGAAAGGGCTTTTATATCTCCCGAGAGGGTTTCTCTAATATCTTCCATGCCTTTTTCAAGCCCGGCTAGAACCTTGAGAATCGTCATTCTGAACTCTATATCTGACATATTACCAATGTCTGTATTGATTAGGTCCCTAGCCTTTGGTACTACCTCTTGTTCTTTTTTTTGTGGTGAATTTTTCCGCCTTGTCATTTTGTCCAGATAAGAGTATATGAAGGAGCAAGTAAAATACTAAATGGATGGCAAAGACCCCAGGAAAATATGCTTTAAGCAAATCAGAAGAGATCCCAAATTGTGAGGGGGGAGAAAGGGGATAAAAAGAGGTTCAGAAAAAAAAAGAGAAACATTAAAAAAAGAAAATGAATAAAGAAAAAATATAAAAAAGAAAAGAATATATATATATATATATATATTAGATAAAATAGTTAAAAACGTTAAAAAAGAAAAGGGTAAAAGTTAAAAAAATTTAGTAGAAGAGGAGAGAAAAAAAAATTGAAAAAGAAAAAAAAATTAAATTAACTGCAAGACTAAAGAATCATGGGGAGAAAGCCATGAGTTCTGTGCTTTGCTTTCTCCTCCTCTGGAATTCCGCGGCTCTCCTTGGTATTGAAACTGCACTCCTTGGTAGGTGAACTTGGTCCTGGCTGATTTCTTGTTGATCTTCTGGGGAAGGGGCCTGTTGTAGTGATTCTCAAGTGTCTTTGCCCCAGGCGGAATTGCACCGCCCTTACCAGGGGCCGGGCTGAGTAATCCACTCAGGTTTGCTTTCGGGACCTTTTGTTCCCTGAGCACTTTCCGTAGAATTTTGGAGGATGGGAATGAAAATGGCGGCCTCCCATTCTCCAGCCTGGAGGAGCCGAGAGCTCGGGGACCCACTCCTCAGTGCGCCCTCAGAGAATAGTGCCCAATTACTCCCGTCTGCCTGGCCTCCAGTAGCGCTCTGAGCTCACCGAGCCTGCGACCGGTTCAAGGTAACCCCGAGCTGTGAGCTCACTCCTCGGCTCTGTCTCTGTAGCCGGCTTCCCTGTTCTAATACCTGCAAGCTCTGAGACACTCAGCCACCCCCGATCCTTCTGTGACCCTGCGGGACCTGAGGCCACGCTGACCCCGCGTGGGCTTCACCAGTTTAGCCTCTGGAGTGATGTCCCTCAGCGAAACAGACTTTTAAAAGTCCTGATTTTGTGCTCCGTTGCTCTGCCGCTTGCCGGGAGCCGGCCCCTCCCTCCCAGTCTATCTTCCCGTTGCTTTGGATTCGCTTCTTTGCCAGTCCTACCTTTCAGAAAGTGGTTGATTTTCTGTTTCTAGAATTGCTGTTCTTCTCTTCGATGTCCCGTTGGATTTGTAGGTGTTTGCAATCTTTAGATAAGCTATCTAGCAGATCTCCTGCTACCTGAAGTAGTCTCAGCCTGCTACTTCTCGCCATCTTGACTCCTCCCAGGAATGGTATTAATTTTGTATACTAATTTTATCTGCTGAATTGCTTCTATTATTTTCCTTAAAAAATAATATATTGATTTTAAATTTTGAATTATCATAGATTTCTTACAAAGACACTTATCTATATTTAAGAACAATTTTATATCTTTCTTTCAAATGCTTACACCTCTTATTTCTTATTCTTTTTTGTATTTTATTAGCCCCAGTATGTTGTTGAATTTTAGAGATAACTATAGGCATTCTTGCCTTAATCCTTACTTCCCTGGAAATTCTTCTAGACTTCTAATATTTGGCATGATGTTTGTATATATTTTTATAATAATTTTATCATTTAAATGGGTTTCCATCTATTTCTACTTTACTGAAATTCTTCTTTATTCCTGTAGCTCTTAAGATAATTGTATGATTTATTTTACCATTAATTCATTAATATGGTGAATTACATGGGTCAATTTTCATATATTAAACAATCTCTCTACTCTTGATATAAATATGACTTGGTCTTAATATAATATTTTCTTTTACTTTTTGTTTCACCTTTTCTTGTAGTTAGAATTTTTTCTAGTGATTTTACTAGTAATATTGGACTGTGGTTTCCTTTTCTTATATTGCTTTTGTTCTACTTTGAAATTATAATTGAGCTAGATGAAAAAAATCTAATTCTACCTGTTTTTGTATTTTCTACAACAGTTTAAATAAATTGGAACTTAAAAATAAATAGATAAGTAAATAAATAGCAACTTCTGTTACTTAGAAGTTGTAAAAGTATACAATGTCTTTACAGGGGAAAGTGTGGTCTATCAGTTCTATTTCTTCAATAGTTATAGTTTATTCTGGCTTTAATTTTTCACTGTATTTTAATATAACTTTTGATAGTTATTGGCATATACACTTTCTTGATATTGTCTTACAACTTCTAAAATATATACTCTATTTACATGTCTTATTTTATTCCTACTATCACTTAAATGCCCTTTCTCTCCTATTTCTTAATTAGTCCTGTAAGAGGGGTACTCCCCCCATTTGTTGGTTACCTCTTGTGGTTGTTTGTTTGTTTTTTGCTTATTTGTATCTACTATATTAATTTCTGCTATTACCTTTTTCTTTCTTTTCTTCTTTCTACCACCTTGTGTTTACCCTGCCAGTAATATTTTAGCTTTCTGGTGTTGAATAACTAATTTCAATCTTTATATTTTAAAATAGGTTTCTAAGTGTCACTTTTAGGTATATTATAGAAGTTTGATATCTGACTTTTATTCAGTTGTAGCTACACTTTAATTTCATGAGGATTTTTCTTTAATTAGTTTTTCTAATTAACCTTTTTATGTTTCAATAGTTGTAGATCACATACAGTTGTAAGAAATAGTATGGAGAGATCCCATGTATTCTTTACCCAATTTAGACATTGATAATGTCTTGCAAAACCACGGTACAATATTACAACTAGGATGTTGATATTGACAGAATCAAGATACCAAAAGTTACATGCCCCTAAGTATCCCTCATGCTGCTCTTTTATAGCCACTCACATTCTCTTATCCAGCCCACCATTCTCCTGACAACTCACCCTTTTCCATTTCTAAAAATTTGTTATTTCAAAATATTATTAAAGGATTTATGTAGTATGGATCTTCCTAGGTTGACTTTGTGACTCAACATAATACCTTAGGTATTTATTGAAGTGGTTGCATGTAACAAGAATTCATTCGTCTTTATTGCTGAAAGGTATTCCATGGTATGGATGTCCTAAAATTAGTTTAACCATTTACCTTTTGAAGGACATATAGGTTGTTATTCGTTTGGGGCCATTACAAATAAAGATGCTATAACCACTTGTTAAAGGTTTTTATGTGAATGTGAGTTTTCCCATTTCTGAGATAAATGCTGAAGAGTGCAATTGCTGGTTTGTATGATAAGTAGACATTTAGGTTTTTCTCTTTTTCATTTATTTAAATTCAATTAATTAAGATGTAATGTATTATTAGTTTGAGAAATAGAGTTCAGTGATTCATCAGTCCTATGTAACACCTACCACATTACATCCTTAATGCCCATCACCCAGTAATCCTATCCTCCCTGACCCCTCCCCTCCAGCAACACTCAGTTTGTTTCCTATGATTAAGAGTCTCTTATGGTTTGACTCCCTCTCTGATTTTGTCTTGTTTTATTTTCCCTTCTCTTCCCCTATGCTCCTCTGTTTTGTTTCTTAAATTCCATACATAAGTGAAATCATATAATTGTCGGTCTCTAATTGACTTATTTCACTTAACATAATACTCTCTAGTTCCATCCACATTGTTGCCAATGGCAAGATTTCATTTTTGTGATGGCTGAGTAATATTCCATTGTATATACATACCACATCTTCTTTATCCATTCATCTGTTGATGGACATCAGGGCTCTTTCCATACTTTGGCTGTTGTGGACATTGCTGCTATAAACATTGGGGTGCAGGTGACCCCATGGGTCACTACATTTGTATCTTTGGGATAAATACCTAGTAGTGCAATTGCTGGTTTGTAAGGTAGCTCTATTTTCTTTTCTTTTCTTTTTTTTTTTTTTTAAAGATTTTATTTATTTGACAGAGATCACAAATAGGCAGAGAGGCAGGCAGATAGAGTGAGAAGGAGGAAGGCTCCCCACTGAGCAGAGAGCTCAATGTGGGGCTCGATCCCAGGACCCTAGGATCATGACCTGAGCCGAAGGCAGAGGCCCCAACCCACTGAGCCACCCAGGTTCCCAGGTAGCTCTGTTTTCAACTTTTTGAGGAACATCCATTCTGTTTTCCAGAGTGGCTGTACCAGCTTGCATTCCCACCAATAGTGTAGGAGGGTTCCCTTTTCTCTGCATCCTCATCAACATCTGTCGTTTCCTGACTTGTTAATCTTAGCCATTCTGACTGGTGTGAGGTGGTATCTCATTGTGCTTTTGATTTATATTTCCCTGATGCCAGGTGATGTTGAATACTTTTGTGTGTGTGTTGGCCATTTGTATGTCTTCTTTGGAGATAAGTCTGTTTGTGTCTTATGCCCATTTCTTGATTGGATTATTTATTCTTTGGGTGTTGAGTTTGATAAGTTCTTTATAGATTTTGGATACTAGCCCTTTATCTGATTTGTCATTTGCAAATATCTTCTCCCATTCTGTCAGTTGTCTTTTGGTTTTGTTGACTGTCTCCTTTTCTGTGCAGAAATTTTGATCTTGATGAAGTCCCAATAGTTCATTTTGCCTTCGTTTCCCTTGCCTTTGGAGATGTGTCTAGCAAGAAGCTGCTGCGGCCAAGTTCAAAGAGATTGCTGCATGTGTTCTCCTCTAGTATACACTGAAGTTTATTTAAAAAAACTGTCAAACTATTTTCCAGGGTGGCAGTACCATTTTACATTACCATCAGCTAATGCATGAATGATCCAGTTTCTCTATATTTCACCATATTCAACCAGCACTTGATATTGTCACTTCTTTTTTTATTTCAGATGCCCTGTGTAGTGATACCTCATCATGGTTTTATTTTGCATTTCCTTAATGGTTAGTGATCTTAAACATCTTTTTGTGTGCTCATGTGCCATCTGCATACCTTCTTTAATGATTTTACTGAATATCTCTTCTTCTCTTTTGCCCATTTTCTATTTGGATTGGATTGTGGGTTTTTTGTTTTTTTTTTTCTATTGAGTTTTGAGATATGAAGATAGATAGATAGATGATAGGTAGATAGATATAGATACTATTTCTCTGTTGGATGTGTGGTTTGTAAATGATTTTTCCCATTTTTTAAAAACTTGGTACATTTATAATGCAAATGGATGCCCTAGTAGCATTAGTTAATGTCTCTGTCACATCATATAATTATCATTTCTTCTAGTTGTGGGAACAACTAAGATCTAGCCTCTTAGCAAGTTTAATATTTATAATACAATTTTGTGACCTATAATCACTGCACTGTGTATTAGACTTCCAGGACTTATTTATCTACCAGTTTCAAGTATGTAACCTTAAACATTTCTCCCATTTCTCCATCCCCCCAAC
This sequence comes from Enhydra lutris kenyoni, assembly GCF_002288905.1. Lineage (NCBI taxonomy): Eukaryota > Metazoa > Chordata > Mammalia > Carnivora > Mustelidae > Enhydra > Enhydra lutris. The sequence continues at coordinate 71,048,888 of NW_019154087.1, forward strand.
CATTCCACTCTGTATTTTCTAATTCTTTTTTTCTAGATTCCACATATAAGCAATATCATACAGTACTCGCCTTTCTCTGTCTGACTTATTTTACTTAACATAATGTCCTCAAGGTCCATCTGTGTTGCTGCAAATGGCAAGATTTCCTTCTTTCTCATGGCTGGATAGTATTTCAGATATATACCAAATCTTCTTTACACCCTCATCCACTGATAGACACTTAGGTTTTTTCCATATCTTCGCTATTGTGAATACTGCTGCCATAAACATGGGAGTGCTGATACATTTTTGATCACCTGTTTTTATTTCCATTGTCTATATATACACAGAAATGAGATTGCTAGATTCTCTGGTAGTTCATAATAATTTTTTGAGGAATTTCCATACTGTTCTTCAATAGTGGCTGAACCCGTTTACAATCCCATGAGCAGGGCACAAGGGACCCCTTGGCTCCACATCCTCCCACCAACACTTGTTGTCTCTTATTGTCTTCTTCATGTTAACTATTCTCAGAGGCGTAAAGTGGTATCTGTGGTTTTAATTTGCATTTCCTTGATGAGTAGTAATGTTGAGCACCTTTTAATGTACCTGTTGGCTATTTGGTTGTGTTCTTTGGAAAAATGTTCACTTAGTCCCTCTGCCCATTGTTTAATAAGATAGTTTGGTTTTCTTGTTATCGAGTTGCATGAGTTCTTTGGTTTGCAAATATTTTCTCCTATTCCATAGGTTGCTTTTTCACTCTGTTCGTTGTCTCTTTTGCAGTGCAAAAGCTTTTAAGCTTGATGGAATCCCACTTAATGATTTGGCCGTGGTTGCTTCTTTTGGTGTCATACCCCAAAACTCATTGCCAAGACAAATGTCAGGGAGATTCTTCTCTATGTTTTCTTCTAGGAGTTTTATGGTTTCAGGTCTTATGTTTAAGTCTTTGATCCTTTTCTAATTTCTCCCAGTTTTTAGCTTTTGTATTTGTGCCTTTACTAAAAGCAAAATTCTTCTCATTGGTCAAATCCGATTTATCAATTTTCCCATATGGATTGTGCTTTCGGCATCAAGTCTAAGAACTCTGCTTACCTCAGAGTTATTTTCGTGATTTTCCCCTTAAGTTTAATAGTTTCAACTCATTAGTTTTTCAACATTGTGCTTTTTAGTTTCTATTAATATTGGTTTTGTCTTTTTAAAGAAATCCATGTTTTTATTGTTGATTTCAAGTTAAATTGTTTTGGGATCATGACACATTTTACTATGCTTTCTCTTCCATTAATTTCTGATCTTTCCTTTAGTTTTCCCTTTTTTTCTACTTTATTCAGTTTTAGCCTGATGTTATTATTCTGGCATGTTAGAAACACACACATTGAACATCTTTTTCATTTATTTTCAAAACAAAGGCAATTATGGTAATAATTTACCTCCAAATTCCACTAAACATACCCATAAATTTTGATTTGTTATGTAGTGCTTTCATAGTCATGCAGATCCAAATATTTCGCACATTCCAATGTTTTTCTTCTTTATCCATTAATTAATTAGGAGTGTGATTTTTTAGAATCAAAATTTTAAGGTATTGGGCGCCTGGGTGGCTCAGTGGGTTAAGCCGCTGCCTTCGGCTCAGGTCATGATCTCGGGGTCCTGGGATCGAGTCCCCCATCGGGCTCTCTGCTCAGCAGGGAGCCTGCTTCCCTTCCTCTCTCTCTGCCTGCCTCTCTGCCTACCTGTGATCTCTCTCTGTCAAATAAATAAATAAAATCTTAAAAAAAAATTTAAAAAATTTTTAAGGTATTGTTTTAATATTGAAATGAATTTGATTACATGGGAGTCTAGGAAAATCATCTATACAATACTGACTCTTTGGAATTCTTCAGACTTTATAATTTAGTATATGGTCATTTTTAAATGTTTCATATCTGCTTGAAAAACATGTATATTCTTGAGGTGCCTGGGTGGCTCAGTGATTAAGCATCTGTCTTCGACTCAGATCACGATCCCTGGGATGAGTCAAACATTGGGCTCCCTGCTCAGCAGGGAGTCTGCTTCTCCCTCTCCCACTCTCCCTGCTTGTGTTCCCTCTCTCGCTGTGTCTCTGTCAAATAAATAAATAAAATCTTAAAAAACAAAACAAAACAAAAATGCATATTTTTTATTTATAGGCACAGGGGTCCCTATACACTCATTACATCAAATACAATTTTATTATGAAAATTTTACCTCTCCTTACTAATATTAGGTCTGATGTTTGCTCTACTGGTTTCTGATATAAGTGACTTAATGTCTTATACTGCCATTATGGATATAACGTTTTCTTCTTATAATTCTGACAGTTATTGTACTACATCTGTTAATATTATAGCCAAGTTCATTGCAATGTATGATTATTTATTAGACAGTATTCATAGTGTTGAGGAGTAGACCAAGAAAAGGTCCCTGCCACACCATAATGTAATGTCCCTTCATTTTTTCTATTAAGGTTCTTTACCTGGAATTGTATTCAGTCTGATACTAATATTGCAACACCAGCTTTGTTTTAGGCAGCGTTTTTTTGTTTTATGACTTTCTAGCCCTTTATTTTCAACTTTTTTTTTTTAAGATTTTATTTATTTATTTGACAGAGAGAGATCACAAGCAGGCAGAGAGGCAGGCAGAGAGAGAGGAGGAAGCAGGCTCCCCGCTGAGCAGAGAGCCCAACGCGGGGCTCGATCCCAGGACCCTGAGATCATGACCTGAGCCGAAGGCAGCGGCTTAACCCACTGAGCCACCCAGGCGCCCCTTATTTTCAACTTTTATGGTCATTTTGTAATAGGACTGTTCTGTATGAATACTACAAAACTTCATCTTTTTTTTTTCTAAGTATAATCTGACGGTTCTGTATTTTAATAGGTCAGTTTTATCTGTTCTCATGCATTATGATTACAGATTATTAGGGTTTATTTGTGTGTTTTCAAAAGTGGATTTATTTTAATCATATATGGCTTTCTTATAATCATCATTTTTCTCTGCTTGTCCTCTTACTTCCCTCCTTTGTATTGTATCGACAAAGTTATTTTGTATTCTTCCCTTTACCCAATTTTTGTTTGGAAATTGGTATATATTAATTATTTCCTATTCTGCAAGAAGTAACTAGCAAATTTTTGTTATTTGTACTTAAATATGTTTTTCAAACAGAAACTAGACTTAACCTTCTGTTTCTCTTTTCTCTCCTAAAACTAATCATTTTAACAGACTCTAATTACCCATTGAAACACACTTCCAATTTTCTCCTTACTGCTAATTATCCATTGATTAAAAACAAAAATTTTACAATTAATAGTTATAATTAAACCAACTGGAGTATTTTCTAATTTTTCCTCATTTTGCTTGTATCTACCTATTCTTTCCCTCTGATTTCACTTTCCTTCTTCATTCAGTAAATTATTAAGAACTTCCTCTTGTGCTAGACACAGTTTTAGGCAGTTGAAATACGTTGATGAGCAAAGGAGACAAAAAGCTCTTGTTTTATGAATTTTTAAATTCTTGTTAAAACATAATCTTTAATAATTCTTTTATATACAGTTTGTATGTCATATAAAACTTTCTTAATCTGTGTATATCTGAAAACATCTTTATTTCATATTTACTCTTATAAGATAGTTCTGTCGGTGATAAAATTAATGTTGGTGATAAAAGTTAATGTTTACCATTTATTTTCTTTATGGTTTCTTATTCCTGAGTCATAAAAGGGGTCCCTATCCAGATAATGAGATAGTTCATGTTGGAGCTTGATATAATCTTTGTTCTATTGGGAATATTCCTTCTTAATGAAAATGTTTTTATTTAAAAAAAAAAACGAGTTAACATTTACTTTCTCTTTCCTATTTAGATTACTCCTTTTTCTATTGTATTTATTTTTGCTGATGATAATTTTGCTATCATTCTAATTGACATTTATTTGTAAGTAATCTTTTATCTCCTCAGTAGCTTTTATTTTTATCTTTTATGTTCTGCAGTTTCATTAAATGTAAATTTGTTTTTATTCTGTTGGGGATTATGTCCTTTCAAGTGAAGATTCATGCAACTTTTTATTTCTTAACACTTCTCATCTATTATTCTTTGTTTAAACTCTTAAAATTAAATAAAACACATATGCAGAAAAATGTACCAGTTGTAAATGCAGAGTTTGTTGGATTATCACAACTGCCTAGGTTCTGATATTATCTAATTGATATCTAATTATTTACTTATGTCTATTTTTGACCTTTAGATAAGTCCTATGATAAATATTCCATCATATCTGGCTTCTTAAGTTCAAGATTATATTTGTGAGATTCAATCATCCTGTTCCATACAAATTATGTAGATCCTTTATTGGTATTGCTTTATAGTATTTCAGGGTTGAATAAGCCAATATTCATTTATCTCTTCTTTGTCCAGTATTTAGCTATTATAGATAATGTCACTATCCATTGTGTAAAAGGCTCTTGGTATACATATGCAGAATTTCAATTGGGTATATTTCCCAGAAATAAACTTCTTGGTTCACAAGGCAAATTGTAAATTCTAAATGCTCTACTTCAGTAAATATTGACACATACTTTTCCAAAGTTGCTGTACCAATTACACTCAATCAAAGGTACAAGAGTATCCATTGTCAGTTTTTTTAATTTTAGCTATCTTGGTGTGTGTGTGTGTAGAAATAGCTTATTGTATTTTAGTTTGCATTTTCTGATTAGTAATTGACGTTGAGCCAGTTTTTATATGTTTATTGGTCTTTTAACTGTCTTTTTTGTGAAGCCTTCATTCAGGTCTCTTTCTGAAATTTCTATTGAGGTATCTATTTCTTTTCTTATTTAGTTTTATTTTTTTAAAAGACTTTATTTATTTATTTGACAGACAGAGATCACAAGTAGGCAGAGAGGCAGGCAGAGAGGGGGGGTGGGGGAAGCAGGCTCCCCGCTGAGCAGAGAGCCCGATGCAGGGCTTGATCCCAGGACCCTGAGATCATGACCTGAGCTGAAGGCAGAGGTTTAACCCACTGAGCCACCCACGCGCCCCTCCTTATTTAGTTTTATTTTTAAATAAGTTTTTTATGAAGGGGTAACCTGTGTAAAACAACAATAATGACAACACCAACAGTAGAATTGTATATGTACAGCTAGTTAGATTTTCACAAAGTAAACTCCCCCATTAAGAAATACAATTCTACTAGAATCCTGTAGGAACTTTTATGCCCACTTCCAATTATTAATATCTTCTTCCTTCCCCAAAATAATGACTATATGACTTCTAAGACCATAGGTTAACTGCTTTTTTTTCAGTGTAAGAGTAAGCATCCCATTTTATTTTTAAATTTTATTTATTTATTTTTTATTATGTTATGTTGGTCACCATGCAGTATATCATTAGTTTCTGATGTAGCATTTCATGATTCATTGTTTGTGTATAACACCCAGTGCTCCATGCAACACATGCCCTCCTTAATACCCATCACTGGGCTAATGTATCCCCCACCCCAAAACCCTCAGTTTGTTTCCTGGAGTCCATAGTCTCTCATGGTTTTTCTCCCCCTCCAAATCCTCCCCGCTTCATTTTTCCCTTCCTTCTCCTAATGTCCTCCATGCTATTCCTTCTGTTCCAAAAATAAGTGAAACCATATGATAACTGACTTTCTCTTTCTTTCTCTCTTTTTTTAAACCTAAAACTCAATTTTAAAAAAATTAACATAGAATGTATTGTTTACTTCAGGAACACAGGTCTATGAATCATCAGTGTTACACAATTCACAGCACTCACCATAGCACAAACCCTCCCCAATGTCCATACCCAACCACCCTATCCCTCCCCCGACCCCCCAACAATACTCTGTTTCCTGAGATTAAGAGACTCTTATGGTTTGTCTCCCTCACTGGTCCCATCTTGTTTCATTTTTATCCTCCCTTCCACCCATGATCCCCTGCCCTGTCTCTCAAATTCCTCATATCAGAGAGATCACATGATAATTGTCTTTCTCTGATTGACATATTTCACTCAACATAATACCCTCTAGTTCCATCCATGTCATTGCAAATGCCAAGATTTTGGGGTTTTGATGGCTGCATAGTATTCCACTGTATATATACACACCACATCTTCTTTATCCATTCATCTGTTGATGGACATGTAGGTTCTTTCCATAGTTTGGCTATTGTGGACACTGCTGCTATAAACATTCGGGTGCATGTGCCCCTTCAGATCAGTACATTTATATCTTTAGGGTAAATACGCAGTAGTGTGATTGCTGGGTCATAGGGTAACTCTATTTTCAACTTTTTGAGGAACCTCAACACTGTTTTCAAAAGTGGCTGTACCTGCTTGTATTCCCACCACCAATGGGAGAAGGTTGTCCTTTCTCCACAACCTCTCCAACATTTGTTGTTTCTTGCCTTGTCAGTTTTGGTCATTCTAACTAGTGTAAGGTGGTATCTCAATGTTTTGATTTGAATCTCCCATAATGATGATGAACATTTTTTTCATGTATCTGTTAGCCATTTGTATTTCTTCCTTGGAGAAGTGTCTGTTTGTGTCTTCTGCCCATTTTTTGCTGTGATTATTTGTTTTTGGGGGGGATATTGAGTTTGAAAAGTTCTTTATAGACCTTGGATATCAGCCCTTTGTCTTTAATATCATTTACAAATGTCTTCTCCCATTCTGTGGGTTGCCTCTTTGTTTTGTTGACTGTTATCTTTGCTGTGCAGAAGCTTTTGATCTTGATGAAGTCCCAAAAGTTCATTTTTGCCTTTGTTTCCTTTGCCTTTGGAGACGTGTCTTGAAAGAAGTTGCTGTGGCCAATGTTGAAGAGGTTACTGCCTATGTTCTCTAGGCTTTTGATGGATTCCTATCTCACATTCAGGTCTTTTATCCATTAGAGTTTATCTTTGTGTATGGTGTAAGAGAGTGGTTGAGTTTCATTCTTCTGTATATAGATGTCCAATTTCCCCAGCACCATTTATTGAAGAAATTGTCTTTATATGTGTCTGTTTTTGTGCCAGTACCATGCTGTCTTGGTGATCACAGCTTTGTAGTATAGCTCAAAGTCAGGCAACATGATATCCCTAGTTTTGTTTTTCTTTTTCAACATTTCCTTGGTTAACTGCTTTTCTAAATTTTTATTTTATTTTATTTTTTTAAAGTTTTTATTTATTTATTTGACAGAAAGAGAGAGGGAACACAAGAAGGGGAGTGGGAGAGGGAGAAGCAGGCCTCCCACTGAGCAGGAAACCCAATGCAGTGCTCGATCCCAGGACCCTGACATCTAGAGTAGCACTTTCCAATAAACCTCTGTAATGATAGAAATTTTTTTATATTCTGCACTATCCGATATGGTAGACACTAGCCACATATGGCCACTGAGCACTTGAAATGTGGTTAGTGTGGCTGAGTAACAGAAAATTTTCTTTTACTTAATCTCAAATGATTTAAATTTAAATAGCCACGTGTGGCTAGTGGCTACTATGTTAGACATCACACCTCTAGAATAATCCATGTATGAATACGCCATAAGCTATCTATCAGACTTATTGTAGATGGATGTAAGAATTAGTTTAATGAATAAAGCTGCCATCAACATCCATGTGCAAGGCTCTTAGCACATGTATGTATACCTTTTGTTGAATGTACACCTAGGAATGGAATTGCTGAATCCTAGCATACATGTATATTAACCGTTAACAGATAAATGCCAAATGGTTTCCAAAAAAAGATTATACCAATTTATTTTTCTATGTCCATATATTTGTAATTACAGCTCCGCCACCTTTTCAAACATCTTTTTCATTTTAGCCATTCTAGTAGATGGGTATTTTATCTCACAGCAATTTTAATTTGCATTTAACCAATGGAAAATGAGGTTGGACATCTCTTAAAATGTTTGTTAGTTGTTTGGAATGTCCTACTTTTTGAAGTATTTTATCCATTTTTCCAATAGATTTGTAGGAGTTCTTCATTTATTTTCTTATGGATTTGTAGGAGTTCTTCATATATTCTGAATACTTGTGCTTTGGCAATTAGAAGTATTGCAGCTCTCTTCTAATCACCATGGCTTGTCTTTTCACTCTTTTAATGGTGTTCTTTGATGTACAGAAATTTCTATTTTCATGTAACAGATGTATTCATCTCTTCCTGCATGTTTAATGTGTTTTATACCCTAAGGTCATGAAGATAATACCCTATGTTATATTTTGAAGCTCTATTGCTTTACCTTTCTAATTTGTTCTTCAATCCTAGTTAGAATGGGTTTTGTGGGCCATGTGAGGTAGGGATCAATGTGAATTATTTTTCATGTGATCCAAATTACTTTTTATTATTCAAGGACCCAGAATCATTTATTTAAAAGATCATCTTTCCCCCCACTGCTGTGCAGTGTCATTTTGGTCTTAAACGAATTGAGTATATGGGGTTGGTTTCTGGCCTTATTCTGTTCTGCTGATCTACTTATCTGTCACTGCACCAATACCAAACTATTTAATTCTGCTATCTTTCCGTTAACTTTAATATTCGGTAGTGAAAGTCCTACAATCTTGTTCTTCAATATTTTGTTAGCTATATTTGGTTCCTTCACTCCTATATATATATTATAGAATCCCTTGTTAATTTCTGAAAAAAAAAATCCAGTGGTGAACTTGGCTTTGGTGAATTTTATTTCTCATTCTTCAGAGTCACAAAAGATTTGCCTTTTTCTATCTCTATAATCCAAGCCCAGCAAACCTGTTTCAAGCTTACCCACTCCTTTGACTGTACCTGCTGTTTAGATCCATAGAGATATTTATCTTATTCTAGAGTATGTCTTCATATTTTTAGACTTTTAAAATGGTTGAATGCTTTGTATATGTTATAATTTATAAGAGTGGGAGAGAGCAAAGTAAGACAAAAGCTGAAATACAGTGCCAGTCTGACAAGAAATTCCCCAAATATTTTCCCAAACCTGTTTCCCACTATTGTTCCTTTTAACGCCAGCTCTATTGAATTATTTGCATTCACAAAGCTTTGTTCTCATTATTCATTCAGCCTGATTTTCTTCCATGTCTTCGTGTGCAAATCATAACTATTTTTTCAAAACTCATTCAAATGTTACACCTTTCAGGATATTTTCTCAAATATATTCACCCAAAATGAATCTCTCTCTTAAATTTCCAAAAGTTTATCTATATTATTTGTTGATAATATATTTTTTTACTTAATTTCATAGTTATTTGTTTATTTTCTCTTTTGTAATAAGGCTTAAATCCTGTGAGACAGGAACTATACATTATACATAACTTTGCATTATGTATAATTTCTAGCCCAGGTTTAGGTTACTGTCCTGATGACCAAGCTAGTTAGCCCTCCTACTTTCAACACTGTCCTGGTTTATATGTGATCTTATTTGGCCATCCTACCCATATTTGAAGCTCAAAATAATAATAATAATAATAATAATAGTAGTAGTAGTAGTAATAACAACCACCAAGCAATTGAATTGATGGTTGATAGGGGAGATACTTCCAAATGATTGCGATAATAGTTTGTGACTTTCACGGAAGGTAGGCGGGAGCAGGGGATCTGTGGAGTGTTTAATAAGAGTGTTAAGTGTGGCTTGGCTATGTTGAGTTTGAGGTAGTGGAATCCAGAATTTTACAGAGAATGTTGGATATAGAGCATTGATTAAAGCACAGGGAGTTACAAGTAGGGGAATTAAAGCAGCACTGGGATCACTGGGAAACTGAAGCCAGGTTCCATATTTCTTGCATAAGGATTTAGCAGGGAACAAAGTAAAGCCCCTCTTCTAATGGAGCTTAAAATATAATGGGAATTGTTACATAAGACAACTGCTTATAAGTATGATTTGTTGCCTGAAGGATGAAAGTGAGGAGAGAGTGGGGGTCAATCAAAAAATATTTGGGGGGCGCCTGGGTGGCTCAGTGGGTTAAAGCCTCTGCCTTCGGCTCAGGTCTTAATCTCAGGGTCCTGGGATCGAGCCCACATTGGGCTTTCTGCTCAGCGGGGAGCCTGCTTCCTCCTCTCTTCTCTCTGCCTGCCTCTCTGCCTACTTGCGATCTCTCTCTGTCAAATAAATAAATAAAATATTTAAAAAAATATTTGGAAATTCTCATGTTTTGAGAGCAGGATAAAGAAGAGGATCCAGAGAATAAAGGACTAGAGGGTTAAATGTCAAAAATGTCAGGCTATGAAGAAAAAAAAGTGTGATCTGAAGTCAAAGGTTAAGGATTATTTTTTTTTTAGAGATTTTATTTATTGGATAGGGAGAGAGATAGAGAGAGGAGAGTACAAGCAGCAGGTGGAGGGAGAGGGAGAAGCAGGCTCGCCTCTGAGCTGGGAGCCCAGTGTGGGTGGGGCTCCATCCCAGGACCCTGAGATCATGACCTGAGACAAAGGCAGATGCTTAACCGACAGAGCCACCCAGATGCCCCTAATGCTGAGGATTAAAAAGGGGAAAAGACTAAGAAATTAGAAATAATTTGTTGTACACATTTTGTAAAGCCACACACTACTTGTTTATCACCATTTACCACAATTTGTTGATGCCCTTAGATAAATTTTGAGAGGAGAAATACCTTAAAAGTCTTATGGAAAGAATATGATTTCGCTTTTTGTCTTGTTTGTTGCCAAAGTTTGGTGACATTTAATTGCTGTTCAATTCCTAAATGTATTTGACATGGTAGCATTGGGCTCCCAACCAGCCAACACCATTTAATTGAATGTGCCTTTTCTCCTTACCAAAGTATGTTATATTAACTTCCAGCAAAATCTCAATATCCCTTTTTTCTAAAGAAATGAGTCTTTATTCATTTTAATTTCAGAAGGACAGAAACTTTGTATTTGAAAATGGATTTCCACAAATATTTTTTAAGAAATATATCTTTTTTCTTTTGTGGTTTTCTTTTTCAAATTCAGAGGGTTAGGAAACCACAAGGGTTTTCTTTTTCCCCCATACAAGTAATTTCCTACATAAGCAAAATAATAGCTTCTAAGAAAAGTTCGAAGCTTTCTAATAATTTATGGTTCGAGCCAAATATTTCTTTGGGATTTTCCCACATTCTATTATTACCACTGTATGTATACAAACTAAAACATAATGTCATCAGAGTAATTCTTTTTCCTATGAGTTCAATAACATTAAGAGTTCAATAACACTTAGTATTTATAATTTACAAAGAACTTTCACATGTGTTATCTCACTGGAGTCTTTGAACAACCTATAAGATATTCATTACCCATATTTTTATTTATTTTTTAAAAGATTTTATTTATTTATTTATCAGAGAGAGAGAGAGAGCATGAGAGCACTAGCAAGGGGTATGGCAGACAGGAGGAGAAGTAGGCTCCCCGCTGAGCAAGGAGTCTTGATACAGGATTCAATTCTAGGACCCTGGGATCATGACCTGAGCCCAAAGCAGATGCTTTAACTGACTGAACCAACCAGGCACTCCTTTTACCTGTATGTTTAGATAAGGCTATTGGAGCTTGGAGAAGTGCAACCAGCTGACCTGATCACACAGTGACTTAGAGGAGGAACCTAGGTTTCTAAATTTAAATCCTTCACCCTTTTCAATAAGGAAAGGTCCAAAATAAAATGAACTTACTGTTGATTCGGAGGTATCATCAAAGAGAAAGAATAGTGCGCATGTCTTTACATCAAACTGACCTTTTGCAGGGGTTGGTAAACTATACTCCGTGGGTCAGATCTGTCATCCTTGTCTAATTTTTTGTCCATGTCCTCCAGCTAAGAATGCTGCTTGTGTTCTTAAAGTTTATAAAAATTAAAAAAAAATAAATAACACAATGAAGAATATGAAACTGGTATGTACGTGATCTGCAAAGCCTAAAATACCTATAATTTTGGCCTTTAGAGACAAATTTTGCTGATCTCTGTTTTATGGCATTGCTGATACTAGGCACACCTGGAGGCACCTGCTTTGCTGGCAAAATGCTCCCATAAGCTGATGAATTTGCAGGAGGGTCATCTTAGCAATTTCAAGGTACCTCTAGCCCATAACTTCCAGAAAGTCCCTAGGAACTGACCCATATGGTTTCTGAGGCTAGTGAACCGAACTCCAGTGGAAAAGGATAATTCATTCAGGCCTGACATCCACCAGGCTTCTGCCTCTACTAAGTGCCTTGTGCTTATGGAGGGGAGCAATTTTGGAAACATTCTGCACTTTAGACTTCCCCAGTAATGTTCTGGAATGTCAGGCTTAGAACCTGTATCAGTATGGTCGCTTATGGAGTACTTTTCAATAATGAGTATAAAAACAGGCTGGCTTTCCCATTCTCATATTCTCAATTCAGAGCAGTTTTGTGAGGGAATGCACAGGGGATCAAGGACTTGAGTAGGTTTCCTTGTATTTAAAATATTTACTTATCCATCATTTAAAAGATTTATATGGGACTCATAATCGAAATATGCAGTTGCTAAAGATGGCTTTTCCATCACGTACTTATACTGAATATTTACTATGTGAAAGACACTGTATCAAAAGCTAGGAATGCAGAGATCAACAGTACACTACACTTGCCCTCCAGAATTCACGGACTGGTGAAGGAAGTAGTCACGTAAATAATTGCACTAACACATTACAATAGGTATTAAAGAGAAATTTAATGGAAAAACATAAATACGTTTTTGGCATAGAGTATTCCTTGATCTTGGCAACATCTATAGACTTTTATTGCTAAAATGCATTTTAGAGATAGCCCTTTCTCAATGGCTGGCCAGTGCAGGTCCAGAAAATTCTATCAGTATTTACTAGGAACATAGTCTATAACAGGCAGGACTTTTCACTCCCACCTAAGAAATTTCTACAGGAAGATGGCAAGCAGCACCAACACTAAAAACCACTTAAACCTCCAATTAAGTGTTGAGGCAGGAATCCCACCATTGCCTAAGGGCAGTTCAGGCACTGGCCACAATCAAATGTGTGCTGTGTCAGCCTGAGAAAGTTCTAAGAAGCCTAGTGATAATCCACATGTAGCAACCAAAGCAACGTTTGAGAGATGGGAGGGTCTGGCAGGGGGAAGTGGCTGGGGCACCGGCACACGGATGTATCTGTTACGTGACAGCTCCTGGGGTGGCTCTGTCCTTAGTGTTCTGAATCACATGCAAATGTAACCTTTATCTGCTGTTATCACAGACGGGCTCTGCTTTTTCACTTGCCAGATTTGCCTACTCACTTTCAGATGTCACTGCTTCTATTTTACACTGGAGTAAAATAGTCATTGACACCAGAAGCAAATCTACTCACTGCAATTTATTTCCCGCTATACTCAGAGGTTCCAAAGGGAGCATCTGCTTCCATCTGAACTGGCCTCAAGCCCTGGATATTGCCGATGGGTGCTCACTTGCTCACACTCTGGAGTTTCTTTGGCTACCAGGGCACTCTGAGTTGTCCCAGGTTTCCCGACGAATTGTGAGAAACTGGCAGGGGGAGCCGTGGTATCAAAACCAGAGAAGCAGAAAGTGCTGATGCCAGGCCAAGTTCAAATGGAAAGAGTCATTCTGCTCTTGGGCCAATGAAAACGTAAGCTTATGTGAAGCATTCAGAGGAAGACTCTTCCTTGGCCATATTACCCAACAAGTGTTTCCTGGGGGTATATCCTGGATGCAACATGCACCGAGAATCTCCTTCTCTGCAAGAGACATCAAACTAAGGAAGCTGGAAAAGCAAGTGGACTCTCTTTCAAAGGCAAAAGCAAAACGAAATCTAAGATATTTTGGAATTTTGATATTGTAGGAAGAAGAGCAAAAAGTTTCTAATCCCTGTTTGTCAGCAAACTATGCCGCAAAAATGGCTTGTCCTATGGGGAGATGCAGTGCTCTTTGCCAACAGACAGCCATGACCTCAGGTGTGGGGCATCTGGAACAGAATGTTCTTTGAAGAGGGAGAAGTTCAGTGGTGCTGGGTGAAAAATTTCCTTTGCTTTCAGATTATATCTGACTCAACTGAGTTTGTTCCAACTGATTTTTCTGGCAGGCTGTGAATGTAAGGCAAGGCATGTCTATTCCATACTTTCAGAAGGAGTATGGGAAAGGGAAGAGCTGGCCACCAAAGCCACTGAGGAAAGTGGTCTCTCTTCTGAGGACTTTCTTCAGGCTAATCTTTGTCAGAATCATGGATGCCTTTCCTGGGATTTTCGGCCACTTTGCTCGCCGAGGTTTACCACAGTTACCCTGTAGCAGAGGGATCTGAAGTCAGTCTGAAGAACACAGATATCCCCAAAGTCAGCCTGTGAACATGAGCAAATAACTTCAAAGCTCTTTACTAGTACAGATGCAGTTATCTCTATTTTCCAGGTTAACTCTTGCTTAAGTCCCCACCTGCTATATTAGAAGAAAACCAGATAACTTTGTCTCCTTTCCCGCTCCAAATTTTCCAGAACCACGAGGCATTACACAGCCTCAAGGAAGGACATTGGCCCCCATTCAGTCTGTTCACACTGATGTCCACTCAGTGGATGAAAGCATGGCATCTATGAACAGACTTCCTGGGTTTAGAGCCTACTTCGCCATTTGCCAGCTATATGACCTTGGACAAGTTATTTAACCTCTCTGTGCTTGTTTTCCTCAATGGCGAAATACAGATAATAATAACGCATATTCATGGGATCATTGTGAAGCTTAAATGAGTTAATATACATATATTTGTCTTCCTGGGGTGTTATAACAAAATACCACGGACATTTCGATCTCACAGGTCTAGAGGCTGGCAAATCCAAGATCAAGGTGCTGGGAGATCTGGTGTCTGGTAAGAATCCTCTTCTTGGCTTGCAGACAGCCTCTAACTTGCTGGGTCCTCACATGGTGGAGAGAGATAGCTGGTCACTCTTACTCTTTATAAGGATAAAAGTCCTGTCATGGGGACTCCTCCTTCCTGATCTTGTCTAAATCTAATTACTCCCCAAAGCCCCACTTTCTAATACCATCTCATTGGAGATTAAGGCTTCAACATATGAATTTTGGGGAACACACAGTCCATAACAAGTTGTAAATTGATTAGATCAGTGTTTGCACGGACTAAATGTTCAAGAAATAGTGGTTCTTCTTATTATCATCTCCTTTGCTTCTCCCTGCCACACAGTGTCATGGTGTGACATGACATCACTGTTGAGAGTCTTATTTTCAGCAGTCAGGGGCTGCTGTCTGTTCTTCAGTGAGGTCTTGTTGGTATAGCCCTGTGGAGGGAAGCCTCTAGGAAGACCCACACTGATTCCTGCCTTCTGGTATTCATCCCCTTGTGTAACCCCCAACCCTTGAGTGTGGAATGGACCTAGTGACTCACTTCTAATGACAGGAATATGATAAGTGATGGCATGGCACTTCTGAGAAAGTTAAATTATAAAACAACTCTGGCTTTCCTTTTGGGGTGCCATGTTGTGAAGAGGCCCATAAAGCAAGGACCTGAGCTAGATTTTTAGTCAACAGCCAACAAGTAACTGAGGCCTACTAAGATCCATGTGAATAAGCTTGGAAGCTGTTCCCTCAAACTGTTAGTGGAGCTTTCACATGAGACCACAGCCCCGCCGACATCTTGACTGCAACCTCACGAGAGACCATGATCCAGAGTTATGCAGCTAAGCTACATCCAGATTCCTGACCCACAAATACCAAGAAATGATAAGTGTTTGCTGTTTTCAGTCATTAAATTTAGGATTAATTTTTTAAGCAGAAATAGGTAACTGGGGGGTCTGGGTGGCCAGTCCGTTAAGGGTGCAACTCTGGATTTCAGTTCAGGTCAGGATCTCAGGGTCATGGGATAGAGCCCCATGTCAGGCTCCGTGCTCAGTGGGGAGTCTGCTTGAGATCTTTTCTCCCTCTGCCCCTCCCCCTGCTCATACTCTGTGAACGAATGAGTGAATGAATGAATGAGTTCTTTTAAAAAAGAGAAATAGGTAACTAATACATAGGCTGTCTAAGTCTTCTGAGGGCAGGGGAGTGCCAGACACCTTCCAGGTTGTTCCTGGTTAGGCCTCTGGCTAGTTATCATTCTCATGCTTATCTGTTTTCCCAGGTTCCAAGCACTTTAACAAGGGCTTTGGTTTAGAGGTGCTCCCGGCAACAGCCTCACGGAAGAAATCAATCTTTTTATATGGAAACTTAGGTCCTTATCTTGAATTCTCCTCTTCAGCTTGGACTCCCACTTTTCTCAGTCACACTATATATATATATATATATTTTTTTTTAAGATTTTTTAAATTTATTTGACAGAGAGAGTGAGAGAGCACAAGCAGGGGTAGCAGCAGAGGGACAGGGAGAAGCAGGCTCCTCACCAAGCAGGGAATCTGATGCTCGGGATCAGGACTCTGGGATCATGACCTGAGCCGAAGGCAGTTGCTTAACCAACTGAGCCACCCAGGTACCCCACATTGTATTTTTTGCTATCTTTCCCTGTCACTGGGATCTGGTTGAGGCCACCTGGGTCTAACACACAGGATTGCCTCAGTTCAAATCCTGAAAAGTCTGGGTGGTTTTGGTTCTTTCCCTCCTACAAGTAATTTCAGGGAATGGCAACTCAAAATCAGGCATAAAAAGTTTTCTAACACTGAAATTCCAGAGCTTAGAAGAGCACTTTGGGTTGGTAATCCTTCAAAAGATCTCACTGTATGCTTTAGTTTATGCTACTGCTTCCACATTTTTAAAATTTTTCTTTTGGATTTATTTTACTATTCCTTTTATTTCCTCTGTTAGTTTGGAATTATGTCCTGTTTTGCTAATGGTTACCCTAGAATTACCTAGTGGTTACCCTAGAAATTTGGCATATATACTTGACCTATCAAAGTCTAATATTAATTAATCATTTACCCATCTCTGAAACAATAAAAAGAACTTAGAACACTTTGCTTTCTTTTAATCCTCTCTTGAGTTTTATGTTATTGTTCCCATTTATTTCAAATATATATATATATATATATATATATATATATATATATAATATCCAAATAAGACTTTAGAGTCCCATCAATGCTCATTTAAGCTTACCCTTATGTTTATTGCTTTTGTTGTTCTTTTTTTCTTTCTGCATCTCCAACCTTCTGTTTGAGATTGCTTTTTATCTGCCTGGAGAATATCCTTTAGGACTTCTTTTAGTGTAATTTCCTGGGGGCAAATACTCTCAATTTTTTGTGTATCTGAAAATGTCTGTAGAGCAACTTTATCCTTGAAGAAATTTCCAGTCAACATAGAATTCTAGGTTGGCAATTATTTTCCTTCAGTATTTTGGAAAGTGTTCTGGTTTCTGACATTGCTACCAAGAGGTGGACTATATTCCATCTTTCCTTTGAGGGTAGTTTGTCTTTTATCTCTGACTGCTTTTAAGATTTTCTCTTTATCTTTGGTTTTCTCAATTTTACTGTAATACACCTTCATTTGGGTTTCTTTTTATTTATCCTACTCAGAGCTTCTGGACTTCTTAAATCCATAGATTGATTTGTTTCATTGGTTTTGAAAAATTCTCAGTCATCATCTTTTTAATTGTGCCTCCATTGTTTTCTTTCTCTCCTTCTGGGTCTTCAATCAACTCTGTCTTAGATCTTGTTACTGAATTTCCCATATGCACTCTTCTTTGA
Source organism: Enhydra lutris kenyoni (assembly GCF_002288905.1). Classification (NCBI taxonomy): domain Eukaryota; kingdom Metazoa; phylum Chordata; class Mammalia; order Carnivora; family Mustelidae; genus Enhydra; species Enhydra lutris. Next base: position 71,066,450 of record NW_019154087.1, read on the forward strand.
TTTCATCCTTTGGCCGCTGTATCCTTTCGCTTGATAGAGTGTTCTGACCTATATGCTATTTACTCTTCAATTGTGTGTAATCTGAATTATATATCTATTTAAATTAGTGAATTTCTAAGGTAACCATTAAAAAAGTAGTAGAGCAGTGTATAAATTCCAGATTAATTAAATTATTAAGTTTGAGTATATGTTTCAGTTCTAGAATTTTGTAACAGATTTTGAAAATCTGTTTTCAACCATGAAGGGTTTTTGCTGTGTTTGACTCTAAAGAGCATTGGAATAGAGCTGTTCAGGAGGTTTTCAGTTCAGAAAAATTTCTGAAGATGGAATGGAGTTTGGAAGCTGGTGAAAGTTCTGACATTTGAGAAGGGAAGTCACAAGAGGCCAGCAAAAGCAGGAAAAAGCAGGAAAATGGGGCTCAGATCCATCATCTCAGAAAGCCATCCAGAGGAGAACTCCTGAGGATTACTGATGAACCCTGAACCTAAGGGTGATTTAGTCTTTATATTATATGCTTTCTGTTGGGTGTCATAGGTCTGGAGACAGGCACTAAATGAAACTAGAAAGTAGAAAAAAATCGCACAGCTGAAAATAATCCCTAATTGAGAAAAGGAAGCTAAAATTCATTGCCAAACAATATCAATAGGCTGATTAAGTTTTGTGGTAAAGAAAAATCATAATAGAAGTAGCATTTTAGTATTATTCTTTCTAAGGGCTATATTTTGGGTAATTTTTCAACTATTTTTGCCTTATGTAACTCTCACTATAAAAATAAATGCATTAAGAAAGGAAAGAAGAAAATATTGCAAATCTGGAATGAGAAATTAGAATTAAATTTATAATTTTAAACTCAATGGATATGAACTTTGTAATCAACTTTCTAGTTATAATTTTAGGCATTTATAATTTTATAACTGGCCTAAATGCTTGCAGGGCCTTCCTGCTAAGGAAACAACACATTTAGTTCACGTAACTTCTATTCATTGCTAACATATTTCAAAGATTAATATCTAAAAAAAAAACCAGAATCATTATATTACAGAAATGCAAATATAGCTTAGTTAGTGCATCTCCTGAGAGTAAAGCAATTTTTAGAGAAAATCTCTACTGACAAGGACATGAACGTTCTCTTCACTCTGGAAAAACCTAAGCAGTGAGTGGTGGGGCAGAACCCTTGAGTGTTGGAAAGAAGAGATTGTCATTGCTGAATTGCTGGTGGGGGACAGCATCTGAGGTGGGGTTGGGCATAGGGTTGGTGTTAATTCCTGAAGCACCTACAATCCTATAGCAGCATCAGGGACAACTGTAGTGATTGTGTCCGAGGCCACAGCAGATGGCCTGAAAGAAATGGAGTCAGTGGCTCTGGAATGGCAGCCATGTTGGCTTAGTTATGAGCCATGTGTGGGCAGGACAGACTCCAGGAATCAGAATGTATTTGCAGAATGATACTCGGGAGTGAAAAGACCTGGTTTCTTCTCTGGGTTCTATCACCCGCCAATTATGTAACCTTGGGGAACTTGTCAATCACTCAAGGCACCAATTTCCACATCTTTGAATTGAGGGTGTTGGACTAAATGTTCTCTAATACTTTTTCCCAGCTCTAAAGTTTTCTTATATTATCAATGTGTTCCCATGCCTTACATTGTTTCTTCCTCTGGGAAATCTTAAATTTTTATAATGAAAGACATTTTAAGCAGAGTGAAATGTAGAAAAAAATTATAATATTTCTCTAAATACTCTTCACCAACATTCAATAACTATTAACATTTTGCTGCATTTGTTTTCTTTATTTGTGCTTAAGTTTTTAAAAATTATGGATGTCTTGGGGCGCCTGGGTGGCTCAGCAGGTTAAGCCTCTGCCTTCTGCTCAGGTCATGATCTCAGGGTCCTGGGATCAAGCCCCACATCGGGCTCTCTGCTCAGCTGGGAGCCTACTCCCCCACCTCTCTCTGTCTGCCTCTCTGCCTACTTGTGATCTCTCTCTCTGTTAAATAAATAAATAAAATCTTTAAAAAAATGTTTAAATTATGGATGTCTTGCTATTCATCTCCAAATAATAGAGACATTGCTATAACTAATAAACTAATATAACTGAACCATCATCACAACTAATAAGATCAATAACAATTTTATTTTTTTAAAGATTTTATTTATTTATTTGACAGACAGAGGTCACAAATAGGCAGAGAATCAGGCAGAGAAAGAGAGGGGGAAGTAGGCTCCCCGCTGAGCAGAGGGCCCAATGCAGGGCTCAATCCCAGGACCCTGAGATCATGACCTAAGCCAAAGGCAGAGACTTTAACCCACTGAGCCACACAGGTGCCCCTAAAATAAATAAAAATTTTAATAAAAATAAATAAAATCAATAACAATTCTTTGACATTGCCTACAAACCAGTCTCCAATCAAATTTCCCCTTTTGTTCCCAAGATATTTTCTTCCTTTGGTTTACTTGAACCAATTAAGGTCCACACTTTTCATTGGGTTGTTATGCTTTAAAGTTCTTTTTTTTATATAAACCAATCTCCTTCAGCTTTGTTCATGACATTAGCTTGTCAAAGAAAATAAAAATTTTGATGGCAAATAAGCTAATAGCCTGCATCCTCTTTATTAGTAGTGGTGCAATGTTTTGCTGTCTTGGATTGGGTTTATAAGCACCATTTAACTCAAAGTCCTCTCTCCAATAACCCTGCTCTCAGTAAGAAACAAAACAGAACAAAACTGACATCTTTGGCTCAGACAGCTGTGACTCAAATCAACCAGCTCTTGTCCCCAGACTCTGGGTCACAATTCTTCAGGGAGTCAGACTGGGGTGTAAGGTCAGTGGCTGATAACTGCAAAAGGAGACAGAAAGAAAATGTTTTCCTTACTGAATGGGGATAAATTTAATAGAGGACATTAAATCTGCAATATATATGAGACTTTCTATTTTATTAGATTCAAGCTTAGAGTTTCTTCAGTCCTAGGGAAATTCTTAAAAACATTCAACTACCTTTTTCTATTACAGAAGCTATAATTTTTAAAATATTTCTTAAGAATATTTTAACCAAAAACTATAATGTTTTTAATTTTATTGAACACAGGTAAGATGAGATTTTGGGGGGACTTTACACTTGATCAAAAAATTTGGAACAAGGCTGCTCATTATACAAGAATTGCATTAGTGGTATTTACTTGCAGAACAGTTTATAAGTCCCATATTTAGCATTAGCTATCAATTGAACATTTGAATCTTTAATGTTCACTATATATAGTCTGCTTACATTCTTTTTTATTCTTTGGACTTTCTGGCTACAGTTTGCCTTTCCTTGTTTTTTTTTTCACTAGTGGTATCCGGGTTATAATTTTGTCCTCCAAACAGCTGACCTCCCAGAGTTGTGATTAATGATATTTAAATTCAATTGTATTTTTAAAAATTTGATGGAAATAGTTAAGTGTAAATGGCAATAAACATGAGTCTTGTCCATTTATCCTCATTAAAAAAGTACTATAAACACATCTTGTAAAAATAATTATTACTAAACAAGTATAGAAGCGGAAAAGAACCATAGATAATCTGATCATCTGAAGTTGTTCCTGTTACAATGGTAATATTTGTTCTCATTTTTATGCATTTCAAATATATACATAGAAAAGTGTATAGTGTTATATACATACCTTTATTATTGAAAACTTCTAGGTGCTGGCACTGTAATAGGTACTTGTGATGTTTCTCTCCCTTTGCACCATTTGCCTACATTTCTGGGTTTCCTCCTTTCACACGGGGTAGAATTGCAGTTCTCTGTCCCTTGAAGTCAGGTCTAGACATGAGCCATTTCAGACAAAAACTTCAATCAGATTCATGTCTTGCTAAGTTCCTACCCTCTGCCATCCCATGTGGCAGGGATGATCCAGACAGCAGAGGCTCTATCAGCCTGACTGCCCAACCAGGATGAGATCATGCAACCCTTGTTGAACTCAAAATGTGAGAAAGAAATAGGCCTTTGCTGTTTTAAGCCAATGGGAGTTTGGGGTTGTTTCTTACTAGAATATCCTAACTGCTAAAGCTTTAACATATGTTAGCTAATTTAATCATCAGAGTGATCCTAGGACATAGTCATTACCATTCCCATTCAGCAGATGAGGATAGATAGAGACTCAGAGAGGTTAGGCAGCCTGCTGAACGTCACACAGGGAATGAGCAGTGGAGCTAGAATCACACCTAGGTCTTTAGAACCACTGCCCCCCACCAAATCTACTCTTAACATACCCTGACTGTAGCAAAACATTTTTTTTATTTTGTTTAAAACTCTTTAAACATATTTGCACAGGCTGCGTAATATTTGACCGTACTGATGCTCCATGATCTGTTTATGCATTCCCCACATTGATGGACATCGATATTTTTTGAATGTCTTGTTCGTTATTAGACGCATGTGATAACAAATAGTTTGTACAAAATCTTTTGCCTGAACTACTTCCTGGAAGGCAGGATCTGCAGAAGGATGAGATTTCAGGAGCTGGGGATCAAAGTGAGAGGAAGATAGTGCTAGTCTTACAGCCTCCTGTCATGGAGTGAGCAGGCTGCTGCCAGTAGCTAGAAGATTCGAGAATTACATGGGCTGCCCAGTTGAGCTTCATTCCATAAAAACATTGAGAAGTGGTCAGTCTAGACCCACGGCAATAGAGCTACCATGGAGTTGGTGGGACAAACCAAGCCGGCACAGGAGAGAGGCAATGCACTCTGGAGACATTCTCTGGAAAGCTGCTGGCTGGCTATAGAGGCAGGGAGTTACACCAGAGGAGCTGCTAGCATTTATTTAGTGCTTACTGTGTGTTAGGTGTCTTAGCCAGTTGAGGCTGCTGTAACAAATAGCATACACTGGGCATTTATTTCTCACAGTTCTGGAGGCTGGGAATTCCAAGATGGAAGTGTTGGCAGATCTAGAGTCTGGTGAGGTCCTCTTCCTGATTTGCAGATGGCAGTCTTGCTGTTTCCTCACATGGCAGAGAGCGAGGTCTTGTGTCTCTTCCTCTTTTTATAAGAGCATGAATTTCGTCATAACAGCCCCACCCTCATGACCTCATCTAACCCTACTGATGTCCGAAAGGCTTCACTCCAAATACCATCACATTGGAGATTAAGGCTTTAAGATATGGATTTAGAGAGACACAAACATTCAGACCCTAGCAGACGTTGCTCTAGGAACCATGCATGAATTACTCATTTATCCCCACAGAGTCCTCATCTACTTTATAGAGATAAGAAACTTTGATAGTTAATATTATGTGTCACCTTGAGTGGATTAAGTTGGCATGGTATGCTCAGGTTAAACATCACTTCTAGGTGTGTCTGTCGGGGTATCTGGATAAGATTGGCATTTGAATCAGTGGACTGAGTAAAGCAGATTGCCCTCTCCAGTGTGGGTGCAAATCACCCAATCTATTGAGTGACTGGAAAGAGCAAAAAGAGAAAAGGAGGATTGGTCCATTTCTTGCTTCCCTACCTGAGCTGGGACACTGGTCTTCTCTTGCCCTGGAACTAGGATTTATACCATCAGCATCCCTGGTTCTCAGGTCTTCAGACTCAGACTAGAATTACACCACTGGCTTTCTTTGGTCTTCAGCCAGCAGACAGCAGATCATGGGACTTCTGAGCCTTCACAACTGTGTAAGCCAATTTTTTATTTTATATAATATCTTTTTTTTTTTCCTGGAGAACTCCAATCAACATAAGAACCACAAATCAAAAAGTTGAGAAACTTGCTCAAAGTCACATTATAAATAAAAGAATCTGGGATTTGAATCCCAGGCTTGCCAATTCCAGAATGTATATGCCAAACCATCATGCGATATCACTCATGGCTTCACCCGTGGGCTGGGAGAAGGCTGTTACAGGCACAGAGCCCATTATAAACTCTTAGGTAACTTTTCCCATAGTTTTCCAAAGGTAGAGTAAAAGTCCTTGAAAAGAACAATGGGCTAATAAACACTATTTTAAAATGTAATCCAAACAAGACAGCACACATTCAGTAACACACACGCATAGGTATGAAAAATGTCTTACTAATTCTTACCATTTTCAGTGTATTTCATTGAATTCTAGTTTTTCCCAGGTTTGAATAGAACCCTCCTCCCTTTTTTTTTCAACTTCTAAGATTTTAGAACTTTATTTTTTTTTAAGATTTTATTTATTTATTTGACAGAGAGAGAGGGAACACAAGCAGGGCGAGTGGGAGAGGCAGAAGCAGGCTTCCTGCCGAGCATGGAGCCTGACGTGGACCTTGATCCCAGGATCCTGGGATCGTGACTTGAGCTGAAGGCAGACTCCCAATAAATGAGCTACCCAGGCACCCAAGATTTTAGAACTTTAAAAACTACACTTGTATCAGTTCCTTGGCCAGTGAAATCAAAACCGGGGTCGCTATTTGTCAGTGAGGATCTTTATATGGCTCTGTCAGATGAGCAAAATCCTTCATGTTTTTTAAGAAACTAGGGTGACACACAGGTTTTACATTCACACTGCAACTAAATAAAGTTATCTTTTCAAATATATTTAAGTGAATTACACAAGCATCTAAACCGATTACATGGCTGGCTGGCTATTTCAGCTTCTTGTATAATGAAGAAGCTTAAGTAGAAGGATGCTGCTGGTACAAGGAGCCTCTTTGTGCTCTGGGGGAGGCTCAATTTGCCTTTCTGGGAAGATCAGGCTCTTCAACTCCCACCTCTTTCATTCTTCATTCGCTGCTCAACATTCCTAAACCTACCACCTGTGTCCGAACTCACCTCACCCACTAGCCTGCTCCATTCTTATTTCAGTTTCTCCCACTATCCTTATGGAAACTTCCCTGTACTCATCCATTTTTTTTTTTTTAAAGAAGAGAGATTTCACTTTTTAGAGCAGTTTTAGGTTTACAGAAAAATTGAGCACAGTGTTCCCATATACCCCCTCAGTACGCACTCCCCAGTTCCCTCTATTATTAAGATCTTGCATTAGTGCATTTGTTATGACTGATGAACCAACATGGGCATGTTATTATTATTATTGTTTATATTTATATGTGTTTTTTCCTTTTATTTATTTTTTTATTCTGTTATGTTAATTACCATACAGTACATCAGTTGTTTTTGATGTAGTGTTCCATGATTCACTGTTTGCATATAACACCAGGTGCTCCATGTAATATGTGTCCTCCTTAATACTTGTCACTGGGCCAACCCATCCCTCCACACTCCTTCCCTCTAAAAACCTCAGTTTGTTTCTTGGAGTCCACAGTCTCTCATGGTTCATCTCCTCCTCCAATTTCTCTCCCTTCATTTTCCCTTTCCTTCTCCTAATGTCCTCCATGCTATTCCTTATGTTCCACAAGTATTTGAAACCATATGATAATTGATGTTCTCTGCTTGATTTATTTCACTCAGTGTAATCTCCAGTCCCATCCATGTTGATGCAAAAGTTGGATGTTCATCCTTTTTGATGGCTGTGTTATATTCCATTGTATGTATGGCCCACATCTTCTTTATCCATTTGTCTGTTAAAGTGTATCTTGGCTCTTTCCACAGTTTGGCTATTGTGGACATTGCTGCTATGAACATTGAGGTAGGCATGTTATTATTAACTAATGTCCATAGTCCACAGTTTACATTAGTGTTCACTCTTGGTGTTGTGCATTCTATGGATTTTGACAAATGTATAATGACAGGTGTCCACCAATAGTTTCACTGCCTTAAGAATCTCCTGTTCCCCATCTATTCCTCCCTCCCCTAAAGTCCCTTACAACCACTGATCCTTTTACCGTCTCCATAGGTTTGCCCTTTCCAAAACACTACAGAGTAGAAATCATATAGCACATAGACTTATGTGTCCATTGTTTATTACCAGTCACACCCTTGTTGACTACTGACCCCACCAAATTCTCTTTTCTTCCTGGAGTAGCTCCTGGCCAATTCTCATCTTTCATGTTCTGCAGATGGACTGGGTGCCCACCTGCCACAGTTCTCAGCTGGCTCTACCCAGGGAATGGATATACAATTACTTTTATCAGTCACCACTTGCTGACTGTCTAGGGGAGTACTGACTTACTTTAAAATGGTTCTGAAGGTGGTCTGCTGACTTGGAGATTCCAGTGAATTTGAGTCTCCAACTTGGTTTGGTAGTTCAGTACTCTGTTCTGTCATTTGATTTCTGACATGATGCTAACCGAAAGGGAGAGTATGGATCTTCAGCAGATTAGTGCAGAGTCTCACATATATTATCCTCATCCATTTCAGTGTGTTAAGTTCATTGCTAACAAGAATATTTAACTGCTTTTCAGAATGCAAACAGTAAGCTGTTAAGAACGGGATTGATTCTATTCATAATTGTTGTTGAAAGGGAGTCCTCTGGCTTCTACATCTTTGAGATAGAATAAGAGAAGGCCAGGAGGTTCTTTGATGAAATGTTTCAGTTAGTGGTTTCTATTGTTTTGATGTGAATATAGTTACTACTTCTACCAAGAGCTGAACCACTGTGGAAAGGTTCCTGGGATATCAGTGAAAGATGAACACACGGATTACAGAGAGGAAGCACAAATTTGATCAGCCAGAATGGGAGTGGGGCATTAGGTGCTAAAGTTGGACATAAAAGACACAAATGAGAATTAAGCAAAATTAAGCCTTGAGAATTTCTTGAAGTGCCCATAAAATGTTTGCATAGTATGTGACTTTTAAATCAGGCATACAGTAACACATAGTGTGTGCATTGATACATAATGTATAAAAATACATAAAATGTAATTTTAAGGTAATATAAACTGCACTATTTATGTTATTTTCTTTCTTTTTAAAAAAATCTAAGCGATTCTCGATAAATTTATGTCAGTATGATACTGGCTGTTAGCTTGAGTTACATATTTTTGTTACGTTAATATAAAATATTTCTATGCTTCTTTATTTAAAGTTTATAAGGATAAATGTGGCATATTAGCTTTTTTTGTTTTGTTTTGTTTTGGCCTCTAACAAGACCACCATATGGGTTTTCTTTTTCTTTTTCTTTATTTTTTTTTAATTTGAGACAGAGAGTGAGAACAAGAGGGAGTTGGTGAGGGGGCAGATAGAAAGGGAGTGAGTGGATCTCAAGCAGATCTGCTGAGCATGGATCCCCAGACGGGGCTCTTTTCCTTAACCCCAACATCATGACCTGAGCTGAAACCAAGAGTCAGATGCTTAACTGACTGAGCCTTCCAGGTACTCCTGGATTTTTTTTTTTTTTTTTTTTTGCTTTATTGGTATGATTTATATCAACAGATTTCCTAACATTAAGTTAGCCTTGCTTTCTTTAGTCAAGTCTTCCTTGAGTATGGTCTGTTACTCTTTGGAATAATTGCTAAATTTTATTTGCTTACATTTACTATGGTTTTCTTTCCAGTGCTATTATGTTCAGAATTGAAAATCAGAGTATGTTAGTTGCATATAACAAATTGGGAAGCTTTCCATCCTTTGTTGTGTTCTAAACTGTTTATATCACAAAATTTCTTTGAAATTTTGGAAGAACACATTTGAGTATAAGCAACATTTATAAATGTTGATATATAAAGTATTTTCATTACCATTATAATCTAAATAGTCTCTAATGGTGGTACTAAAACTCTTTGACTGACTTCAGAGTTATTTTAAAAATGGCCTTTTGATGTCCAGGAGTTTGAGAATATTTCCGTTTGTGTGATTTTTTTTTTGTTGTTATTAAATTTAATTTTATTGCATTATAGTCACAGATTATAGTCTGTACAATTTCTCTTCCTCTATTTTTATTTTGGTTTTTGTTATGATCCTATAAAAGACTTTTTTGCATGCTTGAAAAAGAAAGTATTTTTAAGTTTAAGTCATAAAGTATTATTATATCTACTTAATCAGTCTTATTAAGTATATTACTCAAATTCTCTCTGTTTTGCATATTGATCAGCCACAGACTGAGGATGTATGTTTGAAGTTACCCCATCACCAGTTCATTTGTTAGTTCTTATAGTTTTTGCCTTATGTATTTTGGTACAATATTATGTGGCAGAGAAAAGTTTGTGATAGCTTTATTTAAATTATGGATTAAATATTTTGGCATTGTAAGATAATTTTTTCCTATATAGTCTTACAATTAGGGTTTCCTTCCATTCTATATTGAAATTTCCATTGTTTGTATTTGTTTGATATATCTTTGCCATTTTAAATTTTTTGACTTTTTTGTATCTCTTTTGTATTTTTCTCTTATAAGCAGTATATAATTGGCCTTTATTTTATGACATAATTTTATGTTTTTGTCATTTGGTAGAAAAATGTACCTATTTACACTTGTTATCATTTCTCATATGTTTGCCGTCTTAGTTTACATTTACCAGTATCAATGGTTTTGAGTATTTTTCATTTTTTATGATACTTTATAGACATTGTTTTTGTCTTTTACGTATCATATCATGTTTATTTATATGAGTTATTTTTTTAATTTTTCTGTAATGATTAAGAATTTATATATATGTACACTATCTTACTCTACTATTGTTTACCTTTACATTTTTAAAAATAATCATATTTAAATCTATTTTCCCTAAAATCAAAGAAAACTTGAAATAGTATGAGTTGACCCCCATACACTATGAGATGAGAAACCTTCATATTTTATTTTTGTCATCACTACCTCTAGTATTCTTCATTCTACTTCTCAAAAATTTTTCTTCTAAGATTTTATTTATTTATTTGACAGACAGAGATCACAAGTAGGCAGAGAGGCAGGCAGAGAGAGAGGAGAAAGCAGGCTCCCTGCGGGGCAGAGAGCCTGATGTGGGGCTTAATCCAGAACCCTGGGATCATGACCTGAGCCGAAGGCAGAGACTTTAACCCACTGAGCCACCCAGGTGCCCCTGGAGATAATATTTGACTTTAAATTTTTTTTTTTAATTGTTAGAAGGTCCTTGATCTTGACCTTATAGACATAGGCTCTTTTCACCTGAAGACTCAGGTCTACTTTGGTTAGGAAAATTTTCTTTGTAGTTTTTGTTTTGTTTTGTTTTAAATTATTATCTTTCTACTCTATTCTTTTCTTTTGGACTACTATTAAGTATATTTTTTATAACCTTGTTTTTCAGGTCTCATATTTTACATAATACTCATTTTCTCTCATTTTTTCTGTGTTGTTATAGAATTTCTCAAACTCGTCTTCTACTTCACTGAGTGGGACTTCCGTAGTAGCTACTCAGCTACTCAGTATTACATTGAATCTCTGAATTCAGAAACTGTAATTTTCATCACCTTTCTCTTTCCTGATCTCAAATAATTTGCTTCCTTTTTACAGTGCCTTTTAAAATGGAGAACAAAGATCACAAGATTTCTTTAAAACACTTCTGTCTCTAATAATAACTGTGGATTTCAGAAGACGGCGTTCATCCCTCTTGTTATAAACAATGATGGTGTTAAGGGCTTCTGTTTATTCTCCCTTTAAGAGGGAGGTTGAGGTTTTCCCAAGATTGGCTTATAGAGTTAGGATTTCATGGTTTTGTTTCAGAATGAAGAGTTCTAGTTCTTTCACTCTCAATCTTTCAGGCTTAATGGAAAGGAGACAGGACAGCTGAGCTTTTCTCTATTTGGGGGTTTTTTTGGTTTGTTTTTTTGTTTGTTTTTTCACTGCAATTTCTTACTGCCACACTCTCAGCCCTGCTCAATGCCAGTCACTGTGGAGTACCTGGAAGCCTGAGCCAGGGCTAGAAGGCATCTCAGCGTGGAGCCTCTCCATGCCGGATCCCCAGTGGACAAGTTCCTCTCGAGCTTGTCCCTGTTCCATGCCTTCTGTGCGGCTGCAGCTCTGGAAGACGTCCCACGGATGCTGGAGGAGTGGAAGAGTTCCACAAAGCTCCTCGATATTACACTTCACACCAAATGTTGGAGGTAATACACCTCTGTCTCCCCCCACAGCACATCAGTACCAATCTTCCTTCCTTTGCTTTCTAGGATTTTAATGTAGTTTTGTTATTCTCTTCCTCTCATTTTCTGGACACACAACACAGCAGTAGATGTGTTGTTTCTTTTCACCCAGTCCCATCTTGCTATATCTACATGATTTCTTCCATTGTTTCTGGCATATATATAATCTTCCCTTGAACTGAGACACTGATATCTACTCATAATATTTATATCCTTCAGGAGGAATGGAGAAGGAATAACTGGATGTTTGTATACAACATCTTGCCTTATACATATCTCTAACTCGATGGCAAAGAGCCAGGCTTAGGTTTCCTTTCATTTTCCACAGAGTAACCAGTGTTTTGCATATCATTTATATTTCACAAACATTGGATGAATTGGTTTGAACGCCAGTGCACTCTCCCCACTTCCCTACCTCCACACCCAGGCTTTAAATATCAATATTTCTGCTGCCGGGGATTCTTCCAAAAACAAGAACGGAGCCTCTAGTGTTCTTTTTTGGTGTCCAGAATTTAAAAAGTGACATTACAGCACCAGATAAGAGAAATTTTCTTTTAGTTAGTTACTAAATAAATAAGTTATTTAATAAAATAATTGCATTAATATGCCTGGGCCTCTGTCATTGCAAGTGAAATCCATGCTTCATTGCTTTTGAACTGGGTGAATTACCCAGGGAAGCCGATAGACTGAAAATGAAAACAGCAGCTTGTTTTTTTTTCCTGACTGCTCCCGCTCCTACCTTCATATTCAGCTTGTACGCAGAGGTCAAGACAACAGGACAACGCTGTTTAAATCTCTCTTGAAATGTTCAGTGGATATAGTTCTGCTACCTGTTATAAATGTCGAAACCAAGCCACTGAATTAGTTGAGTGAGTCACCTGTGAAGGCTGTGTCTGAGAGGGTGAGCTGACTAAAGATGGCTGGGCATGGGAAGGATATCTTCTGTAGCCCACTTCTTGGTTTCATTCCTTATCCCCCTTAGTGACTGACACCATCACTTGATTATATAGATTAGTGGTTTGACTCCTGCTTTACCAAGAGGCAGGGGCAGAGGAGGGAGGGCAGTGGTTTCATCAACTCAGGCTGCCATAATAAAATATTCTAGACTGGGTGTCTTAAAGAACAAAAATGAATTTCTCCATTCTGGAGGCTGGAAAATTCAAGATCAAGGAATTAACAGAGTTCAATGCTAGGTGAAGACTCTCTTCCTGGCTATTGACAGTTGGTTTGCCCATCCTCACGTGGCCTTTCCTTGGTGTATGTATGGGGAGAGAGCATGACAGCAAGATCTCTGATGTCTCTCTTATAAGGGCACAAATCCTATCAGAACAGCCCTTCCCCCAACTTAGGACCTCACTTAACCTTAATTACCTCCTTATAGGCCCTATCTCCAGATACAACCACATTGGGGGTGAGGGCTTCAACATACATATTTTGGGGGGAACACAATTGGGTTCATAATGGGTAGGCTTGGGATATGGGTACATGTGGAGAGATTTGGACCAGCACTCAGAAAATCCCGTTTCCCCTAGTTGTTATGTGAATTTAGCAAGTTATATAACATTTTGTGTCGTAATGATCTCATCCGAGGGACTTGCATGAGAAAATTACAAGCATGACCCTCCAGGGTTTTATGGTTTATACTAACATCAGACATGTTCCAGCCTGTCAAGTTGGGTCACTGGCTTATCATCACGTACGCCTCCTCCCCTCAACAGCCATTATTCCTTTGTCCTTGGATATCACTATGTCCAGAAAGACTTTCTGTCACCAGGCTATCAGATGAAATCCCCCCAGTCTTCCTCCAGAATACCTCATATTCAGCATTTTATTCAGTCAGTCTACACTTTTTTTTTTTTTTTTAACTGTTTTGTTTCAGGTGCTGTTGTATGTAAGTGCTGGAGATGGCCCCGCTCTGATGAAGCTTGTATCCTCAGAGACATGCATGGATAAAAGGACAACAGACAAACATATGGTATGTCAGATGGTCATAGGTGTTATGGAGAAGAATAAAGCAGGGTAAGGCAGCAGATGTGCTAGCCGGGTGGAAGGTTGGAGGGCTGTTATTCGTTATAAGATGGTGAGGACAGAGCTTTGTGCAGGTATGTGGAGAATGTGAGCTAGCCAAGCAGGTATGGGGGACAGGGTTCCAGGTCGAAGACAAAAATCTGTCTTTTTCCCATTACCAGTGGTTTGTATGATTTTATTTACTTTACATATGTTTTAAAAGATTTTATTTATTTGAGAGAGAGAGAGTGCATGTAAGTGGATGGCGGGGTGGGGCAGGGTGGAGACAAACACAGAGGGAGAAGCAACTCCCCACTGAACAGGGAGCCCTATGTGGGACTCAAACCCAGAACCCCAAGATAGTGACCTGAGCCAAAGGCAGACACTTAACCGTCTGAGCCACCCGGGTAACCCTATTTTATTTACTTTATATTAATTGTATAAGGAAAGTATAATCTGTTGAAAAAATTAGAAAGGACTAAGTTGTTTGGTTTGGGAATGGGCTTACATCAACATATATATTAAAATGTAATTACTGCATTAGAAATCAACAGAAACTGTCTTCTTGACCATGGATTAAAGAAACAACTGTTTGATTTTTTGTTTCTTCGTGATGAGACCAGAGAAGATTTTAGGTTGCTGTGTCTAACTTATTTTCTTAAATAACATAGTGTATTATTCTTATCTCATAAATGGTCAATTTAAATATGTTCATTTCTATATTTATTGATTCTATATATATTGATTTTTAGAAAAAAGGAGTTTATATATATTGATTTGTTGCAAATTATAATTTATACAAGGCACAGATCTGGTGAAGATCAATTTGAGATAAAATTGCAGAATAATTATCATTTTTATTCTTATAATTTGAAATTTGATGTTATATTTTTGTGTTTTCTCCAACAAATGGTCCATTATGGATATAAAGAGAAAACTCTAAGACTACAACTAAAAGCAATTCAAACCATCATGGCTAGTGGGATTCAGCCGAGTGACAAAGTAGGTGAGACATGAATTCGTTCACTTTGAAATTCATTGGCCACAGCCCACCTGTTTAAAGTGAGAAGTTGGGGAGCCTGGGTGGCTTAGTCAGTTAAGAGTCTGCCTTTGGCTCAGGTTATTATCCCAGGGTCCTGGGATTGAGTCCCACACTGGGCTCCTTACTCAGTGGGGAGCCTACTTCTCCCTCTGTCTGCTCCTCTTCCTGCTTGTGCTCTCTTTCTCTGTCAAATAAATAAAGTATTTCTAAAAATAAAGTGATAAGCTTCCCTTTTAAAGGGAAAAATATTTAAAATCATTTATTTATTTATTTATTAGTTTTGAAAAATTTTTCCTATTCTATTAACTGATTGATAAAACTCGAGAGGATTGGGTGTCATTGTTGTGAGTGACATGACCCTTTTGGAACCTCTCCATTAAATCCCTAAGTGCTCTCTAACCACCAGCTGGGCAGAGCCACTAGAGTGATAAAAAAGCCAGTGAAGAGATTTAAGCAAGAAATACACTTAATCAGACTTTCCTTTTAGAAAACTCACTCTGGATTGGACAATGAAGTCACTGAAGCAGGAAAACAATTGGGAGCTATTGGAACAGTCCCTCAGGTAAAGAAAGGTTAGTGACTAGGGATTTGAAAGAATGAAGTGAAGAAATTTTTTAGGAGGTGGAGTTAACAGAATATGGTGATTAATTTGGAGGAGAACAGGAGGAGAGATTAAGGGCCTAAGGTGGTGGAAGGCACAGTGAAGCACACAAGGAAACCAGAGGGGAGAAGGGGACGTGATGAGTTCTAGTTACCTGTGGGATTTATTTGTGGACTGGTTCAGTGGCACAGGTGGTTAGAAATTTAGTTGAGGGCTTTAGGGGATTCATTCGTCCTCAGTGAAAAAAATAATATTTGAGGATTTGGGAATCACTGTTTTAAAAACATACTTTGGAACAGCATGGGAACATTTTAGGTTGCCAAAATGACTGGGGAGGGGGGTATTGTTGTTTAAAATGAAGGGTAAGGAAAGAAGGATGCTAGACCCAACTAGAAAGTAAAAGATGAGGAATTGACTATCTGAGTATCAATTAATACTCTCTTGAAAAATAGAGATGTGGTGCTGGAAACCATGGCCTGTGTAAAAGGGTATAGAACTTTGTCTGTCTGTCTGTCTATCTATCTATCTATCTATCTATCATCTATCAATGCTTTAAGTCACAGACACTACTAATTAAATTTTTGCAAATACCCATATATCTATGGGGAACGATGGCAGGTCATCTGGGGGCATATTCTGTTGTTAGTATGGTAAATATCAACAGATTTGTCTTCCATAGGTTTACAAAATACAGGGCATAGATGTTTTACCATCTGAAGAAGGGTGTTATAAGATCCTCTGCTTTGGGGGCACCTGGGTGGCTCAGTGGGTTAAGCCTCAGCCTTCGGCTAGGTTCATGATCTTAGGGTCTTGGGATCGAGCCCCACATCTGGCTCTGCTCAGTGGGGAGCCTGCCCCCACCCCCGCCTCTCTGCCTACTTGTGATACCCCTTCAAATAAATAAATAAAATCTTTATATTAAAAAAATCCTTGGGGTGCCTGGGTGGCTCAGTGGGTTAAAGCCTCTGCCTTCAGCTCAGGTCATGATCTCAGGGTCCTGGGATCGAGTCCCACATCGGGCTCTCTGCTAGGCAGGGAGCCTGCTGCCTCCTCTCTCTCTCTCTACTTGTGATCTCTCTCTCTGTCAAATAAATAAAATCTTAAAAAAAAAAATCCTCTGCTTTTGCCTTTCTCTCTGATTTGGTAAATTCTGCCCTTCCCCAAACTGCTTGAGATGCAGAAGTCTGGGTGGCAGTGGGATGTCACCAAAGATTTTGCACGAGGTGCTCAGAGGGAGGAAAAGGAATGAGATTCTCCTAACTTCTGGTTAGGTTCAAAGTTAGATAAATCCATCTGGGAAAACTTTGGTGACTCTGATGATTAGCATTCTGGGGCATCCAAGGGCAAAAAAGCCCCAAATAAGATTACTTTGGGCCTGGAAATAGTGGTAACCAGTGGGCTGGTCTTTGCTCTGGAAGAGGAAGAGATTGGTTCTGGGACTCCAAGGTGGCAGAGATCTTAATGCGGTCAGTAGTTCTTCACCTGGCACACTGAAAAATATGAGTGAGTGGGCAGCAGATCAAATAAGTCTGCATCTACGGGAGTAAGCCCAGGCTTTAATATTATTTAAAAACTCTGCAACTCATGGAATGGAAGAAAATACTTGCAAATCATATATATAATAAAAACAAACAAACAAACACAGTTGAAACTGGGCAAAGGACCTGAATAGGCATTTCTCCAAAGAAGATAAGCAAACAGTCAACAAGTACATGAAAAGATACTCAACATCATTAGCCATCAAGTGGCAAATCAAAATCAAAATGGGAAACTTCACACCCAATAGGACAGCTAGATTCAAAAAGTCAGACAACAGGTGTTGGTGAGGTTGTGGGGAAATCAGAGCTCTTATATATTGCTAGAAGAGATGTGAGATTATTCAGTCTCTCTGAAGACAGGCTGGAAATTCCTCAAAAGGTTAAACATAGACCATTTGGCCCAGAAATTCTACTCTGAGATATATAGGCGAGAGAGTTAACAAACTTATTTTCACATAAAAGCTTATACACGAATGCTCATAGCAGCATGACCTGTAATAGCTAGAAGGTGGAAACAACCCAAAGGTCCATCAGCTGATGGATGGATAGACATGATGTGGTGCAGCCACACAATGGGATGTTATTTGGTTATGAAGAGGAACGAAGTACTAATACATGTAACATGGATGAAGCTTGAGAACATCCTGATGGAAGGAAGTCTGTCGCAAAGGACTACATAATATATGTTTCCATTTATATAAAATATCCAAAAGAGGCAAATGTATAGAGAAACGAGTGGATTAGTGGCTGTTTAGGGCTGAGGAGGATGGGGACACAGGGATCAGAGGGGTGATGCCTTGAGGATATGGAATTTCTCTTTGAAATGATGAAAACATTCTAAAATTGTGGTGATGATTATGTGGCTCTGTGAATATACTAAAGGTCACTGAATTCTAATCTTTAAATGAATGAATTGTATACTATATAAATGACATCTCAATAAAGCTGCTACAAAACACACAACCAAACAACCAAAATCTTCCAAAGTGATTCTAATATTGAACTAGAATAGAGAACCAGTTCGATTTGGGCATGGATTCTCCTTGATTGGATTTCCCAGTGGAGGTGGAGCCTGTGATCCTCCCTCCCTTGCAGAAACAGGGTAGCTTTGACACCTTGCCATTATGGGCAGGAGGACAAGGTTCAATCTGCTCAGTGTCTCCTCAGATCTGGGGAGAAATCAGGGCCAAGCAGCAGTGGTTTTTCACTGGTGAATTACTGAATCACATAAAGGGTATGGATTAAGATAGAAATAGCCTGACTATTTGCTACTAGTCCATGATAGGCCATAATTCACATCTCAATTGAGATATCGACATGCCATTTATATGTGGGGAAGTGCACAGTGAGACGAAAAGGGAACTGTGGACCAAACTGTTTGTTTAATTGAATTTAATAATGTCAACATGGTTCTAAATCAATGGACAAAAGTCCATCTGTTGAGTAAAAAGATAATCAGTCACAGAATTTTAACGATGGATTATTCCTCAAGGAGTGTTAAATCTAACGTATTCTCCGATGACCAGACAGGGGCACCAAAATGTCAGCTGATGACACCGACATTTAAAAATCTGCTTAAGGGACTCCTTCTATTTTGAGGGGCGCCTGGCTGGTGCAGTTAGGTGGGCGTCCATCTCTTGGTTTCAGCCCAGTTATGATCTCAGGGTCATGAGATGGAGCCACGAGTCAGGCTCTATGGTCAGTGCTGAGTCGGCTTGGGATTCTCTCTCTCTCTCCTTCTGCTCCTCCAGGTTGTGTTCTCTCTCCTTCCAAAATAAATAAGTAAATCTCAAAAAACAAAACAAAACAAAAAACGAACAAAAAAAAAATCAAAACCCTCCATCCGTTTTGAGAGGGTTACTGTAACATTTCCTGGACACAAGCTATATGGTCCCTTGTTTCCCTGAAGCCTGTCCTTCCACAGAAAACATAGTGTCAGTTGTATGTTCTACAGGCTTTGACCTCTCAGTGTGGAGCATCTGGATGCCTTCTTCTATATGTACTAGAAAATTCTTTTTTTTTTAAGATTTTATTTATTATTTTGACAGACAGAGATCACAAGTAGGCAGACAGGCAGACAGGGAGAGAGGGGGAAGCAGGCTCCCTGCTGAGCAAAGAGCCCGATGCAGGGCTCGATCCCAGGACCCTGAGATCATGACCTGAGCCGAGGGCAGAGGCTTTAACCCACTGAGCCACCCATCTTAAAAAAAAAAAAGAAGAAGAAAGAAATGGTAAGAAGATGATGATATCCCTAAATTTTCTAGCCCCTGTACTAGAAAATTCTTTACTCCCAAGGACAAGGAGAATATGCTGCCACTGTTGTACTTTGAGTAGATAATGAAGGCTGAGAAAACTGATGAGGTCCAGAGCAGCTGGACAAGTTCACAGAAGTGACACGGATTGAGCGGTGTCTTGAAAAAGGCTGCTTTTCCTCAAGTGGTGAGGAGAGAAGGTTATCTAGTTGAGAAAGTAGCGTGAACAAAGACACAGGTCTGGGATTAGCCTGAGGAAGTGGGTGGTGTGACACAAAGAAAGCAGTCTGATGGGAACAGAATGCATGCTGGAAAACCGGAAGACACAAATTACAGGGATATGGCACCTTAGAAACCTGACTGAAGAATTTAGACTTCACGCAATAACAACAGGAAGCCACATTCTTCAGAAGCTGGGCATTCATCTGGTGAAAATGGCATTCCAGAAAAAGTTGTCCATTTGGTTAGTGTAATACTGAGAGACAAACGACTGGTCAAAGCATGAGTCTCCAATGGCTTCCTTATAACCAGTCACCTAAACAATCATAACTAAATGTATTTCACTTATAGTAATAAAAACTATTCAATAATAACAAAAAATTGATTTCATTCTGCTCTTGGTGTGCCGAAAATATTAAGAAGCAAGTTCTCCAGGCTTTACATGAATTTCAGAAATGTATTCCCGGTTTTACATATGGCAAACTGAGGCAATGGTTTCAGAATATCATGTAACCATGTAACCTGATATTCTTAAGAACTGATGTAGGGATCATCATTTTTAATTATGTTTTCATATTCTCCTTTCAATAATATTGTGATCAGTCTAGAAATAGGCTTGTAGTTGGGGGATATGTCTCTTTTATTTCCCTTTTATGCAGAGCCTAACTTTGCAAGGGAAATGCTTTTGGAATAATTGAAAACTGCAGTGTGTGGCTTCTTACCATTTGACCAACATTGTTTCTCCCCAGTGCATGATTAGGAACAGAGCCATTTCATTGTCACAGCACAATAATTGCCACTTTCCAATTCAGAAGGGAGAAATGTAAAAATAATTTTATAATCAACAGTTCTCAGATCTTACATATGTAGGGTACATTTCTAGGACAAGTGTTAAGATGCTTAAGCTCATTCCCAGATTATCCCCAGCTATTAAAGGGAAACAGAGAAGCCATATTAGCAGAGCCACATTTATAATTCTTTTAGGAATGGTAAGAAGAGGGGCACCTGGGTGGCTCAGTTGGTTAAGCATCTGCTTTTGGCTCAGGTCATGATCTCGGGGTCCTGGGATGGAGCCCCATGTCAGGCTCCCTGCTCAGCAGGGAGTCTGCTTCTCCCTCTGCCCCTCCCCCTCATTCATGTGCGTGCTCTCTCTCTCTTTCTAAGTAAATAAAATCTTTAAAAAAATGGTATGAAGATGATGATATCCTTAAATTTGAACTTGAATATCCATATCATGTGTGCAGACCTATCAGATAGGTTCAAATGTTCTGTTTCTTCTCACAAATCACACTACACTCCTTTTTGACATCTTTTATCTTCCAGTCAATCTGGATGTAGACACTTCCATCAGAGACTCGGGAGAGAATTATATATCTTAAGTGACTGATGCTGTTCCTTTATTTTTTTTCCCCTTATAAAATGTTGATATCTGTGTTACAAGAAACCTGATCCCAAGAAAGTCAACCTCCCTTTCAAACTGCAGTTAAAAAAAAAAAAATCCTTCTTAAAGGTGACAGCAAGAAGGAGTTGAATTGGAGAGACAGTAGTGCTGCAGAAATGAGGGGCTAAAGCCCTGGTCCTCAAACTTAGCCGCACACTAAAATTACCTGGAGAATTTTCTTTGAAGATAATAACAACTTGATCTCACCCCCAGAAATTTGGATTTGATTAGTGTTGAGTGCAGCCTGGGTGCTGAGATTTTCAAAAGCTCCCAGGTGATTCTACTGTACACTCAAGGTTGAGCCACTGAGGTAATGGCTATGGGTTTAAGTTGAGCACTAGCTGGAGGGTGAATCATACAGACCCTGGGAGCCTTATTTTTCCTGTATGTGAAAATTAGATAAATACCAATATCTTACAGGGCTATTTTAAGGATCAAATAAAGTAATGGATATGAAATTTCCTTGAAAACCATAAAGGGCCACATAAATGTGCACCATTAGAGATATATTTAGACCCTCTTTACTCCAAAGAAATAATTTAGCAATCTAATTTGTACAAAAGGTCATGCTTCAATCACTTCTGCAGGAAACAAAGGTCCTGCCAATTTTTAAGATCATCATTCATCACCTGACAGGTTTTAGAACCCAGTGATTGTTCTGCATGATATGTAGATTTTATACTACAGAGGAATATTTCCATGCTGTTGGTGAGATGGATATATGCATAATTTAGCAGTCCACGAAGTTTCTTTCATCAGGTCCCCCAAGTGGAAAACTGAGGTAGGTCACATTGGCTGTAGGATTTTATCTTTGCATAAACTAAATGTAGCAAAGAAGGGGAAGTTACTGATACCATAAAGAAAATGAAACCTTTAATGAATGTGCAGAAACCTGCAAAAGACAGGGAAATTGCTCATAAATAAGAATTTCTGAAAAAGTGAGGGGAGAAAAAGATAGCAAATAGTGGGGAGTTTGGGGGCCAAGAGATAGTTTATTCATAAGGTACTACAGCAACTAGAATATACTTGGATACTAGTAGGATTGATTCCTGGAGGTTGGAAGGATCCACGGAGGGAGAGCTGATTGAAAGAAGATCTAATTGCCGGAGTGGGGTCCTTCAGAAGGGGTTATAGAAGCTCTCCAAAAGGAGTAGTGTCTGGTAAGATAAGAGGTGGTACATTTTTTTTTTTAAGATTTTATTTATTTATTTATTTATCAAAGAGAGAGAGTGTGTGCACAAGCAGGGGGAGCAGTAGGCAGAGGGAGAGGGAGAAGTAGGCTTCCCAACGCAGGGAATCCAATGCAGGGCTCAATTCCAGGACCCTGGGATCATGACCTGAGCCAAAGGCAGACGCTTAATGGACTGAACCACCCAGGTGTCCCGAAGGGGTACACAAGAGGGAAGACAGACATTATGGACAAAGGTGCCAGCTCATTATAAATTTGAGAATGAAAAGACTGTTCCAGTTTTATTGATAAAGTGAGAAGCAAGATCATCCACTAAGAGTGTTGGGAGAAGGATTCCTGCAGGCTGAGGAGATGGTATGTGATACTTGTCTTAGAGGGTGGAAAGCATGCTTGCTAAGAAAATGAGGTAAGATTGCTGATCAGTGTTCTATGTCAGTTTACTGTTGGCAGTCATGAATTCAGTACAAGTTCCGTCAGTACAATGGGCATGGGAAGGTAGCTGTTGAGTTTAAATAGCAGGGTGGTTTTTGCATGGGGAGGATGATGTTGTTATATTGGTCAATTTAGTTTCATGAGACATTTAATGAACACTTGCCAGTGGGGTTTGGAGGTGAAATGTATAGAATACCAGCAGGACCTCTTCTTCAAGTGTCTCTTTCTTAGATCAGTGCAAGATTTGCCTAGTTAAGAGCCACATTTGGGATGGGTCCAACTGGGAAGCTTCAGAAGATCAGCATGGTCTCTCAGGGGCTCAACATCATTAAATACATCCGAAAGAGAGGACCAACTAACTCACGTTTCCACATCCTCTCCTTATATAGCTGACACTGGTGTATTGAATGGTGGCCCACCAAGGTATGTCCCACTGGAACCTGTAAATGGGAACTTGTTTTGAAAAAGGGCATTTACAGATGTAATTAAGGATCTCAAGATGACATCAACATGGCTAACAGTGGACCATAAATCCAACAACAAATGACTTTATAAAACAAGAGAAAGAAGAAAGGAGAAAGAAAGAAGGAAAGGAAGAAAGAAAGAAAGAAAGAGAGGGAGAGAAAGGAAGAAAGGAAGGAAGAAAGAGGAAGGAAGGGAGAGAGGGAGAAAGGAGGGAGGGAGGGAGAAAAAATGGAGGGAGGAAGGAAGGAAGGAAGGAAACAAAGAACACTCAGAAGAGAAGACCATGTGAAGACAGAGCAGTGACTGGACTTTTGGGGCCATAAACCAAGGAATGCCTGGAACCCCTGGAACAGCATGATGCAGGGAAGGATTCTTTCCTAGAGCCTTCAGAGAGAGTATGGCCCTCCAGGCACCCTGATTTTGGATGTCTGGCCTCACAAACTGTGAGAGAATAAATTTTGATTGTTTTAACTCACCACATTTGTGGTGATTTGTTATGGCAGCCCTTGGAAACTAATGGAACAGACAAAACGTAAATAGTTCCTGCTCCCAATGAAATGAACAGTGCCCTCAAGTAAATAATAAATCTTGCCAGTGTTGAGTATGTTTGCAACACGCACGTGGCAACGTACAGGGTATGACATAGGGCCAGGCACTAATCCTTAACCAGCGGGTCGAGAGTCCCCTGAAGATAGCAGCAGAGACATCCAAAATTCTGAAATGGAATAGTGCATGGCCTAGAGCTGTTTTTCAAAAAGGAATGACTCATTTTCTTATCTAAAATTAAAAAGCACTAATATCCTATCTAAGAACTTTTTTTTTTTTCAGAAAACTGAGAAAGAAGACTCAAGAGAGAACAATTGCTAAAGAAAAAGCAATGTTCTGTTGTCGTCCCCGCCCCCCACCCCGTGGAAGTAAATCCGTGATTATGTTCTTGTTCCTCCTGTTTTGGGTAAATGTTCCATGCGTGGGATCTGATTCCTGTCTCAGTTTTGAGTAGAAATTAGAATAATATTTTATTTTCTGCTGTTTCAGATAATTAACGTCAAGATACAATAACTGAAATTGATTGCATTAGTTTTTTTTTTTTTTCAGTGAAATGGCAGCTCATATAGTGAACTGGCATTTGACTGCCCCTGACATTAATAGCAAGGATTCTGCCTGGTGCCTGGGATGGAGAAAATTCTGATCATATTCTGGTCATGAGAGCATGAATCCCAGGTAATGATGACTTTCTTTCTATGGCTGGTGATATGAACAGAAGAAACACAGCATGGTAAATGGTTCGGTGTTTGTGGGGGTTGGGAGGGGTATCAAAGCATGAGTTTTGGTATTGCCAATTCTAGACTGAAAGATATGGCTTGAACTTGAGAGCAAATGCGCCATTTTACTCCTGCTTCTGAATTTAACGTAATTGGTCCCCACCAAAGAGCAGAGTGCTGAGCTGAATTATCTGCCTAGAGGCTGGAACAGAAGGATGAGACACCTGGCTGGGGCAGTCTATGAGGTGGGAACCGGGTCTGCATATCCCAGGAGATCTGTGGGTATGTGGTTTAGTGACTGAACATGAGAGGAGCTAGAGAAGATGGAACCTGGGTTTTTGTTTTGTTTTGTTTTTAACAGGGTAGTAGGGAATACACCCAGCTCATGCCCGCCTCCCACTCCCACCTCTGATTTCACTAACTGAACCAGTGATGGAGGAGAGGGAGAGGAAAATGTGGGGGAAAAGTCATTTTATTTTCAAGTTTCCAACAAGTGCTACTTCCCAGATTCAAGACATAATAGAGAATTGCTAATGGAAATTCTGTTCATAAACTTGTCTTGTAGTTAATAAACTTAAAATTACCAAACTGTATTTACAATCATCAATGTCAAATAAGCATCTGAATTCTCTGCAGGAATTTGTCAGTTGAAGATGTTTTCTGTTATAAAAGTGAACCATGTCAGAAAATTTAAAAAAAAAAAACATTTTTTCCAGCATGAAAGCAAAAACAAAACAAACAAAACCAAAACCTCAAACGAAACCAATAAAATGGATATATTTTATCCATGGTTGAGTGACTGATGCTATCTAGTTATGTGACAAACCATAAAATGACAAACAATTCCAAATAAGTTATAGTGTTAAATTCAGTGCAAGTAATAAATCCCTTAGGTTGAACTCAGTGAAGGAAATATACAATTCCATTAATCATTTCAATCAGTCTGTGGACACCGTGGATCTTGGGCTGGCCCTGCCTGTCATGATATGAGGCTAGGCCACGTCAAGGTCTCAACCCAGAGAAATACTCAGACAAGAAAAGGCAGGTGATGATGAAGACTCAGTGTTCGTTATTCTGTGATATTCTGTAGATCAAACATACCACCTCCCCAGTTCTTCTGCATTTGGTGGAGATCAAAATGATAATGAAGAGATTCATTATCAATGGGCATTGGAGGTATCTCTTCTCCACCCCACTTGCTTTTTTATACTATATGACACATTTATTACTTCTTTTTGAGAGATATTCATATCCAGTTATATTATTAAAGCCTATCGATATCAAAGGAATGGTTTTTTTAAATAAACTTTGAGGCAGTAATTTACTGAATTTAATAAGCTTACTTCCTTAAAACTGCAAAACATGAGAGATACTCTGCACATGCTAAGACAGGACCCTAGACAATAGATCTGTCAGAACCAAAGGAAACCAGAGGTGGGAGAGAATCACTTTAGTCATATTGCCAGGAAACCGATGTCTGTACTTCCTTTTCTTTATATTGCTATCTAGTTCATTGTTGGGTACGCCTTAACAACATGCTTTCCTAGTCCCTTCAAGAGAGCACCCCATCTCCATTATTCTTACTGAATCATTGACATCCTTTTCTACAAGAACCACTGTTTATTGCTTATTGTCCACGCTCCAGACACGAGTGTATGTGCTTTACATTCACAAATTTATTTAAGCTCCACTATAAGCCATAAAGACAGTTATAGCTTTTATGCCATTTTGTAGATGATAAAATGGTTGACACTCAGATAGTCTGACTCAAGCCCATACTCTTAACCAATAAGCTACTCTTCCACTCTCTCTTGCCTCTTTGATGGCCATTTTGCTCATGAGGATTCCTGCACTGTCTCTTCACTGAGTCTTCTTGCTATAAACATTTCTGATAAGTCACAGAGAGATTAAAGGGCTCGCTGAAATTTGCACAGTGAGCAAGTGGTGGAACTGAACTTAAATCCAGGCCTTCTGATTCCAAATCCTATTATCTTTAATGACATCACACTACTGGATATAGCTGAAGTTTTCAATTTAGGAGGAACTGGCTCTGAAACAAAATAGCTGGCACTGTTTCATTTCTTTCAGAAATAAATTCCAGATGGATTTAAGAATTAAATCTTGCAAATGAAACCATAAAAGTACTGGAAGAAAATTTTGGTGAATATTTATGTCATCTTGGGGTGGCAAAGGCCATTCTAAAAATGGCTTTAAAGTAGGAAAGATGGATACATTAGATTGCATAAAAATAAAATTTAAAAAGTCTGTGTATGAAAACACTACAAATAAAAAGGAAAGGCAAACAACTCAGTTTGGGAAAGCAATTCTCTCTTTTTATTGATAATTCATTTATTCATTCCAAAAATATTGGCACCAGGGTCACATGGAGATTTGAGACAGATGCTGCCCTTTCCTTCATGAAGTTTATAACCCAGAGAAGGAGGCAAATCCTGACTGATGAATGTTCAACTATAGGAAACAAAAGGAGCAGGGTTCTATGAGAGTAGGTAGCAGATATGCCTAAAAAGGCCTGACACCAAATGAGATGACAGGAATGACTTCCTGCAGAGGAACATTTGAGTGGATTTCAGAAAGATGAGTCCAGGGGTCCTGTGTGGCTCAGTTGGTTCGGTGTCTGCCTTCAGCTCAGGTCATGATCCCAGGGTCCTGGGATTAAGCCCTATATCGGGGTCCCTGCTTGGCAGGGAATCTGCTTCTCCCTCTCGCACTGCCTGCTGCTCTCCCTGCTTGTGCACTCTGTATCTCTCTGTCAAATAAATAAAAACCCTTAAAAAGAAAGGAAGAAGGAAGGAAGGAAGGATGGAAGGGAGGGAGGAAGGAAGGGAGGAAGGAAAAAAAGAAGGAAGGAAGGAAAAGAAAGATAGATAGATGAGCCACATTGAGGGGAAGGCAGCAAAGTTCCAGACAGAGAGAACAGCATACCCTTCTGGAGTTGAGTACTGGTCCATTTGAAGACAAAGAGGCCAGAAGACCCAAAGCCAAGGAGTAAGAATGTTGATCAGGTGAGGTGGAGAAATAGGTGCCATTCAATGGTAAAGAGACCAGAGGAGAGGAGTAGGGTTGGATAGGATGGAAGACCAAGAATTTGATCTTGGACGTGTTAAGTTTGAGATAGGCTAGAGAAGTCCAAATTAACAGTTGGCTATAAGGATCCAATGTGTAGAGGATAGGACTGGTCAAGAGATATAAATTAAGAGTCATTGAGATTGTATATATAAATATACAAATACATATTTATGTGTATATATGTGTATGTGTGTGTGTATTTATTTAATATATTTATATATATATATTTATTTATTTAATGGTCAAGAAGGGGACGAGCCTACACATGTAACTCAGAAGATTGAGCCAATAGGAAGCCCAGAGAGTGTGATGTCATGGAAGCAAAGAAAGCAAGTGTTTCAAAAAGGAGAGCCAAAAACAGTGCCAAGTGCTGTTTAAAGATCAAATAAAATGAAATGAAATAAGCTGGAAAATACCCAGTGCATTTAAGAGCCTAAAAGTCACTAAGAACTTTAGTAAATGCTTTGTTGGTAGAATAATGACAATAGAAACCACACTGGAGTTGGTTAAGGGGTGAGTGAGTAGGGAGGAACGAAATTGAAACAGTATAGAACATGTTTAACAAGTTTTTCTGTAAACAGGAAAAGTGAATGAATGAGAGTAGAGAGACATAGGATTAAAGGAAGGGTTTTTTTGTGGTTTATTAATTTACTTTAGATAGGAGAGACTTATGAATATAGTGGTATGAGTCTGAGTTTACAAATTTAGTGTGCAGAATGTATAACTTCTGAATTTTTCTTAAACTGAACATAAGACAATGTCTTATGTCACCAGATTGGTAGAAATTTAAGCTCAGTTAATTCAGAACATTTTTCCTTTCCTCAAGGCAGTATCTAAATTTTAGGTGAGTCGACCCAGCTATCATCTATGCTCCTATAATCTCTTGCCAGGTATGCCCCGTCTGTCTATGACACACTCCACAGACTCTACCTCTCTAGCTCTGGCTGTTTCTTGGGATCTCACAGGAATAAAGGACTCCTTGCTCTGGAACTCAAGGACCTCTCCCTCTTGTGCTTCCCCCTTACTCTTTTCCCTGACATCGAAGCATCTTTCCTAGTCTGAGAAAGGAA
Source organism: Enhydra lutris kenyoni (assembly GCF_002288905.1). Lineage (NCBI taxonomy): Eukaryota > Metazoa > Chordata > Mammalia > Carnivora > Mustelidae > Enhydra > Enhydra lutris. The sequence continues at coordinate 71,094,979 of NW_019154087.1, forward strand.
ACCTTTCTCTCTCCCCTGCTTCTCTAATACTCCTCTTGGTTTCACTATGATCTGATGCAACCCAAATGAAGAAGACTTGCAGCCATTCTGTTTTCTATCCTATCCCTTCTCTACAACTAAAATTCATTCAGGTGATAGTTCTGTTCTCTATTTAGCAAAACTGGTTATAAGCTTTTGGAAGTCAGACAATAGGCTATCTTGCATGCTGTTATATCTCCAATGCTCATGACAATGCCTGGAAACAACAAGCTTTCAATGACTATCTGCTGATATTAAAAAAAAAAAAAAAAAAAGGAGGGAGGGAAGGAAAAATGAAACTATGTTAGGTAGCAAGGAGAGAAGGAATGAAAAGATGGGGGCAGGGAGATAGGGAAAGAGAGAGAGAATTGGTTGATGGGTAATAACAGTGTCCACTTCTATCAACATTCTTCGATGTCAAATGTAAGTGGGAGCTAGCCTCTTAGCAAAATCTCCACTCTGTAATCCTTGATTGACTGATGCATTACCGAGAAATTTTAAAATTTCTCCACCTACTGCCCATGGAGACCCTTTCCATGTACTCTCCAGGTGGGCTTTTTCTTCTTCATATGATGACTTGAACATGAATTGGCCCTTCCTTCAATCCAGCTTCTTGTTTCTTGCAGATATCTGTTAACATTTCTGGCACTTGGATGCCATACTTCTCTAGTTCACAATTCCAATATAGTTATGCTTGCGCTGCATTCTTAGCTGGGAATCTAGAGGAAGAGGTAAGTAAATACATAATTTCCATCTTGAATCAGAGTCTGTGTAATTTTAGCAAATGTTCATTCTGCAGCAGCACTGGAAAGGGAAGCTACTGACTGTCCAACATAGTCAATGGACTCTTTGAGAAGGTTGAGGTCCTTTTGCTCTAACTCCAAGTAATTTCATTAAAGCCAGAGCCAACTTGGCCAAGAGAAAGACTGCAGTGTTTCCACTAATGGATGTCTACGCTTTATTTCTTTCCCTGCAAGAAAGTGCCCTAAGGCCAAAGGAAAAGGAAAAAGAAACCAGTTACCAGCAGAAAGAAGGTTTCCCTTGCTCTAACCATGCCCAGGACAACTTGGTCCTCAGTCAGTAGTGCTAAACTGTCAGAGCCTGAGCATAGAAACACGTTTTTGCATGTGAAGAACGTCTAGCTAGAGGTCCTCTCTGTCATCTCTGCTGTTCCTGTCCTCTAAAAGAGGTTTTACAAAATTGGCTGGAGGAGTACTTGGAATATTTTCTCATTCTTTTCTGGCTTCCATCTTGCTTAGCAGCAGGCATTCTGTAACCTTCTATGGAAGTAGAACACAGCCTAAGTAGTTGTCCTCAGTAGAGTGGCTCCCCATCACTCCACCCCCATGAGACACTTTTGATTATCATGATTGTGGGGGGAATGTTGCTAGTGGCATCAGTGGGTAGAGGCCAAGGTGCTGCTAAACATTCTGCAAAGCACAGGATAGCATCCACAATAAGAAATCATCTGGTCCAAATGTCAACAGTGCTGAGGTTGAGAAATTTCGATGTAGGGATATAAATATTCCTTCAAACAATCTCTTGGAGCAAAAACAAAACAAAGCAGAAAGGCTTGAGGCTTGGTTATTTTGGGGGGGGTGGGGAGGATGTACAGAAGGGGAACTTTGATTTTATTTCTCATCTATTTTACATACAATTCTCATATATTTCACAAATAAAGGGGAATTTATAGACATAGGTTGTGGAGTCCAGATAACAGGTTTCACCATGATATGTAGTCAGATATACTTAATGGACTCTCTTTTTCATCATCTCCACTTCAAGACCAAATTCAAAACTTCTTTAAATATCCTCAGTAGAAAGACATATGGATAATAATGTATTGTTTGGGTACTCCCTTTTTTAACTTTAACAACATTGTATATTTTCCCACTGCTTTTTAACTTTATAGCTAATTTTAATGGGCAGTTTATACCTGTTGCTTCTTCTAAAGATTTTGTAGAGCTTTGTCCAAAAATAAAAATACATTGATTTAATGTAACAGTATTTTTTACTACCATCTCTAAATTATTCAATTTGTGTGCTTTTTATTTTCATAGTGCACTTATTTTACTTGTTTCTGACAATAAGTTTATATTGCTTGACTTAATTCCACAAAAATGCTTATAAAAATTTCCTGTTCTTGCTCTAAAGTTCTCTTGGAATTATGAGCGCGTGTTTTATACACAGCTTCTTCATTAAGCACACCCAAATGGCTAGGAAGTTACTCAAATTGGGATTTCAAAAAGAACAGTGAATAAATGTTTAACTTCTTCAGAACGGACTCCTCAGTGGCAATTTTTAGGGCATCTGATTCTTTACATATTAAATGTGGTTTATCACTGGGAACTGCATTTGTTTGTAAATGACAGAAATGAATACTGGCTTGAGCAGAGCAGGATTTTTTTTTTTTTTTTTCACTCTTAAAATAGGTCTGGAGACAAGCAGTCTGGGACTGATACTGTACGGTTGGCTTCATACTATCATTCCCCGCTGAAGCTCCTCACTCTGAGTTCCTTCATCCTCAACGCATGGCTTCTATCTTTAAGATCTCCCCAGAGTTCAAATTGAGGGCTGGAATTCCAACCATCACCTGTACTTTCCAGGCCAGAGCAGAGGACAGGGGAACAAAGGGTGACCTTACCTTTCAAGGACTCTTCTGGAAATCTCATGTAATACATCTGCTGGCATTTCATTGGCCAGATCCTCATCTCTGTGAGGGAGACTGGGAAATGTAGTCTTTTGAGTGGGGTACCTAGCCATCTCAAATAAGATTAGAATTCTGTTACTAATGAGAAAAGACTTTTATAGCTAAACTGTTTTTGAAATCTCCTTTGGGAGTCCACTAATTTTTACTGATTTCCTCTGACACTACTTTTTCCCTCTCACCCCTCCCAAGGTTTTCGATTTCCATAGAATCCTAAGGATTCCATAGGTTTGAAAATTATTAGCTATGATCATTTCTAAAGGTATATACAAACTTTAAAATTCTGATTCTTTGATTTCGTTTATTTCTAAGATAATTAATGTCTAGAGTATCACATTTCTCTATTGATGTGCTTTTGAAATTGTGGTTGCTAAAATATAGGTGTAACAACTCAACATTTTAATTAATTTTCCTCTATCTGAGCACTCCATATTCATGAAACATTAGCTCCTCTTTCCCTCCAGGCTTCACCAAGTTCTAAAAATGGATAAGGGTGAATTTGATTTTACATGAATAAATTTTTTTTAAATTTATTTTATCTATTTATTTGAGAGAAAGAAAAAAGAGACAGAAAGAGCATGCAAGTGGGGTGAGAGGTAGAGAAAGAAGATCTCAAGCAAATTCTGCATTGAGTGTAGAGTCTAAAGTGGGACTTGATTTAACAACCCTAAGATCATGACTTGAGACAAAATCAAGAGACAGAAGCTTAACTGACTGAGCCATCATTGTTAAAGGTGCCCCCCTGACTAATTACATTCCTAAATTAATTAATTAACTAATTAATTAATTTTATGTTTTATTCTTACCATGTATAAGAAAAGTGGTGTTGGAGAAAGTTATTTGTCCTGAAATTGGATTGGTTGTGTTTTATTGACCCCTGTATTTTCTGGATTATTTGTAAGGCACAATTTACCCCCCCATAATTAAAAAAGAATTCTGCATTTTATCACTAATGTAAGAACTTGTAGGGAAAACAGGGTATTGAGAACACACTCCCTTATTTTCAGATATTGTTTCTGTCATTTAATAGTTGTGAGATCATAAATTAATTTTCTTACAAGTTTCTTCATTTGTAAAATTAACAATAATATCTATCTTGTTGATTTTTAGAGTTAAATGAAATAATGCATTGTTGATGCTCTATAAATGTTAATCTTTTTAAAGAGTAAAAATTAATTACATCACAAGTAAGCCTTGGTGTCCTTCTTTGAAAGTGCAGAGCTAGAGGGAGATGGCTGTGTAGAAGGAGTCATAACTAGAAGGCTTGGTCTGGGAACTCATGTCAAAGAATCAAGGAGGCAACAACTGTAGGACACAGGTTTGGGTATTTAGTCTCAATCTTACATATAGTACTATTTTTGCACATTCACATGTGCACAAACCCGCACACACATGCATGCACGCACACACACACACACACACACACACACACTATGTGAATATGAAACATGAACCATCAACAGAAACATGACAGCAGAAGAAAATTTATATTTTCTAGAACAATAGTCTGGTCCTGATTCTAAAACTTTTTGGCTCAAAAAGTAGCATTTGTCTGATTTAGGTTTATTCTTGGCTCTCCCATGAAAACAGCAGTCCTGGCCAAAGGCTAAATTATGGATCTTTCAAGTTTGGCTTTGGCAAGCACCCTCCTTTTAGCACCTTTCTGACCGCCAAAATGGGGTGGAAGAAAAGAATGGAGAGATAGTCACCAAAAAAAGAAAAGCTTGGGCATGAACATCATTACTAGCTTCAAGGATATGAGGGAATGATGCAGAACACATCAACCTGGAGTCCAGAGTTCCTACTTTGAGAAACACTGACTTAAGAGAAAGTTTCTAAACATGTTCACTTTCCTCAGGAGACTACAGCTGATCAAAATATCTCACCTAGACCCAGCTTAAAGTGAGGTCTATTACCATTCTTGTAAAAATATGTTAAGGACACAATTCTTGAGGAAATTAGAAGATACACTCTCTTTGGCAGCTTTTTCTCTCTTCATATATCCCCTTCCTTCATTTATCAACCTTTCTTTATTCAACCCATGTCATAGGTAGTGATGTGTAATACCTACAATCTCCAACCTTGATAACAATGGGCAATTTAATGCCCTGAAAAGCTCAGTCAGCCCCTGACTCTGTACCTATCTGAAAGACCAAAAGTAGTTTTGCCTCCTTATTCCTACTTTTCAGTGCCTAGGTTGATTTAGTTATATGTTTGGGTGCCTGCCTTGGTTTCTTCATCTGCAGTCCAACTCCTCATAAGTCTTCAGTAAGTTCAGTAAGCTGAACTTCAGCAAGTTGTGCTAGAGCCTTGCCACTGCTGACCAAGACTAGATGTCTTTCACCAGGGACAATCTCATCCTTACCCCATGCCAGGTTTTCTAGCTAAAGTTTGCCTCAAATTCTTCTTCTCACTGGAAGCTTGTGAATTTCTATTGTTTGAACTGCCATTTTAACCAACTTCTGTTCCTTATTACTGTTGATTTAACCTGAAACAGGTTTGTTGAGCCTCTTTGGATGGTTGGTCACAACTTTTGAGGATCACTTCCACTGAGGAGTTAAGATTTTCTACAGCCAAGCCTAGCATATCCTACGACCAAGCCCCTGAAGAACAGTGCTCGTTATGTAGCAATGATTGCATTTGAACAATACAATTGTGCATTAAAGATTGGCATGGGACATTAGACTCTGAAAGAATATCAGATGAGGTTTATTTCAAATGCTCTCTTCATATCTATGTTAAATTTCAGTATATTTTTAGGTAGATTTCTGGACTCATTTTTATTCCCTTGGCTTTTTGTCTCATGGTATATCTTAACCACACTATTATAATTATTATAACCTTAAAAATATATTTTAGTGTATTGTGGAAAAACTTTCTACTATTACTTTATTTCCAAAAATTTTGGTTATGTGGATTTACTTGAGCTTAATTATTTTGGATAACGCTTTCCTTTTTTGATTATTTTCATGTTTTGGCGTTTTCCTCTGAATACTAAGAAAATTTCTCAAGCTTTTATAATTTATTCTATCGGATGCAATGTTGATTCTGTTATTCTCTATATCTAAATTCATTTAAAAAGTCATAATTCAGGAAATCAGGGGATCCAAGATGGAATGAAGAATGTGACTAAATCAAATCATACCACAAATATATAAAATCTCAGTGAAGGTGATGGGAGGAAAGTCAATAACCTAAGTACCTCCTACACACCGGAAATAATCAGAGTCTGTAAGACTAAAAGTAACTGCACATAAGTACTGTATTCTAACTGATAAATTTGTTTCCCTCTGGGTGTGGGTTAATACTTCTGATACCACTATACATGTATACTGGTATTGAACAATTAAGTAAATCGATGGTATATGGTGGAAGCCAAATTTGTCACTGATGGACGTTATTGTTAGAAAAAAAATGCTAGAATGATCTATGTGGTAATGGATTAAGATTTAGGGGCATCAATATAAACTCATGTTTAGCTTAATACAGATACAGAGAGGTACATGTGTAAATATTTATAGATATTTCTATATATTTGGGTCAGTACACACACCTGTTTTCTTGCACCGACAGCTAAGAGGTTCTAGAAGAAATGACATCCCAGTGTCAATAAACATTCCTAGTGCCCAGATCTTGGTGTCTAATATATTTCTCCAATAAAGGAAACCAGGGCTCGTAGAAGAAATACTTAGTTCTTGAGCTGGGAAAAAAAACATATAAGATGAGTCTGGAACAACTTGTAGTGCCAGAAAGTAAGGAGATACTAGAGTCTGCAATGATGGGAGTATGCCAAAGGGACATAGGAGCCAACTTAAAGAGGTTCCAATGGCCAAAGGAAGACCATTTGAGCAATAAAATAAAAAATAAGTGAAGTAATAATGGATTATAACCCAAGTATAAAGGAAATATCTATGACACCATACTGATTTAAGTAAATGATTGAATAAGTAAATAAATGTGAAGACCATTTTACTAATGCAGAAAAATTCCAAATAATTTATGTAGAAACTCTGCATTCAAGGAGGTGGAACATAAATCCCTACTTCTTGAGTGTGGACTGTACATCGTGACTCGCTTCCAAAGAGGAAGGATGGCGGTAAAAGAAGTATGGATGGTGAAAGATGAACTTTACAGTGGAGAAGTCTATAAGCACAACCTCAGGCAAGTGAATGAAGTCAGTTCAGCAGTCATAAATCATGTTAGTAGGTTTTCTTGATGTGATGGGTTGAAAACGGCACTTTATCATTGTGATCTTGGTCTTCAAAACATATAACCTTGGTCTAATCATGAGGGGAAAAAATCAGCTAAATTCAAACTGAGGTACATTTTATAAACTTCCTGACCCTACAGTAGTCCTCAAAACTGTCAAAGTCATCAGAACCAAAAAAGTCTTAGAATCTGTCACAGGCAAGAGGACCCTAAGGAGACATGACAGCTAAAATTATTATGGTGTCCTGAGTGGGATCCTGGAACATAAATTGGACAAGTGGTTAAACCTAACAATATCCAAATATGCTCTGGGCTTTAGTTGAAAATGTTATATCAATACTGTTATAATTACTTAAGACAAATATACCATATAATGGTGAGTGTTAATAATAGGAAAAAACTAAGTGTGGGGTATATGGGAATTCCTTGTACTATAATTGAAATTTTTCTGTAATCCAATATTGTTCTTAAAAACAGCATTTATTTTTATAAAGTTACATGGCATTTTTTTTCGGCATTTTTTAAAACACTGTCAGCTCTCTTATCATCTCAGTCTCATCTTTCTCTATTTTTACATAGTTTTGTTTTATTTAGCTTTCTTGTGAAAGATACCAGATATTTATGAATTTCATCCCATTTCCTGTAAGTTTTAAGACTTCCATTTCTAACCAAAATGAAGTAAACGGGACTAGATTTATTCTCTGGCTTGAAACAACCAAAAGGCAAAGAGAGACTATATGAGACAATAGTTTTTAAGACACTAGACATCAACAATGAGGGACAGTGATCTCAAAGAGATGGAAAACAAATCAAATGAACACTATAAATGCCCAACCTTACTGCCTTGAGATAACATTTAACCCTCAGAACAAGAAGGGGAAACCAGGCTGAGCATGGTAGGCTTCTTGAATTGAGGACACAGAGCTCAAGTAGAATAAAGACAGCTGAAGTTTGTAGAACTTGAGTACTGGAGAAGAGAAAACTGCACTGAGAGATAATGTTGGAGATCTTCAAAGGTCCCCTTGAGTGGTCAGCAGAGTATATAGCACCACATGAAAAGGGAAATATTTGACCTTGGGGAAAGAAAATTCAGAAGAATTAAAGGAAATAGTACCCGGTGCTCATAGTGGGCTTTTAAAAGTGCCTCTTTCCGGGGAACCCTCCTACACTCTTGGTGGGAATGCAAGCTGGTGCAACCACTCTGGAAAACAGCATGGAGGTACCTCAAAATGTTGAAAATAGAAGTACCCTATGACCCAGCAATCGCACTACTGGGTATTTACCCTAAAGATACAAACATAGTGATCCAAAGGGGCACATGCACCTGAATGTTTATAGCAGCAATATCTACAATAGCCAAACTATGGAAAGAACCTAGATGTCCATCAACAGATGAATGGATAGGCGGTCCTAAGGGGGAAATACATAGCCATCCAAGCCTCCCTCAAAAAAAATTGAAAAATCCAGAACACACCAGCTGTCTCTACACCTTAAAGAACTGGAGAATCAACAACAAATCAAACCAACTCCACACATAAGAAGGGAAATAATCAAGATTAGAGCAGAGATCAATGAGGTAGAAACCAGAGATACAGTAGAACGTATCAATGAAACTAGAAGCTGGTTTTTTGAAAGAATCAATAAGATCGATAAACCATTGGCCACACTAATCCAAAAGAAAAGAGAGAAAGCCCAAATTCATAAAATTCTGATTGAAAAGGGAGAGATCACAACTAACACCAAGGAAGTAGAAACAATCATCAGAAGTTATTATCAACAGTTATATGCCAATAAGCTAAGCAACCTAGATGAAATGGATGCATTCCTGGAAAACTATAAACTCCCAAAATTGAACCAGGAAGAAATTGACAACCTGAATAGACCAATATCTAGTAACGAGATTGAAGCAGTGATCAAAAACCTCCCAAAAAAACAAGAGCCCAGGACCTGATGGATTCCCTGGGGAATTCTACCAAACTTTCAAAGAAGAAATAACACCTATTCTCCTGAAGCTCTTTCAAAAAACTGAAGCAGAAGGAAAACTTCCAGACTCTTTTTATGAAGCCAGCATTACCCTGATCCCCAAACCAGGCAAAGACCCTACCAAAAGGGAGAATTTCTGACCAATATCACTGATGAATATGGATGCTAAGATTCTCAACAAGATCCTAGCAAACAGGATCCAACAGCACATTAAAAAGATTATCTACCATGACCAGGTGGGATTCATTCCTGGGCTACAAGGATGGTTCAACATTTGCAAATCAATCAATGTGATAGAACAAATTAATAAGAAAAGAGAGAAGAACCACATGGTCCTCTCAATTGATGGAGAAAAAGCATTTGACAAAATCCAGCATCCGTTCCTGATTAAAACGCTTCAAAGTATAGGGATAGAGGGAACATTCCTGAACCTCATAAAATCTATCTATGAAAGACCCACAGCAAACATCATCCTCAATGGGAAAAAGTTCGCAGCCTTCCCGCTGAGATCAGGAACACGACAAGGATGCCCACTCTCACCACTCTTGTTCAACATAGTATTAAAAGTCCTAGCAAGAGCAATCAGACAACAAAGAGAAATAAAAGGTATCCAAATTGGCAATGAAGAAGTCAAACTCTCTCTCTTCGCAGATGACATGATTCTTTATATGGAAAATCCAAAAGACTCCACCCCCAAACTACTAGAACTCATCAGCAATTCAGTAACATGGCAGGATACAAAGTCAATGTACAGAAATCAGTGGCTTTCTTATACACTACCAATGAAAATACAGAAAGGGAAATTAGAGAATCGATTCCATTTACTATAGCACCAAGAACCATAAGATACCTGGGAATAAACCTAACCAAAAAGGTAGAGGATCTGTACTCGAGGAACTACAGAATACTCATGAAAGAAATTGAAGAAGACACAAAAAGATGGAAGACCATTCCATGCTCTTGGATGGGAAGAATAAACATTGTTAAAATGTCTATACTGCCTAGAGCCATCTATACTTTTAATGCCATTCTGATAAAAATTCCACGGGTATTTTTCAAAGAGCTGGAGCAAATAATCCAGAAATTTGTATGGAACCAGAGGAGATCCCAAATCGCTAAGGAAATGTTGAAAAACAAAAATAAAACTGGGGGCATCATATTACCTGATTTCAAGCTTTACTACAAAGCTGTGATCACCAAGACAGCATGGTACTGGCATAAAAACAAACACATAGACCAGTGGAACAGAGTAGAGAGCCCAGATATGGACCCTCAACTCTATGGTCAAATAATCTTCGACAAAACAGGAAAAAATATACAGTGGAAAAAAGACAGTCTCTTCAATAAATGGTGCTGGGAAAACTGGACAGCTATATGCAGAAGAATGAAACTCGACCATTCTCTTACACTGTACACAAAGATAAACTCAAAATGGATAAAGACCTCAACGTGAGACAAGAATCCATCAGAATCCTAGAGGAGAACATAGGCAGTAATCTCTTCAATATCAGCCACAGCAACTTCTTTCAAGATATGTCTCCAAAGGCAAAGGAAAAAAAAGCAAAAATAAACTTTTGGGACTTCATCAAAATCAAAAGTTTCTGCACCGCAAAGGAAACAGTCAACAAAACAAAGAGGCAACCCACGGAATGGGAGAAGATATTTGCAAATGACAGTTCAGACAAAAGGTTGATATCCAGGATATATAAAGAACTCCTCAAACTCAACACACACAAAACAGACAATCATATCAAAAAATGGGCAGAAGATATGAACAGGCACTTCTCCAATGAAGACATACAAATGGCTACAGACACATGAAAAAATGTTCATCATCACTAGCCATCAGGGAGATTCAAATTAAAACCACATTGAGATACCACCTTACACCAGTTAGAATGGCCAAAATTAGCAAGACAGGAAAAAACATGTGTTGGAGGGGATGTGGAGAAAGGGGTACCCTCTTACACTGTTGGTGGGAATGCAAGTTGGTGCAGCCACTTTGGAGAACAGTGTGGAGATTCCTCAAGAAATTAAAAATAGAGCTTCCCTATGACCCTGCCATTGCACTACTGGGTATTTACCCCAAAGATACAGATGTAGTGAAAAGAAGGGCCATCTGTACCCCAATGTTTATAGCAGCAATGGCCATGGTCGCCAAACTGTGGAAAGAACCAAGATGCCCTTCAACGGATGAATGGATAAGGAAGATGTGGTCCATATACACTATGGAGTATTATGCCTCCATCAGAAAGGATGAATACCCAAATTTTTTAGCAACATGGATTGGACTGGAAGAGATTATGCTGAGTGAAATAAGTCAAGCAGAGAGAGTCAATTATCATGTGGTTTCACTTATTTGTGGAGCATAACAAATAGCATCGAGGACAAGGGGAGTTAGAGAGGAAAAGGGAGTTGGGAGAAATTGGAAGGGGAGGTGAATCATGAGAGACTATGGACTCTGAAAAGCAATCTGAGAGGTTTGAAGTGGCGGGGGGTGGGAGGTTGGGGGATCCAGGTGGTGGGTATTGGAGAGGGCACGGATTGCATGGAGCACTGGGTGTGGTGCAAAAACAAGGAATACTGTTATGCTGAAAAAAAAATTAAAAAAAAAAACAGATGGATGGATAAAGAAGATGTGGGTATATATACACAATGGAATACTATGCAGCCATCAAAAGAAATGAAATCATGCCATTTGCAACAACATGGATGGAACTAGAGGGTATCATGCTTAGCGAAATAAGTCAATCGGAGAAAGACAACTATCATATGATCTCCCTGATATGAGGAAGTGGAGATGCAACATGGGGGGTTAAGGGAGTAGGAGAAGAATAAATGAAACAAGATGGGATTGGGAAGGAGACATTGTGACTCTTAATCTCACAAAACAAACTGAGGGTTGCTGGGGGGAGGAGGGTTGGGAGAGGGGGTGCGGTTATGGACATTGGGGAGGGTATGTGCTATGGTGAGTGCTGTGAAGTGTGTAAACCTGGCTATTCACAGACCTGTACCCCTGGCGATAAAAATATATGTTTATAAAAAATAAAAATTTTTTTTTTTTTTAAAGATTTTTATTTATTTGACAGACAGATCACAAGTAGGCAGAGAGGCAGGCAGAGAGAGAGAGGAGGAGGAGGCAGGCTCCCTGCTGAGCAGAGAGCCTGACGTGAGGCTCGATCCCAGGACCCTGGGATCATGACCTGAGCCGAAGGCAGAGGCTTTAACCACCGAGCCACCCAGGCGCCCAAAAATAAAAAATTTTTAAAAGAAGTGCCCCTTTCCAACAGCTAGACTAAGAAACTTTATAGTTAATGAAGAGTTGGATAGAATACTGAGAAGGTTCTTAACTCAGGAGTTGGAAATAATTATAAGTAAATTAAATGCTGCTCTGGTCCTGCCTAGAAATTCTTATTAGCATAATCAAAAGGCTCAAATTATTTCCCAAATACTTAATTGCATCCTAGAGCAAAGCTCAAGAATCTTCATAGGAATACAAAAATATCCAGTATACAATAAGGCAAAATTCACAATATCTGGCATTACCACGTATACCAAAAAAAAAAGCAAAAAAATATGACCCATAATGAAAAGAAAAATAGTTGAAGCCAAACAAAACTGAGGCAGGTGCACAGAATTAGCAGAAAAGGACATTGAGACAATAATAATTGAATTCTGTATGTTCAAAATGTTAAAACAGAGACATGGAAATGAGTTTCAAAATCTAAATAAAGCCTCTAGAGATGAAAACTAAAATATGTGGAATGAAAAACAGTTCGGTGTGATTAATGGCAGAATAGATATTACAGAAGAAATATTATTATTAATATTATTAAATTTGAAGACAAGCAATAGAAACTACCAAAAGTAAACACACAAAGAAAAATGAAATGAAAAGAGCATTAATAAGGTGTGCAGCATCATTAAACAACTGTTATATGTAATTAATTTTTCAAGGTGAGGAGAGATGAAGAACAGAAAAAGTTAAAGAAATTGGGACTGAGGGACGCCTGGGTGGCTCAGTTGGTTGGACGACTGCCTTCGGCTCAGGTCATGATCCTGGAGTCCCGGGATCGAGTCCCGCATCGGGCTCCCAGCTCCACGGGGAGCCTGCTTCTCTCTCTGACCTTCTCCTTGCTCATGCTCTCTCTCACTGTCTCTCTCTCAAATAAATAAATAAAATCTTTAAAAAAAAAAAAAAAGAAATTGGGACTGAATATTTTCCAAATATGATCAAAGTTATAAATCCTTAGCTCCAAGAATATAAACAAGGCCATGAAGAAAATTTGCATGAAAGCCTGTCACAATCAAATTGCTCAAAACCAGTGATAAAGAGTATTTAAAAGTAGGCAGAGAAAACTGAACATTATGTACACAGGAACAAAGATGATGGAAGATTTCTTAGAAATAGTTTAAGCAAGACAGTGAAGCAACATCTTGAAAATCGTGAGGAAAAAAAAGCTATCAATCTAGAATTCTTTACCCTTGGGGGAAAAAAGAACTTTAAGAAATGAAGGCAAAATAAAGACTTTTAAGATATAAGAGAGATTAAAAAAAATTAACCAGCAGGAGACCCACACTACCAGAAATGATTCCTTTCAGGTTGAGGAAAAAATTATACCACATTAAAAGCCTGACAAAAACCTATGCAAAGCAATGAAGGGGAACAGAAATAATTCTGTACTATCCAAAGGTAGTGTTTTTAATAAAAACTTTTATAAATGAAATGGCATGAAGTAGAGAATCCCATTGCTTTCTAAAAGTTTGCATTATGCCACTTCCTTTTTAGGAAATCCCTTCATTAGTACAGTAAGGAGGAGAGATAAAGAGTCTCTCAGACAAACAAAAACTACAGGAGTTCATGACCAGCTTTGCAGGAAATAATAAAGGGGGCTCTGAGTGCAAAAGAGAGACCAAAAATGACGGACATGAAAGGATGAGAGAAAATTTCCAGAAACAATGACAATCATTCAAGATTCATGATTTAATCATGGTAATTTTTGTGTTTTTAAGAATTATCTGTTTTTTTTCCTAAGTTATCAGATTTGTTAGTATATAATTGCTTATAGTAATCTGTTATCATACTATGTATTTCTGTGGTTATCTGTTGTATTATTTTCTCTTCCATTTATCATTTTGGTTTTTGAGTCTTCTCTCTCCTTTTTCTTAGTTATTATAGATAGTTAAAGCATTGCCAATTTTGTTTATTTTTTTTTAAACTGGTCATTACTTTCAATGTTATGATATTGTTTATTCTGATCTCTATTTTATTTATTTCTGATTTTCCTTTGTTATTTCCTTCTTCTACTAAATTTCAAGTAAGTTTCTTCTTTTCCTAGTTCCTTGTGGTATAATGTTAAGTTTATTTGAAATTTTTTTCTTTACACAAGAATTTATAGCATAAATTTCACTCTAACATCTGCTTTTGTGGCATCCCGTAGGTGTTGGAATATTGTGTTTTTCTTTCATTTTTGAGACATAGGTTGATTTGCCATTTGATTTCTTATTTGGCCCATTGCTTGTGCTACTGTGTTAATATTTACATATTAAATATTTAATATTTAGATTTAAAATTTCCAGCTTTGTTTCATTATGGATTTTTAGTTTTGTACCATTGTGGTTGGAAAATATATTTGGTATGATTTCGGACTACTTAAATTTGTAATATTTGTTATGTCTCTTTTTATGTGATTTAACCAGGAAATTATTCTATGTGTACTTGAAGAAAATGTGTATTCTATTTTTCTTGGATGGTATGTCTTATATATTTCTTTTAGAACTGTGTATTCTGAAATATGCTTCAGGTAAAAATTGTTCTTTTTGAAAAAAATAACTTTAATGAGGGTACTCATTTAAAAAAAAAGCATATCAGAGGGGAAAAGTGTGGGGGGATGGATGAAATAGGGGAAGGCAATTAAAAGTGCACTTATCATGATGAGCACTGAGTAATGATGTATAAAATTGTTACATCACTACATTGCATACCTGAAACTAATATAACACAGTATGTTAATTATACTGAAATTAAAATAAATATCTTAAAAAAATAAATTCCATGAATTTGTGAGTTTCTAATAAAAAATAAAAGGATTAAAGTAGTAAAAACACATTCCTTCAATTCAGGTGATGTAAATTTGAGATCAATAATAGGAAGATATTTTTAACAATCTTGAATTATTTGGAAAACAAATAACACTTCTAAATAACTCAATAATTGAAAAGAAATCAAAAGAAAAATTACAAAGTACTTTTAATTGAGTAAAATGAAAACACAGCATATCAAAATATGTAGAATGTCACTGAAGTAGTATTTGAGGTGTAATTTATAGTATAAGTCAACTATATTGTGAAAAAAACAAAGTTCTCAAGTCAGTGATCTCTACTCCAAACTGAAAAAAACTAGAAAAAGGAGAGCAAGTAAAGCCCTAAGTGAAAAGAAAAAAGGTAATAATAAAGATCAGAGGGAAAAAATCAATAATGTAGAGTACAGGTAATATTATGTAAAATCACTGAAACCAAAAAGTATTTTTTAAAAAAAGTAGTAAAATTGATAATCCTTTAAAAAGACTAGGAAAAAAAAGAATGTACAAATTACCAATATTACAAATAAGGTGATAACATTACAAAATCTACATATATTCAAGAATAATAAAGGAGTATTATGAACAATCTTTTGTCAGTAACTTCATCAATTTAGATCAATTGGATTATTAATTGAAAGACACAACCACCAAAGCTCATTTAAAAAAAAAACAGAGGACAACTTTTGAAATTATGTCATGAGGAGCTCCATGGACCCACTCACTAGCAAAACAAGCATAACCAGAGAAAATTTTAACAGACATCCAATGATTTTAAGCCTCTGGAGATTGTCCTAAGGGCATATGGCAAGTGAAGAAATATTTATTCAAGAAAATCTACTAACTCTTGGTAAGAACAGCAAGAGTCTGTGGTGCTTGAGACATGATCTCCCTTCTCATGTCCATTGCACCTCAGTATGTTGGTTTCATTCTATGCAGTTCGGGTCAATATGATGGAACTCCATTTTCCCCAAATCAAGGGCTATGATGTATCCCTTAAAGAAGCAGGTTGGCAACATTTTTCATTCCTCCCATTCCATGTTACAGAAGCAAGATTCCAGATGTGTGCAGCCAAGAGTTTGAAGGCTCCCGTCCTTCAGTCATAAGGTAGAGAGGCTTTATCCCAGGTATGGAAGGCTGAGAATACTGGGAGGCCAATCATCTTCACCATAGCTTTCTCATGGTACAGAGTTTCCACATTGATATAGGCAAACGGACATGACCAGAACCACTGCTCCCACTCAGTGCCTCACTCATAAATTATGATGTCACTCAAAAAGAAGTGGGCCACCATCCTTGTTCCCAGCCCAGAACAGTGGCTCAGAGATTTTGTCCAGTGGATTAGGCAAGCTATAAAAACAGAGTGCACCAAAGCTCTCCCCAAAGGAATTGATTTAATTTGGAACAGAGTGTATGGAATTTAAAGTTTAAGTATTCTTTTGGAAGTAATAAAGATTTTGATAATAGACAATTAAAAGGAAACTGGTAGCTTAAGGGGAGAGTAACAAGTTAAACTATAGCTCTAGTTTACCAGACAGACCCCAAAAAAAGAGAGCCAGGAAGAGACTTCCTGCAATCAGAACAATTCTCAAAGACTGGCCTTAAAAAATCCTCCTGGAAAGGGGCCTGAATTTAATTGGATCAGACTGGAGCATTTATGTCTCATGGCCCTATAAAAAGAATAATCAACTGGAAATTAGTGGAACCTAACAGCTGAATGTGATACCAACAGAGACAGAAAACTTAAGAAATATAAGGAAATAAACAGCAAAAGACAACCCTTTAAGATTACTGTCTTTCAGGATGACTGACTATGTGCTTGCCCAAGGCTGCACCCTGAGCAAGGACATCAGAAGCTTCACACTGTGGGGAAAATATACTTAACTAAAAGAGTCTAGTCAAGTAATTAACAAATAAACAACCATAAGTCCCGGAGAAATGGAGAGATTGGAATGGAGTTCAGCATCTAGAATTGCTGCAATATACACAAAAAAATGTACAATTTTTTAGCCAAAAATTATGAGACATGCAAAAAAAAAAAAAAAAAAAAAAAAAAGGCAACAAAGTGTGACCCATTCCAAGCAAAATGAAGGCAAGAAAAATGGCTTGTGAGAACATTCAGATATCAAAAAAAGACCTCAAAGCAGTATTATATATATGTTCAAAAAACTAAAGGAAGCCATTTAAATAAGTAAAGTAAATGACATTTCATCAAATAGAGAATATTAATAAAAAAGAGAAAATACAAAAATGAACCAAATGAAAATTTTTATTTAAAGATTAAATAACTGAAATATAAATTTCACCAGAGGAGCTTAACAGTAGATTTGATCTAGCTGGTAGAAGAAAGAATCAGCAAACATGAAGATAGATTGATATACATTATACACTATGAAGAATAGAGGAAACACAGAATGAAGAAAATTTAAATGGAGGTAATGTGTATCTATAAAAGACAAAATAAATGTATATTTCAAAGTTTTCTTCTTTTAACTGGTTTAAAAAGCAGAAGCAATTGTGTGAAACCACATGTACATAATTATACATAAAGAATATATATATAGAATAAATATAGAATAACATATAGAAATATACTACACAATAATAATCCAAAGGAGGTGGGTGGGAGCAAAGTGTATTATAGTAAGAAAATGACAACAGATAGTAACTTGAATCTACCAAAGCAAAAGTAGAATTTCAAAAATGTAAAGAAAATAGTTAAAATAACAAACTTTATAAATATATTCTGCTTTTCTTTCTTCTTTTTCAGTGACAAAACTATATAAAATCATAAGACATTTAAATGATATAAAACTATATAAAGTAATAATTGTAATAAGATGTTGTAACATGTTACATATGTTTGTAACATGATGGTAACATATATAGTTGCAATATATGACAATAACCACACAGATAAGGGGGTGAGGGATAGACCTACATAGGAGTAACATTTCTATATTCCAATGGAATCACACTAGTATAAACTTTAAGTAGCTTTTTTCAAGTTAATATGTATATGATAAGCCCTAGAACAACCACCAAAGGAATAGCTAACAAAAAAAAAAAAAAAATGAAAAAAATCATTACAAACAGATAGCACCTAACAACAGAGCCCTCAATGTCTGAGAGAACTGAAGAGAGAAATAGACAGTTCTTCAATAATAGTTGCAGACTTTATTACTTCATTTTAAATAATGGATAGAACAATTAGGCAGAGGATCAACAAGGAAACAGAACACCAGGACACCATGATAAGCCAACCATACTTAATAGATATCTATAGAACACTCCACTTCCAATAATAGCAGGATACACATTCAAGTGCACAAGGAACATGCTCTGATATGCTAAGATATCAAATAAGCCTCGATAAATATAAAATAATAGAAGTAATACAAAGTATCTTTTCTAACCACAATGGAATAAATTAGAAATTAATAATGAAAAGAAATTTGGGAAACAACACACTTTTAAATAACCAATGGGTCAAAAAAGAATTCTGAAAAAAATGGCAAATGAAAAAGTTTGAGACAAGTGAATGAGAAAAGAATATACCAAAACTTAGAGGATACAGTTAAATCAGTACTTAGAGGGCAATTTATAATAGTAAATGTCCATATTAAATAAAAAAGAACTCAAATTAATAATCTGATCTTATACTTGAAGACATTGGGGAAAAACAGCAAACTTAACCTAAAGAAAGTGGAATAAAGGAAGTAATTAAGATTAGAGTGGAAATTAGTGAAATACGAAATAGAAAAAAATAGAAAAAATAAAGGGAACAAAAAGCTCATTCTTTGGAAAGACCAAAAAAATTGAAAAATCATTGGCTAGACTGACCAAGGGAAAAAAAGAGAAAAGATTCACATTAAGGGCATCAAAAATGAAACAGGGGACACTACTATGGACCTTACAGAAATAAAAAGTATTATAAAGGAATAACATGAACAGTTGAATGCCAAAAGTTGCAATATTTGATAAAATGGACAAATTCCTAGAATGATATAAACTACAGAAACTCAAGGAGAAATAGATAATTTAACTAGACAATAACAAGTGAAGAAATTAAATTAATAATAATTTTTAAAACTACTCATAAAGAAAAACTCAGACCCATATTGCTTCATTTGTTGCATTCTACCAAGCATTTAAAGGATAATCAATCAACTCCAATACTTCATAAGTTCTTCCAAAAAATGGAAAGGAGGAAACACTTTCCCACTCATATTATAAAACCAATGTCACTCTGAGAGCAAACCCAAAACATTAAAAGTAAATAAAAATGCAGACCAATATCTCTTATAAATAGGGATGCAAAAACCTTCCAAAAAACTGTAGCAAACCAAACCCA
Organism: Enhydra lutris kenyoni; assembly: GCF_002288905.1. Classification (NCBI taxonomy): domain Eukaryota; kingdom Metazoa; phylum Chordata; class Mammalia; order Carnivora; family Mustelidae; genus Enhydra; species Enhydra lutris. The sequence continues at coordinate 71,114,330 of NW_019154087.1, forward strand.
ACCCATGTGTCTATGAGCCACTGATTTTTGACAGGTATGCCAAGACCATTCAATGGTGGAAATAATAGTTCTTTCATTAATGGTGTTGGGACAACTGGATAAATAACCAAATGCAAAAGAATTAAGCTGGAATCTTTCCTCAAACCATATACAAAAATTAATTTAAAAATGGGTCAAAGACCTAAATGTAAGAGCTACAGCTATAAAACTCTTAGAAGAAAATATAGAGGTACATCTTCACAACATCAGATTAAGCAATGGACTCTTAGGTATGGCTCCAAAAGCACAAGTAACAAGAGAAAAAATAGATCAAGTAGACTTCATCTAAATTAAAACCTCTTGTGCACCAAAGGAAACTATCAAGAAAGTGAAAAGCCGATCCACAGATTGAAAGAAAATATTTGAAAATCATACATTTAATAAGTGCTTTGTATCTAGAACATACAAACTTGTCCTAAAACTCAACAATAAAAAACAAATAAAACCAATGTAAAAATAGTTCAAAGATCTGAACTTATATTTTTCCAAAGAAGATATGCAAATAGCCAATAAGCACATGAAAAGATCCTCAACATTATTAGTCATCAAGAAAAGGCAAATCAAAACCACAATGAGATATTACTCCACACCCACAGGTATGACTCTAATTAAAAAAACAGATAATAACAAGTATTGGCAAGCATGTGAAGAAATCAGAATCTTTTCACACTGCTGGTAGGAGTGTCAAATGGTTAAACATAGAGATATCATTATGACCCAGTAATTTTACTCCTAGATATACACTCAAAAGAAATGAAAACATTTCTACACAAAAAAATTGTACACAGATGTTCATACCAGTGTTACTTACAATAGCCAATAAAGAATATGGAAACAATCCAAATGTTTATCAACTGATAAACAGATAAATAAATGTGATATACCCACAAAATGGAGTATTTTTCAGCAATAAAAAGAATGAATTACTAATACCTATTATGCCACGGATGAAAATATTCTACTAAGTGAAAAGAAATCCATTCACAAAGACCATGTAATGCATGAATCCATTTACATGAAATGTTCTGAATAGGCAAATCTATATAGAGAAAGTACATTAGTGGTTGCCTAGGGTTGAGAAGGTGGAGGAAATTGGATACTAAGTGGTAATTGGTATATGCCATTGGAAAAACGTTCTAAAATTGGTTGTGATGATAGTTGCCCAACTTTATGAATATACTTAAAACCATAGAGCTGTACACTTTATAAGGATGAATTATACGGTATGTAAATTACACTTTTTAGAAAGCAGTTATATACAGGGTTATGTGTGTGTTCGTATATGTGTGTATAAAGCAAACAATGCTACAGTTATGAAAGAAATTGACTCTGTACTTAGATATCTATCCATACACACAAAAACAGCAACAACAGCAAAAAACAAAAACAACAAAAAAAAAAACCACCTTCATTGGTGATATCACCCAAGCAGGAGGAAATAACCCCGAATCTACCAAAATTCATCCAGGAAACTGAAGAGAAGGGACTAGTTCCCAATTCATTCTGTGAGGCATTTCACCTTGATGTTAAAACCAAAGATATAATAAAAGAAAACTACAGACCAGTGTCTCTCATGAAACCAGATGCAAAATTCTAAATCCATGGCAAATTATATCTAACATCATATAGAAAGGATAATATATCATGACCAAATAGAGTTTATCTCAGGAATGAAAGACTCATTTAATACAAGTCAATGTGATTTACCACCACCACCTCCCCACACCCCCCATCTATTAATAGATGCGACAAATGTATCTGATACAGTCTAAAATTCATTCTGACAAAAATTGCCAGGTAAATAGATGGCAACATCCTTAACTTGACAAATAACACCAATACAAACTTACAGCCTCATATTTAAAGATAAAAGAAAGAAGAAGACTTCCTTTCATAATCAGAACGAAGATAAGGACATTCACTGTCAACCTTTCCATACATTTTCCAATCACTAGTGGATTGGAAACAAGAAACCTGTCTTTATCCCAGATGACAGAATTCTGTATGTAGGAAATCATAAGGAATCCACAACAAAATATACTAGTAATAATAAGTCTTTAACCAAGTTGCAAACTTTAAGACCAGCCATAAGTATCAGGTTTATTTCTCTATATTAGCTGTAAGTGATCAGAAATTGAAGCAAAGAGCAATAACATTTATTGTAGCATCAAAAATATGAAATATTTAGAGAAAATATTACAAAAATGTTTAATACCAGTACACAGAAAATTACAAAACATTACTGAGAGAAATTAGAGACATGTATAACTATTTACTATCTTGTTGCTCTATTTGTGTGTATTTGTGACTTGAAATTGTTATAATTTTAATCCTTCTCAGAAGGATCTGCTGATTCAACCCAATCCCAATAAAAAAACAAAAAACAAAAAAACAGGAGTTTTTGAAGAAATTTACAAGATGATTCTAAAATTCATATGGAAATACAGTAGGTCTAGAATTGCTCAAGCAGTTCTTTTTTTAAACTTAAGTTGAGGGGGAGGAGTCAAGATGGCAGAGAAGTAGCAGGCTGAGACTACTTCAGGTAGCGGGAGATCAGCTAGATAGCTTATCTAAAGATTGCAAACACCTACAAATCCAATGGGAGATCGAAGAGAAGAAGAACAACAACTCTAGAAACAGAAAATCAACCACTTTCTGAAAGGTAGGACCTCGGAGAAGTGAATCCAAAGCGACGGGAAGATAGACCGCGGGGGGAGGGGCCGGCTCCCGGCAAGCGGCGGAGCAACGGAGCACAAAATCGGGACTTTTAAAAGTCTGTTCCGCTGAGGGACATCGCTCCAGAGGCTTAACTGGGGTGAAGCCCAAGCAGGGTCAGCGTGGCCTCAGGTCCCGCAGGGTCACAGAAGGATCGGGGGTGTCTGAGTGTCGCAGAGCTTACAGGTATTAGAACGGGGAAGCCGGCTACAGAGACAGAGCCGAGGAGTGAGCTCTAAGCTCGGGGTTACCTTGAACCGGTCGCAGGCTCGGTCAGCTCGGAGCGCGGCCAGAGGCAGGGTGACGGGAGTAAATCGGCACTGTTCTCTGAGGGCGCACTGAGGAGTGGGGCCCCGGACTCTCGGCTCCTCCGGGCCGGAGACCGGGAGGCCGCCATCTTCATTCCCGCCCTCTGGAACTCTACGGAAAGCGCTCAGGGAACAAAAGCTCCCGAAAGCAAACCCGAGCGGATTACTCAGACCGGCCCCTGGTAAGGGCGGTGCAACTCCGCCCGGGGCAAAGACACTTGAGAATCACTACAACAGGCCCCTCCCCCAGAAGATCAACAGGAAGCCCAGCCAGGACCAAGTTCACCTACCAAGGAGTGCAGTTTCAATACCAAGGAGAGCAGCGGAATTCCAGAGGAGGAGAAAGCAAAACACGGAACTCGGCTTTCTCCCCATGATTCTTTAGCCTTGCAGTTAATTTAATGTTTTTTTTTTTCAATTTATTTTTCTTCTTCTGCTAATTTTTTTTAACTTTTACTGTTTTCTTTTTTAATGTTTTTTAACTAGTTTATCTAATATATATATATATATTTTTTTTCTTTTTATATTTTTTCTTTATTGGTTTTCTTTTTTTAATTGTTTCTTTCTTTTTTTTTTCTTCTTTCTGAACCTCTTTTTATCCCCTTTCTCCCCCCTCACGATTTGGGATCTCTTCTGATTTGGCTAAAGCATATTTTCCTGGGGTTGTTGCCACCCTTTTAGTATTTTACTTGCTCCTTCATATACTCTTATCTGGACAAAATGACAAGGCGGAAAAATTCACCACAAAAAAAGAACAAGAGGCAGTACCAAAGGCTAGGGACCTAATCAATACAGACATTGGTAATATGTCAGATATAGAGTTCAGAATGATGATTCTCAAGGTTCTAGCTGGGCTCGAAAAAGGCATGGAAGATATTAGAGAAACCCTCTCGGGAGATATAAAAGCCCTTTCTGGAGAAATAAAAGAACTAAAATCTAACCAAGTTGAAATCAAAAAAGCTATTAATGAGGTGCAATAAAAAATGGAGGCTCTCACTGCTAGGATAAATGAGGCAGAAGAAAGAATTAGCGATATAGAATACCAAATGACAGAGAATAAAGAAGCTGAGCAAAAGAGGGAAAAACAGCTACTGGACCATGAGGGGAGAATTCGAGAGATAAGTGACACCATAAGATGAAACAACATTAGAATAATTGGGATTCCAGAAGAAGAGGAAACAGAGAGGGGAGCAGAAGGTATATTGGAGAGAATTATTGGAGAGAATTTCCCCAATATGGCAAAGGGAACAAGCATCAAAATCCAGGAGGTGCAGAGAACCCCCCTCAAAATCAATAAGAATAGGTCCACACCCCATCACCTAACAGTAAAATTTACAAGTCTTAGTGACAAAGAGAAGATCCTGAAAGCAGCCCGGGAAAAGAAGTCTGTAACGTACAATGGTAAAAATATTAGATTGGCAGCAGACTTATCCACAGAGACCTGGCAGGCCAGAAAGAGCTGGCATGATATATTCAGAGTACTAAATGAGAAAAACATGCAGCCAAGAATACTATATCCAGCTAGGCTATCATTGAAAATAGAAGGAGAGATTAAAAGCTTCCAGGACAAACAAAAACTGAAAAAATTTGCAATTACCAAACCAGCTCTACAGGAAATATTGAAAGGGGTCCTCTAAGCAAAGAGAGACCCTAAAAGTAGTAGATCAGAAAGAAACAGAGACAATATACAATAACAGTCACCTTACAGGCAATAAAATGGCACTAAATTCATATCTCTCAATAGTTACCCTGAATGTTAATGGGCTAAATGCCCCAATCAAAAGACACAGGGTATCAGAATGGATAAAAAAACAAAACCCATCTATATTTTGCCTACAAGAAACTCATCTTAAACCTGAAGACACCTCCAGATTTAAAGTGAGAGGGTGGAAAAGAATTTACCATGCTAATGGACATCAGAAGAAAGCAGGAGTGGCAATCCTTATATCAGATCAATTAGATTTTAAGCCAAAGACTATAATAAGAGATGAGGAAGGACACTATATCATACTCAAAGGAACTGTCCAACAAGAAGATCTAACAATTTTAAATATCTATGCCCCTAACATGGGAGCAGCCAACTATATAAACCAATTAATAACAAAATCAAAGAAACACATCGACAATAATACAATAATCGTAGGGGACTTTAACACTCCCCTCACTGAAATGGACAGATCATCCAAGCAAAAGATCAACAAGGAAATCAAGGCCTTAAATGACACACTGGACCAGATGGACATCACAGATATATTCAGAACAGTTCATCCCAAAGCAACAGAATACACATTCTTCTCTAGTGCACATGGAACATTCTCCAGAATAGATCATATTCTCGGTCCTAAATCAGGTCTCAACCGTTATCAAAAGATTGGAATCATTCCCTGCATATTTTCAGACCACAACGCTCTGAAGCTAGAACTCAATCACAAGAGGAAATTTGGAAAGAACCCAAATACATGGAGACTAAACAGCATCCTTCTAAAGAATGAATGGGTCAACCAGGAAATTAAAGAAGAATTGAAAAAATTCATGGAAACAAATGATAATGAAAACACAACGGTTCAAAATCTGTGGGACACAACAAAGGCAGTCCTGAGAGGAAAATATATAGCGGTACAAGGCTTTCTCAAGAAACAAGAAAGGTCTCAGGTACACAACCTAACCCTACACCTAAAAGAGCTAGAGAAAGAACAAGAAAGAAACCCTAAACCCAGCAGGAGAAGAGAAATCATAAAGATCAGAGCAGAAATCAATGAAATAGAAACCAAAAAAACAATAGAACAAATCAACGAAACTAGGAGCTGGTTCTTTGAAAGAATTAATAAGATCGATAAACCCCTGGCCAGACTTATCAAAAAGAAAAGAGAAAGGACCCAAATAAATAAAATCATGAATGAAAGAGGAGAGATCACAACTAACACCAAAGAAATACAATTATAAGAACATACTATGAGCAACTCTACACCAACAAATTTGACAATCTGGAAGAAATGGATGCATTCCTAGAGACATATAAACTACCACAACTGAACCAGGAAGAAATAGAAAGCCTGAACAGACCCATAACCAGTAAGGAGATTGAAACAGTCATCAAAAATCTCCAAACAAACAAAAGCCCAGGCCAGATGACTTCCCCGGGGGAATTCTACCAAACATTTAAAGAAGAACTAATTCCTATTCTCCTGAAACTGTTCCAAAACATAGAAATGGAAGGAAAACTTCCAAACTCATTTTATGAGGCCAGCATCACCTTGATCCCAAAACCAGACAAGGATCCCATCAAGAAAGAGAACTACAGACCAATATCCTTGATAAACACAGATGCAAAAATTCTCGCCAAAATACTAGCCAATAGGATTCAACAGTACATTAAAAGGATTATTCACCACGACCAAGTGGGATTTATTCCAGGGCTGCAAGGTTGGTTCAACATCCGCAAATCAATCAATGTGATACAACACATTAATAAAAGAAAGAACAAGAACCATATGATACTCTCCATAGATGCTGAAAAAGCATTTGACAAAGTACAGCATCCCTTCCTGATCAAAACTCTTCAAAGTGTAGGGATAGAGGGCACATACCTCAATATTATCAAAGCCATCTATGAAAAACCCACCGCAAATATCATTCTCAATGGAGAAAAACTGAAAGCTTTTCCGCTAAGGTCAGGAACACGGCAGGGATGTCCGTTATCACCACTGCTATTCAACATAGTACTAGAAGTCCTAGCCTCAGCAATCAGACAACAAAAGGAAATTAAAGGCATCCAAATCGGCAAAGAAGAAGTCAAACTATCACTCTTCGCAGATGATATGATACTATATGTGGAAAACCCAAAAGACTCCACTCCAAAACTGCTAGAACTTGTACAGGAATTCAGTAAAGTGTCAGGATATAAAATCAATGCCCAGAAATCAGTTGCATTTCTCTACACCAACAACAAGACAGAAGAAAGAGAAATTAAGGAGTCCATCCCATTTACAATTGCACCCAAAACTATAAGATACCTAGGAATAAACCTAACCAAAGAGACTAAGAATCTATACACAGAAAACTATAAAGTACTCATGAAAGAAATTGAGGAAGACACAAAGAAATGGAAAAATGTCCCATGCTCCTGGATTGGAAGAATAAATATTGTGAAAATGTCTATGCTACCTAAAGCAATCTACACATTTAATGCAATTCCTATCAAAGTACCATCCATTTTTTTCAAAGAAATGGAACAAATAATCCTAAAATTTATATGGAACCAGAAAAGACCTCGAATAGCCAAAGCAATATTGAAAAAGAAAGCCAAAGTTGGTGGCATCACAATTCCGGACTTCAAGCTCTATTACAAAGCTGTCATCATCAAGACAGCATGGTACTGGCACAAAAACAGACACATAGATCAATGGAACAGAATAGAGAGCCCAGAAATAGACCCTCAACTCTATGGTCAACTAATCTTCGACAAAGCAGGAAAGAATGTCCAATGGAAAAAAGACAGCCTCTTCAACAAATGGTGTTGGGAAAATTGGACAGCCACATGCAGAAAAATGAAATTGGATCATTTCCTTACACCACACATGAAAATAGACTCAAAATGGATGAAGGATCTCAATGTGAGAAAGGAATCCATCAAAATCCTCGAGGAGAACACAGGCAGCAACCTCTTCGACCTCAGCCGCAGCAACATCTTCCTAGGAACATCGCCAAAGGCAAGGGAAGCAAGGGCAAAAATGAACTATTGGGATTTCATCAAGATCAAAAGCTTTTGCACAGCAAAGGAAACAGTTAACAAAACCAAAAGACAACTGACAGAATGGGAGAAGATATTTGCAAATGACATATCGGATAAAGGGCTAGTGTCCCAAATCTATAAAGAACTTAGCAAACTCAACACCCAAAGAACAAATAATCCAATCAAGAAATGGGCAGAGGACATGAACAGACATTTCTGTAAAGAAGACATCCAGATGGCCAACAGACACATGAAAAAGTGCTCCATATCACTCGGCATCAGGGAAATACAAATCAAAACCACAATGAGATACCACCTCACACCAGTCAGAATGGCTAAAATGAACAAGTCAGGAAATGACAGATGCTGGCGAGGATGCGGAGAAAGGGGAACCCTCCTACACGGTTGGTGGGAATGCAAGCTGGTGCAGCCACTCTGGAAAACAGCATGGAGGTTCCTCAAAATGTTGTAAATAGAACTACCCTATGACCCAGCAATTGCACTGCTGGGTATTTACCCTAAAGATACAAACGTAGTGATCCGAAGGGGCACGTGCACCCGAATGTTTATAGCAGTAATGTATACAATAGCCAAACAATGGAAAGAACCTAGGTGTCCATCAACAGACAAATGGATAAAGAAGATGTGGTATATATACACAATGGAATACTATGCAGCCATCAAAAGAAATGAAATGTTGCCATTTGCGACGACGTGGATGGAACTAGAGGGTATCATGCTTAGCGAAATAAGTCAATCGGAGAAAGACAACTATCATATGATCTCCCTGATATGAGGGAGAGGAGATGCAACATGGTGGGTTAAGGGGGTAGGAGAAGAGTAAATGAAACAAGATGGGATTGGGAGGGAGACAAACCATCGTGGCTCTTAATCTCACAAAACAAACTGAGGGTTAATGGGGGGAGTGGGGTTAGGGGGGGATTATGGACATTGGGGAGGGTATGTGCTATGGTGAGTGCTGTGAAGTGTGTAAATCTGGCGATTCACAGACCTGTACCCCTGGGGATAAAAATATATTATATGTTTATAAAAAATAAAATACAAAAAAATTAAAAAAAAAAAAACTTAAGTTGAGGTTGGAGGACTAATGCTATCTTATTTTAAGACATTTTAAAACTATAATAATCAGGACCGTTTGGTATTGTTAAAAAGGCAAACAAAAAGATCAATGAAGCTGAATAAAGTGTCCAGAAATAGACCCACAGCTTTATAGACAACTGATTTTTTACAACGGCACAGAGGCAATTCCATGTATAAAATACAGTCTTCTCAGTAAAAGGCACTGGAACCACTGGATTCCCATGTGTAAAATAATAAACTGTGATCCATATTTTACCCTGCATACAAAACTACAAAAAGTAATTCAAAATGGATCCTAGGAATAAATGTAAAACTAGACAAAGGAGGAGACTTTACAATGCTGTATAAAGTTTTACCATGATGAAGATATAACATTTCAGAGTATCTATGTACCATATGACACAGAACCACTATATAAAGAAGAAATGAGAGGACAAGAAAGGAGAAATAGGTAAAAATAATGTGCTATAAGACACTTAAACAAAAGAAGTCAGAACTCAAACATAATACGTCAAATGGACAAACAATAAATAAAAATGCTTTGGAGCTTTATTACCTTTGAAATAGGATTGCAAACCTTGCTTTTTTAATGTCTCTATCTGCTTTGTCCAACCCTTTATTTTTAGGCTTTTTAAACTATTCAGGTGTAGGTATGTCTCTTGTGTAGGTGATGGAGTTAGGTTTTAGTTTATGAGCCATTTGAAAATATTTTCTTTAACTTCATCTATTGACATTATTGATTGATGTGCCTGGGTTCAGCTGTGTTATTTTAGATTACAGCTTTTAGGTTACATGTTTTAGGTTTAGATTATAATCCCTGTGTGTATTGTGCTGTATTTACTATGTTTGTTTATGTGATGTGTTCTCTGTTCTGTTTTAGATTTTACTTTTGTTATTTATGATGATTTGTATTTATATTCAAATGGCTACCTTTATGTTGGTATTTTTTACAGTTTTTCCTTAATTCTTTACTTTCTGGTTTTTCAGTTGTATTGGTTTTCCCTTGCTGCCATAACAGAGCACCACAAACTTAGTGGCTTAATCATGAAGCAAATGTATTATTATTATTTTTTGTGATTAAGGTGTCATCAAGGCAGTAGTCCTGTCTGGAGGCTCCAGGGAAGAATCTGCTTCCCAGCTCACTCAGACTGTGGGCAGAATTCAGGTCCTTGTGGTTGTGGAACTGAAGCCTCTTTCCTTGCTGGCTGTCAACTGAGAGCCGTTTCTGTCTTCCAGACACCACCCACACTCCTTGGCTCCTAGCCCCCTTCCTCCATCCTGAATCTCTCCTGTCTCTTCTTCCCACATGTTTCTTTGACTGCGTGATTCTCCTGACCTCCCCTCCCATTTTTAAGAGCCCATGCTATTACAGTGGGCCATCCAGATTCATCAAGGATAATTTCCTTAATCTTAACTTCATCTGTGATATTCCTTCTGTCATTTAACTTGAGATTGTCACAGACCTTAGAATTCAGGCATGGGTATCTTTTTGTGTGTGTGTGGGGGGGTCCTTATTCTGCCCATGAGGTGAGTGTTAAAGGGTACCTTTTAACCCTCATGGATTCCCTGTACATCAATTAATGCTCTTATTTTACTTTTTAAATTCCTTTTCCTCACTTTTATTTTAGTCATACAATTTCCATTTTATCAGAACATATAATATTTGTATATTATCCTTCTATCCATGTCTTCATCCCCTCTTTTAGTTTTAGATATTCAAATAAATATATTAAATGCTCACCATTTTTTTTTCCTCCAAGATTCCCTAGTCATTTCTTGGTAGGATGAAGATCCCCCTGCTCCCACAGTTGATTTTTCCAGAAGGGCTTATGAGTACAGCATTTTCTAAGGACTTAAGGGTTAAATCAGTTATCCATAGGGGGAGCCTGGGAAGCTCAATTGATTAAGATCCAACTCTTGATTTCAGCTCAGGTCATGATCTCAGGATTGTGAGATTAAACTCCAAGTTAGGCTCCATACTGGATGTGGAATCTGCTTAAGATTCTCTCTCTCCCTCTGCCCCTATCCACTCTCTCTCCAAAAACACAAAGACAAAAAAACAAAACAAAACAAAACAAAAAAAAACAACAGTTACCCATAGCATTGATACTTCGACAATCATTTAGCTGGATATAAAATCCTTGGCTTCTCACCATATTTTTTTGAGTTTCTTGAAAATGCTGTTTCGCCATTTCTGTGCTTTATATGTTTCTCTTGAGAAGTGTCACGCCAACCTAAGTTTCTTCTTATAAGTTGTTTGAGCTTTTTGTCTGGACGCCCAGAAGATTTTTTCATTGCCTTTGAGATCTAATTGTCTTTCTAGAATATGTCTCAAATTCAATTGTTCAGAATCAATTTTCTTAGGTATATGGCATGCCCTTTCAAGTGTGTACATTTGATTTCTTTGGTGTCTGAAAAGTTTTCTTGAATTATAGTTTTAAATATTAGTTCTGTTTTCTTGTTCTGTTTTTTTTTTTTTTTCAGGGTCTCCACTTAACACATGTTGAATCTTTTTTTTTCAGTCTTATTTTCAACCACTTTCTCTTCACTTTTTTTTTACCCCTTTATCTCATTTTTAGTCTTATATTCATGTCTTTCTTGATTATCCATTATTAAATTTTTATTTGACTTTAGTCCACTAGGGCTTTGGAATTTATTTTTTATTCCCCCCCTCTCCCAGATTTACTCAGATAGAATTGTCAAATAAGAGTTATATATCTAAGATGTATAATTATACAATGATGGTACAATGCACCACATTGTTTGTGGTGAGAACACCTAAATCTACTCTATTTCAAGTATACAGGTTTCAAGTATACAAGTATACAGTATTATTAACTATAGTCAGCACATACTCTTTATTTCTGAGTTGATTTTTTTGCATTTTCTTTAATTTCTTTCCTGATTTTGATTAGCTCTTGTTCCATTTCTTTCTGTGTTTTGTACATTAATATTTGCATGATTGTCTTGAAAATATTTCTAGATACCTGTTTGAAGGCATTTAGCTCAGTTTGGAATATTGTGTTAATTCTGCTTCTGTTTTTTCACTGATTTGGGGGGATAATTTCCATTTTCTCTTTTCTTCTTTCAGTACTGTGTAAAGTTGGTTTGATATTTCCTATTCCTGGGCATCCTATATCCAGAATAGTAAAATGTACTTCCTTTAACACATAATATTGGGAAGGGAAAGGGCAATGTTGTCATGCTTTTCATTTCTGCAGTATCTTTAAATTCCTCCTTCCTTCTTTCTTTCCCTTCATTATCCCATCTATGGGGGTGAGGGGCTTCTTTATCTCCTTCTCCCCCTGACACACAAAGCTTCTCTGAAGCTGTCACCTCATCTCACTTTCAAACCACATTCATGCAGCTGGTGCTGTGAGTTTCCAAGTCTCAGGCTGACGTGGATATTTTAATACTTAGTGTTGGGTCTTTTCTTTCTTGGAGAGTGAACAGGGAGAGGAAGGTTTTGTTGCTTGGAGTAGCAGTTAGAGCTCAAGCTTTGTTGGAATTTGGTATTTATTTTCCTCTTTGTAGGCAACTTGAGGGTGCTAACAATTTTATGCTAAAGGCCCAGGTCATGTATGACATTATTTGCACTCCTTGTTGATGCTTGGGTTTATTTCTGGACTCTTGATTCTGTTCCATTCATCTATTTGTCTGTTTTTATGCCAGTATCTTCCTGTTTTGATAAACATAACTTTATAGTATAACTTGAAATCAGGAAGTTTGATATCTCCTGCTTTCTCTTTTTCAAAATTTGCTTTGGCTATTTATGATCATTGGTAGTTCCATGTAGATTTTAGGGCTTCCCTCCCCCCACTTCTCAAAAAAGCCATTGGAATCTTGATAGGGGTTGAATGTTTATGGCTGACTTTTGGTAGTATTGACATTTTAGCAATATTAATTCTTCAAATCTGTGAACATGAAATATCTTTCCATTTATTTGTGTCTTAGCTTTCTTTCATCAGTTGTAGTTTTCAGAGTGGAGACCTTTCATCTCTTTAGTTAAAATTATTCCTGGGGTGCCTGGGTAGCTTGGTTGGTTCAGTGTCTGACTCTTGATTTTGGCTCAGATCATGCTATCAGAGTGGTGAGATTGAGCCCCTGTCAGGCTCTACACTTGCATGGAGTCTGCTTGAGATTCTCTCTCTTCCTTTCCCTCTGCCCCACTCCCCATTCCTTTGCTTTCTCTCTCTCTCTCTCAAAATAAGTAAATAAATAAATCTTTTAAAAAATCATTCCTAAGTATTTTCTTGGTTTTAATACTATTATAAATGGGATTATTTCTTTTTCAGAAAATTCATTGTTAGTGTATGGAAACATTACTGATATTTATATATTAATTTTATATTCTGCAAGTTTAACTAAATTCGTTGATTAGCTCTGTTTTTTTATCTACTCTTTAGTATTTTCTATGTATAAAATCATGCATCTACAAATAAAGATAATTTTACTTTTTTCTTTCCAATTCTGATAACTTTTATTTCTTTTTCTAGCCTGATTGCTCTAAGATACCTAGTACAATGTTAAACAGGAGTAGAAGAGTGGGCACCCTTGTCTTGTTCCTGATTATAGAGAAAAACTTACACTATTAAGTCTGATGTTAGCTGGTAACTTGTCATATACAGCCTGTATTATGTTGAGATATGTTCCTTATATGCCTAATTTGTTCTAAAGTTTTTATCATGAATATATGTTAAATTTTGTTGAATGCTTTTTCTGTATAGTGAGATGACTAAAAGATTCTTTTCTTTATTCTATTAATATTATATACCACATTGATTGATTTGTGTATACTGAATCATCCTTACATCCTAGGATAAACCCCACTTAATCATGGCGAGTGATCTTTTTAATGTAGTGCTGCATTTAATTTGCTCATATTTTATTGAGAATTTTTGCTTTTATATTCATCAGGAATATTGGCTTGTAGTTTTATTTTCTAGTTGGTCTTGAAATTGATGTTGATAATTGATGTTGGTCTTGTAAAATGAGTTTGGGACTGTTCTTTGCTCTTCAGTTTTTTGGAAGAGCTTAAGAGGATTGCTGTTAATTCTATTTAAATGTTTGTTAAGGGGCACCTGGGTGGCTCAGTGGGTTAAGCCTCTGCCTTTGGCTCAGGTCATAATCTCAGGGGCTGGGATCAAGCCTGGCATTGAGCTCTCTGCTCCACAGGGAGCCTGCTTACCCCCCTTTCTCTCTGCCTGCCTCTCTGCCTACTTGTGATCTCTCTTTATCAAATAAATAAATAAAATAGTAAAATAAATAAATAAATAAGTGTTTGTTAAAATTCACCACTGAAGCCATCCGGTCCTGGGCTTTTCTTCATTGAGAGATTTTTGATTGCTGATTCAATCTCCATATCAGATTTTCTATTCTTCTTCATTCAGTCTTGGTAGGTTGTATGTTTCTAAGAATTTTTTCCATTTTTTCCATGTTGTCTAGTTTCTTTGCATATAGCTCTTCATAGTAACATCTTATGATCCTTTGAATATTTGTGGTATCTGTTATAATGTCTTCCATGTATACTTTGGTTGGTATGTGTCCTTTCTCTTTTTGTCTTGGTTAGTCTAACTGAAGTTTTGTCAATTTTGTTTTTATATTCAAAGAATCAACTCTTAGTTTGGTTACTCTTTTCTATTTTTCTGTTCTTCATTTTATTTATTTATGCTCTAATACCTATTACTTCCTTTTTTTCCTGCTAACTTTGGGCTCAATTTGTTCTTTTTCTAATTCCTCAAGGCAGAGTTAGGTTGTTTGGGATCTTTCTTACTCCTTAATGAAGGAGTTTATTGCTATGAACCTTCCTCAAGGGGTATCTTTGTCGTATCCAGTAAGTTCTGATATGTTGTATTTCAATTTTTGTTTGTCTCAAGAAAATTTATAAATGCAAACTATTTTATTTCCCCTGTAGTATCTTCTTTGTCCATTGGTTGTTAAGGAGAATGTTGTTAAATTTCAATGTGTTTGTGATTTTTCCAGTTTTCCTCTTGCTATTGATTTTTAGTTTCATATCACCATGGTCAGAGAAAATACTTGATATAATTTCAATCTTCTTGAATTTGTTAAGACTTGTTTTGTGGCTTAATATATGGTCTACCTTAGAAACTGTGCCAGGTATGCTTGAGAAGAATGTGTATTTTGCTATTGTTGGATAGAGTGTTCTGGATATGTTTGCTAGTACCATTTGGACCATAGTGTTATTCAGATACATTATTTCCTTATTGATTCTCTGTTTGGATGATCTATCTGTTGTTGAGGGTGAGGTACTAAAGTTCCCAAATATTATTGCATTACTGTTTATTTCCTCTTTTAGCTTTGTTAATTAAGGCTTTATGTATTTAGATACTTCCATGTTGGACACATAAATATTTTAAACCACTCAGTCTTTTTGTGTATTGCCCCCTTTATCATTATATAATGATCTTCTTTGTCTCTTTTTACCATTTTTAGTTTAAAGTGTATTTTGTCTGATATTTATAGCTACCCCTGCTATTTTTGGTTAGCATTTTTTTGAAATGTTTCTTTCCATCATTTCACTCTCAGTCTATGTGTGTCTTTAAGGCTAAAGTTAGTCTCTTGTAAGCAGCATATTGTTGGATCTTTTTTATTTTATCCAATGAGCCATTTAATATCTTTTACTTGGAGAATTTATTTTTTGTGTTTAAAGTAATTATTGACAGGCAAAAATATTATTGACATTTTGTTAATTTTTTTGGTTGTGTCATAAATCTGTTGCTCCTTGTTTCTTATCCTGCTGTCTTTGATTTTGTGTATGTCATTTAGTATCAGTATGCTTTGACTTCTTTATCCTGTTCTTTCATGTGATTACTATAGAATTTTCCCTTGTGTTACCATGAAGCTTTCATAAAATATCTTAAATTTATAACACCATTTTGAACTTAAAACAACTTAGCTTCAATAGCTTCAATAGGATTCATAAACTTTATACTTTTGCTTCTCCTCCCGCTCATGTTTTAGGTTATTGCTTTTAAAAAAACATTTAAATGTTTTTTTTTTTAACTGGTAACTAATAACAGATTATTGTAGTTATGGTTATTTTTGCTACATTCCCTTTTTTAACTTTAAAAATAGGGTTGTAAGTGAATTATGCACTACTATTATCATATTGCAGAATCTAACAATGACTATTTACTAAGACAAGTGAGATTTACATGGCCTTTTTATATTTTCATGATGCTAATTAGTGTTGTTTTACTTACACTCAAAGAACTGCCTTTAGAATTGCTTGTAAGGCAGGTCTGGTGGTAATGAATTCTCTCAGCTTTTGTTTGTTTGGGAAAGTCTTTATCTCTCTGTTTCTAAAGCATAGCTTCATCCAGTATGAGGTTCTTGGTTGACCGTTATTTTCTTCCAATATTTTGAGTATGTCATCCCATTCTCTCCTGGCTTAAAATGTTTCTATTGAGAAGTCTATCAACAACCTTATAGGGGTCCTCTTTCCTGTAACTTCTCTCTTTTCTCTTGCTGCTCTTAAAATTCTTTCTTTGTCTTTAATTTTTGACAGCTTAATTATAATGTGTCTTAGTGTAGCCCTATTCAGGTTCAACCTATTTGGGGTCTTTTGGACCCCTGTATCTGGAGGTCTATTTCTCTCACCAGATTTGAGAAATTTTCAGCCACTTTTGCTTTAAATATATTTTCTGTCCTTTTCTCTTATCCTTTTGAATTCCTAAAATGAAAATGCTGATTTTTTTCATCATGTCCCATAATTCCTATGGGCTTCTTCACCCTTTTTTATTCTTTTTTTTTTTTTTCTTTTTTGCTCCACTGACTAGGTAATTTCCAATATCCTATTCTCTGGGTCAATGATTCTTTTGTGTGATCAAGTCTACTTTTGAAACTCTCTATTTAATTCTTCAGTTCAGTTATGGATATTCAACTCTAAGGTTTTCTGTTTGTTTTTGATGGTTGCTATTTCCTTGCCAAACTTCTTTTTGTTCATGTACTGTTTTTCTAATGTTGTTTAGCTACCTCTGTTTTCCTATAGTTCACTAAACTTCCTTAAGAGGATTATCCTGAAATCTTTGTCTGACAGATCATAGATCTCCATTTCTTTAAGACAAGTTACTAGAGCTTTATTAGTTTTCTTGAGTGGTGTCATATTTGCCTGATTTTTTTGTGATCTTTGATTCCTTACATTGGTATCTGTGCACTTGAGTAGTAAGATTCCTCTTCCAGGCTTTATACAGTTGCTTTGCAGAGACAATTCATCACTAGTCAACTCAGATTGGGTTTCTGGATGTGTTAGCTGGTAATGTCTTTGGGCAGGTGGGGCCTGCTATTATAGTCTATTTTGGGGCAAGGCAACTGGTCAAGCACCGAGAACAGGAATGGGAGTGTGTGCCAGTGGCCGAGAACTATTGGATAGGACTCCTGGCTTGGTTCCTTACCCAAGAGAGACTGCAGAGCAGGCCCTATGTTTGCCTGGATTCTCTGGTCAGTCTTCAAATGGGCAGATCTCCATCACACCTGATTCCCTGGTCAGACTGCATCCCAACACATAGATGAGCAAAACTGCTGGTTGGTATGACTACTTGAACACTGCAGATATAACTTTGGTCTCCCAAGATCCCTGTGCTGGTTATTGCAAGCCTCTCTCCCTTTCTCTGTCACAGTGAGATTCCTTCCCAGTAGTTGAGCTCCCAGATTCCCCTACTATCCCCATGGTATGAGATCAGAGCAGGGGCTTCTGCAAATTGACTCTAATGCTGAGAGAAGCTGGATTTCCCCCATTTTTTTTCCAGCTGGAAAAACTGTAGGCTCAAGGAAGACCTCTCTGAGTGGTGCTGTGCTGGTCAACATTGAGAGGCTTCTCTTACCCTTCTAATGCAGTCTGTCTTGGTCTCTGTGTGGTACAGGGGGTGCTCTGGTTTCACCACTGTGTTCTAGGGTTTCTCAGTGACATCACATTTTTCAATAGTTGTTACTTCCTCTTCTTCTTGGGAGCACCTTCAGGAATGGCTTATGTTGCCACCTTGGTAACAACAGTCAATCCATGCCCCCACTTCTTATTCCTTCATGTTAGCAACTGTAAGAGGGCTTCTGCTGGCATCCACTTTCATTCTGCTACCTCTAGCCATTCTCTCAGTGTGAAGATTTGCTAAGCAGTTGATCAACTCCATAGACATGAAATCTAAAACCAGTTCTTCAACCTTGTGATGAGGAGGTGACCTCCTTCTCTAGGTTCCAGCCCTCAGGCAATTCCTTCTAATCTTTCCATACCACTTGTCCAGCACTGCTGGCAGAGAGGACTTGGAGGGAGGACAGTGCTGACTCCACAGTCTTCCCCAGAAGCACAATAAATACTTGTTTTGTGGGGAATTGTTAATTGCCTACCAGGTTGCCAGGCACTTATGTAGGCACTTTGAATGTCAACCATTTAATCCCTAAAACAACTCTGATACTGTTCTAGAGTGCAGTGTTGAAAAAGGGACACAAGCAAATTCAAGCTCTTTCTCCCTTCCCTATTTGCCTTTTATATTGAAAAAATATTTCAGCAAAGGAAAGCTATTTTTTTTCCAGGCCTGAAAACTGACTGATCCTTTTATATTGGATGTCCAAATATATGGACATATAAATACATATATATATGTACATACATATATATATGACATACACCTGAGCATATATAAATATGTATTATATATGTATTTTTTATATATATAATGTATAAATATATATAATTTTATATATAATTTTTTTCTTCAACTATACTTTGGCTAAAAACTTTGACCTCTCTTTCTGGCCTCTAGAAATAAAGAACTATCAGATATATCTTCTTCATAATTAAAAAGAAATACCAAGTAAATCCCACAAAACACAAAATCCTTTGTATTCTGTGGTATAGAGTCAGTTCAGTTGGGAGAATGTTGAACACAGTAACAGGTGGCCTAGGCAAGGTATTTCACGTTCCTGAACTTGAGATCCATCTGATAAGTGACAATATTCAGTTGGACAGCTTCTAAATTTCTTCTTGCCTCTAATATTCAATAATCCCACTCACTTATAGGTCTCCTGCAACATGCACAGTCATCACTCAAAAACAGAATACAGATGACCCCTATCGCATGACTCAGTTTATGAGTGACCAATATTATTAGCTTGTGGTTTGGATTCTACTTGAAGGAATGCCGGGAATGAAGATGAATCTAAACTTTTAGAGATTTGGATTGTTGCAGATGATGAAAGGGCTTTCTTGAGGCTCTTTTTGTATTAGTAAGCACTGACAATGTTAATTAATTCATTGGCATGATTTGCTACCTAATGAGATGATTGCACTCTGACGCACCAAGCTTGTGAGACTTGCTAACCTCAGGGTTCTTACGATTTAGTTCTACCTCCTACTGACTCACATTTTTCTAATGGCATGAATCAGCTCTCATTTTAACTCCTTCACATTTTTTCTAATTTCCCTGCTGCAACACTTCCTGCCTGCATCTTCAAGACAACAGATTGGGGATTTTAACTGGAGAATTGGAGAAACACTGAATGAGTAGGCAATTAGTAGCTGAAGGATGTGCCAAGTGTCATTGGAAATATAATTTTCCCAGATTTGCAGGAAGGGATTTGGTTACACAGAGTGCTTCTGAACAGTGGTGATTTGGGCTGTCATACTTGCCAGTTCTGTAAATAGGCACCTGAACTTCATATTCTTGGATCAAAACCTAAAAGTCTGCATTTTATTGTATTAAGCATGTCTTCAAATTTAGTTTCAACTTTTATTGATTTACTGCTTAATTAGGAATCCTGAAAAATGGCCACTTCTTTACTATTTTGTAAAAATCATGTTAGGGATCTCTATAGACAGGATAAATATGCTTTAAATTTTATTGCACATTTGTATTTCGGAACCGTTGACCATCTCTCCTCTTTTGGGGACAGAAATTGTCAAAAAAGAAGGCTAAGCTTCCCTATCAAACTAAATGATTTCAGAGATAAGAAAGAGCCCTGGTAATGCCATCTCACTTTACAGATGAGGAAACCATGATGCTGAGACATTGAATATCATGTTCAAGGTCACAGAACTGGTTATTGAATAGAGCCACATCTAGTGTCTCCTTAGTCTAGTGCTCCTCTCCCCAACCACATACCCTGGCCAATCAGAGCTACTGCCCTGGTGGACCAGAAAAGTAGGGATACCACCATGGTGGGCCTAGAGGACAGGGTGCTGAGCCAAAGATTATTTTTGAGGCTTAAGATCTAATGGAATTTTCCTTACTATCTTTCAGACTCACTTGGATCCATGACTTCTTCCTTCTTTTTTATTTCTCCCTTGTAGAATGGGAATATCTATCTTATGCTTGTCCCACCATTGTATTTTGGAAGCACATAACTTGCCTTCCCATTTCATAGGTTCACAGCCTAGAAGGAATTTTGACTCAGGATGGGTCATACCTTGAGTCTCTCTCATATCTGAATTGGATGATATGTTGTTAAGATTTTGAACTTCAAGCTTATTCTGGAATAGGGTCATTTAGGGGGCTGTTGTAATGGGGTGAATGTATTTTGCATATGAAAAAGACATGAATTTTGTGGGAAAGAAGGTTGAGTATTATGGGTTGAATTGTGCCCTCCCGAAATTCTTAGGTTGAATTTTGTTATGTTATTGCTAACACCTACCCCCACATAACCCATAATGTGATTGTATTTGGAGACAGGGCCTTTAAAGAAGTGATGGAGGTAAAATAAAGCTGTATGGGTGAGCCCTTAATCTAACATGACTGGTGTCTTTGTAGGGAGAAAAGATTAGGAGACAGACATGCACGGTGGGAAGACCAAGCTGGCGTGGGTATTGGAAGAAGAAGACAGCCATGTATAAGCCAAGGAAAGAGGCCTTAGGAGGGATCACCTTTACTGACACCTTGATCTTGGACTTCTAGCCTCTAAGAGCTGTGAGAAAATTAACTTCTGTTTGTTTAAGCCACCTAGTTTGTGGTACTTTGTTATGGCACCGGAAGCAAACCAGCACACTACCCTTGATTATATTGTCAAAGTACCATCAGTATTTCTGGATAGTCACAATTTTTTGCATCAATTTCCTTACAACTGGATATTCCCAGGGTCCTTACTACTCATCCTCCACACATTAAGGATGTGGCTGCAGTAATGGGGGATAGGGATGGAAAACTGGAAATAGAATAACAATCATGAACATCACATTCCCAGATTATTTGTAAAAGGGAAACTTTCCTTCTGATTTAAAGAATTGTGCCTAAGAAGGGAATGACTACAAAGCGAAAAGCTGTGGAGTGTTGCTTCTATGACAGGCAACTAGGTTGAGATGACAATATTCATTCTTGAAAGGAATAGTGATTTCATGCTGAACATATATAGTAAGTCCACACAGAACTAAAAGAATCAAATCTTTCCCTCCATCAAGTCTTATTTTAAAGCCGGTGTTAGAAGCCATCCCTGTCTGTCTGGTTACTCAGTGATTCAAAGATTAGTTTGAATATTTTAGAAATAAATAAAGACTAATTTGGACCTCTTCTATTCTCAGCTCATCTACTGCACTTTGTGATTTATTAAGTGTAATTTGAAGCAGACCAAGAACATTTTCTTCTCTACCCTTTATCGACCTTCCTATCCCACTCTATAACTCTGTTCATTGATTAAGCCACGGCCCCCCTAAGGATCTGACTGGGAGAGAGATCAGAGACTCCAGATGTTGGCCTCAGCTGGAAGATAACTGCAGGATAAATTTCCCTGCAGGATAAATTATCCTGCCTTGGAACAGACCTATGCACTGAGACTGCCCTCTGGGTACATCCAACCTGAAGAGCTCATGTTGGTTAGTCCCCACACTATTGAGTCTTTTGCATTTGGCAGGAAGTTCCTATGTGAATGAACATGAAGCTTAGGAAGGAAAATCAAGAATGAGTAAGGGGTCTTCCAGGGAAGGAGCCAGTGACTCAGAGGACAGGTTCTGAAGTCAGTTCTGGACTGGCCTCCTCACTCAATTCTGCCTTTTCAGTTATTACAGGCACCAGAGAAAATTCCCAGCAAAATTTTGGAAGAAGCATTTTTTCTTCTCTTCTAGAAGATATACTCTTCCACATTAAGTAGTTCTCTTTGCTGGCATCTGGTTCTCTCCCAGCAGCATGGGGTTCTCCACACTGGCATTACCTAGGCATCCCTAGCCCTGCACCATAAAAATTCAACAATTGGAAGAAAGAAGCTAACCTTTCAGAACCAAGGGACTCTATAGTTCTCCAACCACCTCTGAGCACCTGCTATGAACTGGTATGTTCCGTATCCTGGGAAAGCACCTGACCCTGGGCCAGACACTGTGGGAAACATGATACCTACATTGTTTTATTCAACTTCCACAACAATTGAAATTTTATTATTGGCCTATGTCACATGAAGGTTAAGCACAGAGAGGTTAAGTTACTTGCCCAGTCACACAGTGCTGAGTCTCTCAGTTTTTTCCTCTCTCCCACCTACCTACTTTTTTAAATGGGAAAGGGTAGGGTATTTTAAAACCAATCCGAGTGAAGACATGATATCATTTCACCTATTTCGGAATGTATCTCTAACAGATGAGAACTTTAAAAGAAAACATAACTACAGTCCACATCACCCTTAATAATATTAAGAATAGTCCTTCAATGTCAACTAATGCCTAATCCATAATTGTTTTTAAGGATTGTATAAATCATGTGGCTAAACCATGATTTAGTTAATGAATTCAAAGTTGATAGATATTTAGTTTGTTTCTAACTTAGGGTGACTATAAACAGCATTGTTATTATCGTCTCTGTGACTAAATCTTGGCATATTTTCTTGACATTTTTCTTACAATAAATTCTGAGAGACAGAACCAGTTGTAACTGTTACTCTCATTTTAAAGATTTATGATATATATACATATATATATGTATATATAAATGTGGGGAGCACCTGAGTGGCTCGGTTGGTTGAGTAGCCAGCTCTTGATTTCTCTTATATATCTCAGAGTTCTGGGATCAAGGTCCCCATTGGGCTCCAGGATCAATGGGGAGTCTTCTTGAGGATTCTCTCTCTCTTTCTCTCTCTCTGCCTGTCCCCCCGCTCATGCATTCTTGCACACATCATGGTCTCTCTCTTTCTCATTGTGAGACTTCCAGAAAGGCTCAGTTTGCCAAGCCATCATTGGTATTTGGCATCTTCTCCAAGATTATTAGACTTTATTAACTATCCTTTGGGTCATTATAACAGGTGAGAATGAGGTTACATGGAGCTTGCATTTCTATGCTGACTGGAGTATGTTTATTAGCCATCTACACTTTTTGGAGGGTGGGGGTAAATTGCTTGCCTATATCTTATGCCTATTTTGAAAAGGTGCACCTTTTTCTTTAAATTGAAGTATAATTGACATACAATATCTTAGATTCAGGTATATATCATAGTGAATCAATATTTTTAAACTTTACAAAACGATCCCCACAATAATTCTAGAGATTATCACTCATCTTTTGCT
Source organism: Enhydra lutris kenyoni (assembly GCF_002288905.1). Taxonomy (NCBI): domain Eukaryota; kingdom Metazoa; phylum Chordata; class Mammalia; order Carnivora; family Mustelidae; genus Enhydra; species Enhydra lutris. The sequence continues at coordinate 71,137,710 of NW_019154087.1, forward strand.
TGAATTATAAAGACTCTTTTATACTAAGGTGTGAATCCTTCGTTTAGTGTGTATGTTGCAAATACTTTCCCAGTTCATTTGTTTCTTCTCTCTCTCTCTCTCTCTCTCTCTCTCCCTCTTTTTTTTTGGCTGGGGGAGAGTGCACACACATAGTGGGGAAGGGGCAGAAAGAGAGGGAGAGAGAGAATCTCAAGCAGACTCCTTGCTGGGTGCAGGGTCCCATGCGGGGCTTGATCTCACAACCCTGAGATCATTACCTGAGGTGAAATCAGAGTCAGTCACTTAACTCACTGAGCCATGCAGGCGCCCCTCTAGTCCATTTGTTTTTAAACACTGGGGTTTTTTTTTTTTTGTTACTGTAGTTTGAAGAAATTCACAACTACCCAGCTTTTCCATTATGCATGCACTGGGATCATTTTTTTATTTTTTATTTTTTATTTTTTTTAAATTTTTTAAATTTATTTTTATTTCTTTTCAGCATAACAGTATTCATTGTTTTTGCACCACACCCAGTGCTCCATGCAATCTGTGCCCTCTCTAATACCTACCACCTGGATCCCCCAACCTCCCACCCCCCGCCACTTCAAAACCCTCAGATTGTTTTTCAGAGTCCATAGTCTCTCATGGTTCACCTCCCCTTCCAATTTCCCTCAACTCCCTTCTCCTCTCCATCTCCCCTTGTCCTCCATGCTATTTGTTATGCTCCACAAATAAGTGAAACCATATGATAATTGACTCTCTCTGCTTGACTGATTTCACTCAGCATAATCTCTTCCAGTCCCGTCCATGTTGCTACAAAAGTTGGGTATCCATCCTTTCTGATGGAGGCATAATACTCCATAGTGTATATGGACCACATCTTCCTTATCCATTCATCCGTTGAAGGGCATCTTGGTTCTTTCCACAGTCTGGCGACCATGGCCATTGCTGCTATAAACATTGGGGTACAGATGGCCCTTCTTTTCACTACATCTGTATCTTTGGGGTAAATACCCAGTAGTGCAATGGCAGGGTCATAGAGAAGCTCTATTTTTAATTTCTTGAGGAATCTCCACACTGTTCTCCAAAGTGGCTGCACCAACTTGCATTCCCACCAACAGTGTAAGAGGGTTCCCCTTTCTCCACATCCTCTCCAACACAGGTTGTTTCCTGTCTTGCTAATTTTGGCCATTCTAACTGGTATAAGGTGGTATCTCAATGTGGTTTTAATTTGAATCTCCCTGATGGCTAGTGATGATGAACATTTTTTCATGTGTCTGATAGCCATTTATATGTCTTCATTGGAGAAGTGTCTGTTCATATCTTCTGCCTATCTTTTGATATGATTATCTGTTTTGTGTGTGTTGAGTTTGAGAAGTTCTTTATAGATCCTGGATATCAACCTTTTGTCTGTACTGTCATTTGCAAATATCTTCTCCCATTCCGTGGGTTGCCTCTTTGTTTTGTTGACTCTTTCCTTTGCTGTGCAGAAGCTTTTGATCTTGATGAAGTCCCAAAAGTTCATTTTCGCTTTTGTTTCCTTTGCCTTTGGAGACACATCTTGAAAGAAGTTGCTGTGGCTGATATCGAAGAGGTTACTGCCTATATTCTCCTCTAGGATTCTGATGGATTCCTGTCTCACGTTCAGGTCTTTTATCCATTTTGAGTTTATCTTTGTGTACAGTGTAAGAGAATGGTCAAGTTTCAGTCTTCTACATATAGCTGTCCAATTTTCCCAGCACCATTTATTGAAGAGACTTTTTTCCACTGTATATTTTTTCCTGTTTTGTCGAAGATTATTTGACCATAGAGTTGAGGGTCCATATCTGGCTCTCTACTCTGTTCCACTGGTCTATGTGTCTGTTTTTATGCCAGTACCATGCTGTCTTGGTGATCACAGCTTTGTAGTAAAGCTTGAAATCAGGTAACGTGATGCCCCCAGTTTTATTTTTGTTTTTCAACATTTCCTTAGCGATTCGGGGTCTCTTCTGATTTCATACAAATTTTTGGATTATTTGCTCCAGCTCTTTGAAAAATACCGGTGGAATTTTGATTGGAATGGCATTAAAAGTATAGATGGCTCTAGGCAGTATAGACATTTTAACAATGTTTATTCTTCCCATCCAAGAGCATGGAATGATCTTCCATCTTTTTGTGTCTTCTTCAATTTCTTTCATGAGTGTTCTGTAGTTCCTCGAGTACAGTTCCTTTACTTCTCTGGTTAGGTTTATTCCCAGGTATCTTATGGTACTTGGTGCTGGGATCATTTTTATAAAGACGTTTTCCCACTCAGGACCCAAGTTTATATGGTTATATATTTCATTCTTGTATGTTATCTAACATTGTCATCTTTAATTTATCTGGGACTTACTGCTATAAAGTGTAACTAACATATAGCTAGCATGATATAAAGTGTAACTTACTGATGCAAGATATAACTAACTAATATATACAAACATTTATTATTTTATATAATTTTAGCTAATTTTTCCAAGATTTTGTATTTATAAATTCTCTCTATATATTCCATATCTCAATGTAGCTATAGATAGAGTATATATATCAAGATTACATACATTTTTCTCATATTTTTTATTGAGCATATGGTGTTTTCATTTTTTTCTTTATTATCCCTGTAGTGGACAGCAATCATTGAGCTCCTACTATGTTCCATACACTGTAATTAATACGTACTGAGGGTATCTTTGGGAACAAAACTGAGAAAGGCCTCTCCAGTGTGGAGAACCAACTTCAGAAGAGGAGGGGTGGGCAAAACAAAGGAAATGTGTAGATACACAGTGGAATCTGAGTGCTCAGAAGAAAACAGAGGAAGGCAAAGGAGTAAGATAGTGATGAAGACAGGTGGAATTAGGAATAACTCTCAGGAAGTCATAGAAGGCTTTTCTGAGGAGGCAACATTTGATCAGGATTGTGAATATTTATGGCATTTGTGTTTTTTTGGTCTTCTTTTTTTTTTAATTATATTAGTCACCATATATACAGTACTTCATTAGTTGTTTATTTTTTAATTTAATTTATTTTTTTTCTGTGTTCCAAGATTCATTGTTTATGCACCACACCCAGTGCTCCATGCAATACGTGCCCTCCTTAATACCTACCACCAGGCTCACCTAACCCTCCACCCCTCCCCTCCAAAACCCTCAGTTTTTTCTCAGAGTCCATAGTTTCTCATGGTTTGTCTCCCTCTCCGATTTCCCCCAACTCACTTCTCCTCTCCATCTCCCAATGTCCTCTGTGTTATTCCTTATGCTCCACAAGTAAGTGAAACCATATGATAATTGACTTTCTCTACTTGACTTATTTCACTCAGCATAATCTCTCCCTGTCCCATCCATGTTGATACAAAAGTTGGGTATTCAACCCTTCTGATGGAGACATAATACTCCATTGTATATATGGACATGTCTTCTTTATCCATTTATCCATTGAAGGGCATCTTGGTTCTTTCCACAGTTTGGAGACCATGGCCATTGCTGCTATGAACATTGGGGTACAGATGACCCTTCTTTTCACTACATCTGTATCTTTGGGGTAAGTAGTGCAATTGCAGGGCCATAGGGTAGCTCTATTTTTAATTTCTTAAGGAATCTCCTCACTGCTTTCCAAAGTATTTCATTGGTTTTTGATGTAGTGTTCCATGATTCATAGTTTGCATGTTGGTCTTCTAAAAGAATGAGCCCTGTGACTTATTCATCATCTCGACTGGTTCCTATTTTCTCTTCATTCATTGCTGTATATATATATTTATTTTGTTCTTATTTTATAGAGTCTAGAGAGGCTTTGGGGTAGAGAGCACTTATGAATAAGAGAGAGCTCAGTTCCATCCTCTGGCTGCATGGGCAAGGACTGTAATTCCCTGGCCTTAGAAAGGACACATTTTCCTGCAGGGCTCCAGCAAAGAGCAAACTGAACAGTGGCCAGAGTTTGCACTCCCCCCTTGAAAGGACTCAGCCCTCCAACTTTAATGAGAAGATTTACAGATAGTTATTTAAATGGTTACTCTTTACTCTAGAATTTCCTTTTCCCTGGAAAGCAGAGAAAAGATTTCTTTTCCCTGACAGTCTTGGGGGGACCCAGAATCCAAAGATTGCCAGGAAGAAAGGAATATTCTTTGCCCCCAAGGGTGGTACTTTTATGTGGTTGGCACTCACTGAACCACGGCTTTTGCAGCTTTAAAGCAGCCTGAAGTAGGAATCTATCTACAAGAAAGTGCTTTTTCGTGCTAATTTTAAATTCAGGATTCATAGTACTGAAATGGAACCAAGAAGAATAACTCACTGTGAAATAACATTAGTTGTATTTGAAGCTAGAAAATTCATTGAATTTTTCTGGTTCCTAGACTAGGCTAGTCCATTTACCAATTTGTCTTTCATTCTCACATCATTTGTCCATTTCACTATTCAGGGTGATTTTTAAATTGCATACCACCTGTTCAAAAGGTGAGAGGAAGCATGGGGGCTATATATTCAAGATGGGAAGGACCATAAATCACAAAAATAAAGACAGCCCTAAAAATCACCCATCAAAGAGCCACCATGAGCCCAGATACAGCCAAGTCCGAGGACCAGATGCCCATGATTATTGTAGAATTGGGTCTTGGGTTATTTTCATCAGTGGGCAGAGAGATTATTCTTTTGCACATGGATAAATAGCTTATTCATTCATGTCAGCATATATACTAGTGTGTTAATTTGAGATGCAAATGAAAGGGTGTTTTTTGTTGTTGTTTTTTTGTTTTGTTTTGTTTTGTTTTTTCAGTTCTTACCTTTTACTTCTTTATTGATTCATGAATTGTTTCATCTCAAAGTCTCTTTAGGAAAGAAGAGAGCTTGTTGGTGAAGGGGATGAGTAGAGTATCTGCAAAGGGCAAGTTCCTGCTCAACCAGCCATTTGGCCTCAGAAGCCAGCCTCCCTGCTCCTTGAAGAAGGTCCAGGCATCATCTGAACAGTCCTCCACAAATCCCATCCCTCCAAGGGCAGCACTGGCTGGGAGACCTGGCAAGCCCAGGGGCCCATCCCCATGGTTCTATGTGTGGGCAGTGGCTTTTGCAGGTACTCTACCCATCCCCTTCACCATCAAGCTCTCTTCTTTCCTAAAGAGACTTTGAGATGAACCAATGCATGAATCAATAAAGAAACACCCTTTCATTTGCATCCTAAGTCTCAGTTTTGGTGGGGGGAAGGAGTGGCTGAGTCTCTAGGATTCTGGTCATCCTCATCCTCCCCTCCAGGTGGCTGCTGAGGGGGAGGCATGGGTGGGATAGAGTCTCACAGGCTGGCCAAAGCTCCTTCTGTCCCCTTATTAGCCCTTGTCCCAAGTCCTTCCCCAGAGATACCTTTGTGTTTCAGACTTGTTAAAGAAATGAGCATCTGTGGGCTTAGGGCTCTCACTTTCTCCAGCTCCCTCTGTCTTTTCTTTGGCTTGCACGCTTTGGTGCTGCCAACTTGCCCTTGTAGATGCCCCCAGTGAAGTCCACAACTCAGCAGCAGGGAAAATGACCTAAGGCATGGAGTATACTCAGGTATTTGAAATAGGTAGAAGTAGTTTCGAGAAAGAAGGAATTGACTGGTTCTCATTTCCCCCAGGTCCTCCCTGCTGGGATTTCTAAAAGTATGGTTTTTTTGAAGTACAAATCTATAGAGAGAGAAAGAGAGAAAAAGAACAAAAGAGAAATTTTGAAAACTTAGTTTATGTCATCTCCTTCTTACAGATTCACCATATACATCTTCGTAATAGAGACTGAAAACAATCCAAGAAACCTGTCTCATTTTATGTCACCTAACACTTCCTATAAAATTTGAAGAAATGAGTATTTCATGAAATATACATTGGAAAACACTGTTCTCTTGCTGCATAGAAAACGTTAGTAATTTATGATCCTTCTATGGCAAGTGCCCCATTAACCTGGAGTCATAAGCTTACCTGGATTCTTAAACTTTTAAACCATCATGGCAAGTAATGCTGTTCTGACTGATTTCTCTATTTTACACTCATCTCCCAATGGTACACCTGTCACAGTTCTTAAAATCTTTCCATGCATCTGACACTTCTTCACCTACTTTAAAGGTTGTCTAATGCTGATTTTCTTGTTCTGAGACAATAATATTTTGGAATTCACAAAAATATATTTGGGTCACAGTACCTAAGTCAACTCATAATATAAAATCTGGTTTGAGGAGATTATAAAAATACTTCAAATATAGTCTAATGATGTGGGCTTCAAATTGCTCTCCTCTGTGTGGCCTTATTGATCACTGGTGCACTGAGGTCAGGGTCCAGAGAGCTCAAGGCCAACCCATCCAAATGCTGGCTGTCTCCCACAGCATCTCCAAGGGGATCCCCAACCCTAGCTGCACATTTAAATCACTTGAGTAAAACCATTGGCCTTTGGTTATTGACCCAGTCTGCAGCCCTAATCCTCCTGGAAGGTCCAGTCAAAGGTCTGGAGCAGGGAGCTAAAAATTCCACTCCTCTAATCACATAGTTGTGTCCTCTGATAACCAGCTTCCATCCTCAAGACTGACCTCATTAGCATAAATCCCTGACAGGGGCTTATGAATAACAAGAGACACTCCTCTCATCCCCATCTCTCAGGAAACTCCAAGGGTTTTAGGAGCTCTAAAACCTTACTGCTAGGAATCAGTGAGGAAGACCAAAAATATATATATATTCGTATTTATGTGTTTCTTAGCCATTTAATATATGTCAAAGTGTGCTACCATTTTTATTCATTCTCTAGCTTTTTTTAATGTGCCACTAATTTTTTTTTTTAGAATGGTACACCCCCAACTCCATTTTTTCCATAAGGATTTCCATTGCATGATTTTGCACAGTGTGGTGATTTTTTGCAATTTGTATCATGTTACAGCAGAACTGGCTGTATTTAGAACAGTGCCAAGTTCGTGATAAAACAGTCCCTAGATCATAGCTATTATCATGCTAAACAACTAGAAGGCCTGGAGGAAAGAAATACCAGCTCAGGCCTGAGGAACTGAGGGCAATTGCCTTGCCTTTTTGAGAGCCAGCCAGGGAGGAGCAAATGAGTGAAAGGGAAGATAGAAGCAGGTTAAGAAGGGCCTGGTAAAATCTACTCGGAAATTTCCATAAGTGATGGGAGACCATGGAAAGGTTTTGAGAGGGGAATTCAGGTGATCACATTTTTCCCTTTGGAAATAATCACTCTGATTTTGAGTGAGGAAGGAACTGGGGAATGAGTCTAGAGGCAGACCAAGGAGCTTTAGGAAGTCACTGTGATGTGGAAAACAAAGGCAGAAGAAAAACTATTAAATTTCCTTACCACTTACAGCTCATTGACAATTCCTTGAAACTGGCAGAGTGATTTTCCTCCCACAGCTCAGCTGCCTCAATGTTAACACTTTGCTAAGGGCAAAAGGCAATCTTAGCCCCAACTCTCCAGGATCCTGTGAGTCTCTTATAAACATACAGACATTCCTTTGGAAGCTCCCTTTTTCTCCCCAGTGTCCTGCCTCCCCCAAAGCCACACTTTAATAATCATCCTCCAACCATATGGCCCATTGACATACATCTGAAGGGAATCCTGACTGAGGGTTTACTAAACAATAGTAAATGACTTTCCCAACAATAGCTAGCCCCCTCAGAGTCCTGGAAACTTCGTTTCCAAAATACCTGGAAGGCTTATGCTATCCCCAACACCACCCCACCCCCCAATCTAAAGAAATATAGTCCCCACCCTCAGGACTCCATTGCAGCTCTTTCTGCCCAAGGGTTCTGTCCCCTTGCTTTAATAAAAACACCTTTTGCACCAAAGACTCTTAAGAATTCTTTCCTGGTCATCAGCTCCAGACTTCACTTACATTTCCAAAACTACATCAACTGCACAAATATGGACTGGAAAAAATACTGTGTGGACCTGGGCAGTGAAAGGGAAAGCAGGCCAGGAGATAAATGAACAGGGTTTGGTGGGATAGTGGGAGGTAAAGGATGACTTCTCTTGGTTTGGGGTTCTGGGTGGGGCAGGGGGAGAAGGTGGTGCCATTTCCTGAGAATGAGCTCAGAAGGGAAAACAGATTTGGGAGGGGAGATGATGAGTTTTGAATCCACTGGGCTTTAACCATGGAATCATGGTGATGTGGGAAACAGAGGCAGAAGAATAATTATTAAATTTCCTTACCTACTGACAAGGTCTTAAAACAGGCAGAGTGACTGTCCTCTAGGGACTCAACTACCCCCACCTTAAGGCTTTGCTAAGGGCAAAGGACCATCCTAGCCTGATGACCCCCTACCCTCAACCAGGATCCTGTAAGTCTACTTTTTTTTTTTAAAGATTTTATTTATTTATTTGACAGACAGAGATCACAAGTAGGCAGAGAGGCAGGCAGAGAGGGGGGAAGCAGGCTCCCTGCTGAGCAGAGAGCTCGATGTGGGGCTTGATCCCAGGACCCTGAGATCATGACCTGAGCCGAAGGCAGAGGCTTTAACCCACTGAGCCACCCAGGTGCCCCCTGTAAGTCTACTTTAACAATTCCTTTAGGAAACTTTATCTCTAAACCTCCAAGACAGTGTCGACAATCATTCCCAAGCATATGGCCCACTGATATCTAAAGGGTTTCACGAGAAGGTTTTATTACTGGTAATGAATAACCTTTTCCCCAGATAATAGCTAGCCCCTCAAGGTCCTAGAAACCTTGCTTCCAAAATTCCTTAGAGTCTTACATCATCCCTAATCCCCTCCCCAACTTACAAGTATATAATAGACCACTCCGCACATCCCCGGGGCAGCAGCTCTTCCTGCCCACAGGTCCTGTCCCCATGCTTTAATAAACCACCATTTTGCACCAAAGATGTCTCAAGAATTCTTTCTTGGTCATCACCTCCAGACCTCACCCCACCGAACCTCACCTATGTTCTAGAACTTCATCAATGGGACCAAGAGCCATGCAGACTGGGAAGGCAAGGGCCTAGCAGCTCCCTGGGGCTCAGATGGGACAGGGAAGCTCTGAGGGAATGAAAACCTAGTGGATATTTTAATCCAATTATATTTGGCAAAACATGACTTTGTGCTCCTAAGATGAAAGTGCCTGGTAGACTCTGTAGAGTGATTCTGGAACCCAGTTTCTTTTATAAGCAAGGGTGTTTGGTTTCATTTTAGTACACGCAGAGTTACACTGTGAAAAGTTTTGATGAGCTAAGTGCCAATGAATCTGAAGCTGAGGTAAATGTTTACGGTCACTTAAAAATGAAAAGAAAGAGTGTTTAGGACAAAGTACATTCTGAATTTCTCTGAGCCCAAAACATTTTATGGAGGGTATGAAATGCGAAGAGGCAGCCAAACTGAGGCCCATCCATCCCTGATTGTAACAGAGTAACATTATTAGAAACCCAAAGACTTAACCCAAGTGGCTTCCTTGAATGGCAATACAAATCCAATGAAAAGTCCCATTTCTCTGCTTTCTTACCTTAGTGGGCAATGAATTCTAAAGGGATGAAGACTACAACAATTTCATTTCTTTGAAAAAGCATTATGTTGTAATTGTTATTTATTTTCTAACTGGGGTACATTTGTGGAGTAAGCTGGTAGACTGACTCCGCTTCGCATCAGTTTTAACTCAGCTTAGCAAATAAGGGAGTGAAGTGCAGCATTGCTATAATTATGGCCTCTAAACGTGTACAGTTCCAGATAGACTATATCATTATACAGTACGTGCAAAGCTGGAATAAACACTGGGCTTTCTGAAAATAATGCTTACAAAACAACGAATTGCAATTTACCTTTGTTCTACTTGTGGGGTTTGTCCTAGGATATGCCAGCTGATTCCTCATGTTACATAAAGAGCCTTCTTAAAAAACGGTTTCCTTTGTCACATCTGAAAAAATACAATAGCTGAATAAAGGTATATCTCAGTTAGGTGCATTTCATTTGTTTTTTTGAGAGCCTGATACGAAAGTGGAGATTTATTTATTTATTTATTTTTATAATTACTACCTATTGAACTGAAAGGAACTAGAGATCTACAAATCTTAATATATTTTTTTCTGTCTTTGGAAGTGTTCTTATTTGTGGATTTTAAGTGAAGAAAAAAAATCTGTTCTCAATTTGACTTTCGATCATTTGTGCGTGGGGGTGTCTGGGTGGCTCAGTCAGTTCAGCTTTCTGTCTTCTACTCAGGGCATGGTCTCAGGGTCCTCGGATCAAGCGTCGCATCAGGCTCCCTGCTCAGTGGGGAGTTTGCTTCTCCTTCTGCCTGCCGTTCCCCCCAGCCCCACTCATGGTCTATATTACTCTCTCTCTCTCAAATACATAGAATCTTAAAAAGAAAGAAAAAAAAAAGAAACTACTAAATTCAACTGCACAGAATATGCCATAGAAACAGTATATGAGAAGCAGTAAGTAGGTAGGTGTTTTCTAGAATCTGACCAGTTGTACCCTGGCTGAAGAAAACCATGGAGTGTATAGTGGTTAAGAACTTGGGATCTGTAGTCACACTTCCTGGGACACAATCCTGCCTTGGGCAGATTACCTCACCTCTCATAACCTCAGTGTCCTTACCTGTAAAATGAGAATAATCATACTACCTCCCTCAGAAGATTGTACCAATAATTCAGTGACAACATGAGAAAAGCCCTTAACACAGAGCTGGGCATGTATGAAATGCTTTACAAATGTTGGTTCCCAGAACAACATCTTGGTTGTGTCAATATTTTTTTTCTGCTTTTCTCATCCTGCTTTCTTAGAAACACTGTTACTTTTTCTAATTCCCTGTGCTACTTGTTTTATTTATCTTTAAAAATTTCTCTTGATGGAAAGCATTTAGAGCTACACCTTTGTATCCATTTTCATTTAATTTTGTAGTGATATCCATAAGATTTGATGTTCCTATTGCCTTATCCTCAACTAGTCTATAACTACAATTTTTATTTCCCTTTGGGGCTTCTTATTAAGGATAATTTATTTTTGATTATTTATTTGGGGCATGTTCCTGTGTTACAGAGAATGTTGCTTATATGAGTTCTGCTTTTTGGAGTTTATTGTGGCTGTGACTTAGTATATAATAATAGAAGTTAATATTTACAAAAACTTACTATTTAGAGATATTTTAAGAAGTTCTTTAAGTGCAGGTTTTATTTAATTCTCCTGTAATAATCCTGTAACGTGGGTATGACTAGTATCCTAATTACACATAAGAGGACACAGATGCTTGCAGAAGCTGAAACCTTTACCCAAGATTACACAGCTGTCAGTCAGACCTCAGGTCCAAGTTAAAAGCCAAATTAGACAATGGCCCAGGGCACCACATTATAAAGTGTGATATGTTAGTTTGCAGTCACAACATACCGTACATTGGGAGGCTTACACAAGAGAAATGCATTGTCTCACATTCACGAGGCTAGAAGTCTGAGATCAAGGTGTTCTCGTGGTTGATTTCTTCTGTGAGATGTGACAGGTTGATCCATTCCCTGTCTCTGTCCTACCTTCTGGTGACTTGTGGTCAATCTTTGGCATTCCTGAGCTTATAGACACATCCCCCTGATCTCTGCCTTCCTCTTCACAGGGCGTTCTCCTTGTAGGCATGTCTGGGTCCAGATTTTCCCTTTTTTTATGGACACCAGTTATACTGGATTAGGGCCCACCCTGATGACCTCATCTTAACTAATGACACTTGGCGATGAACTCCCTTCCAAATAAGGTCACATTTGGAGGTACTGGGGGTTAGGACTTCAGTATATGAATCTGGGGTGGAGGGGGATAATTCAAGCCATCACAGGTGACAAAAACCTATAAAAGTAAATAAAAAAATAGGTTTCCAAGTAATCTTTGTTTTTTTCTTTCTAAGGTTTTATTTATTTATTTGTCAGAGAGAGAGAGAGAGCGCACAAGCAGGGGGAGCAGCAGGCAGAGGGAGAAGCAGGCGGGGACTCTATCCCAGGACCCTAGGACTATGACTTGAGCTGAAAGCAGACACCCAACCAACTGCGCCACCCAGGTGCTGCATAATTCAGGTTTCTAAGCAGAGCTTCTCAAGTAACTCCTGTTGTAAACTGGAACTGCTCTGAAGGCATAGACAGGCTTTGAGAAGACACTGAAAACAACAAGATGAAATTCCGCTCCAGTGCTGAGCTGTCAATTTCTCTTCTTTGTGAACAAGCATAGGCAAGTCGTTGACAGTGACCATGCGCAGGGGCCACTTTCTCTGAGATTTCTTATGCCTGATGTTGGCAGCAGCAGCAGCTAACAATTTTGAAACAAAATGCAGTATGGTGCTCTTTATTAAAAAGAACTCATTTTTTCTATAAAAGAAATTTACATATTTCAGTAGTTCTCCCAAGGAACTATCAGGTTCTAATATCATGTTTAAAAATGAAGGCAATATATACCCTAAGAAATGCACATCTGTGTTCCCCAAAAGGCATGCACTGAAAAGTCCATAACAATACAGCTGCCAACTGGAAACAACCTGAAACCTATCAGCAGAATAATGGACAAGGAATCCAATGGCTACTGCAGACCTAAACATGAGCACAAGAACCTTGACACAAAAGAGTGTATACTGTGTGATCCCACTCACCTAAGTATCAAAACAGAAACAGTTTTTGGGTGTCGGATGGGGCAGTTTTCCTTAGAGATGATTGTGACTGGAAGGGGCTGTTCCAAGATACTGGTAATGTTCTGGTTTTTTATATAGTTGCTGATTACATAGTGTGGTCAGTTTGTGAAAAATCATTGATCTACGACCTTATGAAATGTATTTTATTTCAATAAAAAGTTAAAAATAAGTGAAATTATTAAATCTCTGTGCTTTTTTTTGTTTTTATAAAAGTGTGGGATCACATTTTTATTCTTGAATATTCAAGAATTTTATTCTTGAATATTCAAGAATTTTATTCTTGAATTTTTATTCTTGAATATTCTTGAATATTCTTGAAATATTCTTGAAAACTTTAAAAAAATAGTACATAATTTCTCTCTACCCCCACAATGCAAAAGCCAAACAAATATTTAGAGGGAAGAATCAAGCATTTAACATGGATTTTCTAGAACAAATTGCATAATTGGGTAACCAAATAGCAGAAGAGGGAAAGGATCTATTTGTAAAAGCATTTTATCTAGTAAATGAAAGAAAAAATGATGGAATTGAAAGATCACCGTTTTGCAACCACTAATGAGTAGAGGAATCTAGGCACTGAGTATCAACAGCTGCTGAGACCACAAAGACAAACAGACAGGTTCCTCCTGGTAGGAGCATACCACACCACGTAGTCTTACCAAAGGAGTTATGCCAGAGTCTCATTGAGTCTGGGGTTCAGCTGCCAATTTTCAAGAAGAGAGAGGAACTGCACTATGAGTCCACATAATAATAATAATAAATAATAAATAGAATTATAATATATATAATACATAATATATAATTAATAATTAATAATAAACAGAATTGAGAGTGTGGAATATTCTGTTGGGCAAAGGCCCTGGATTCCTAAATAGATAAGTTATGAGAAAAAAAGAAGAGATGGAGGCAAATCTATGGGGTGAAATTGACATAGCATACTAACACCTTTTAAAGAGATTAAACTATAATTTCTAGGGGTGCCTGGGTGGCTCAGTGGGTTAAAGCCTCTGCCTTCGGCTCAGGTCATGATCCCAGGGTCCTGGGATCAGGCCCCGCATCGGGCTCTCTCCTCCACGGGCAGCCTGCTTCCTTCTCTCTCTCTCTCTCTCTCTCTGCCTGCCTCTCTGCCTACCTGTGATCTTCATCTGTCAAATAAATAAATAAAATCTTAAAAAAAAAATAGACCAGTGGAACAGAGTAGAGAGCCCAGATAGGGACCCTCAACTCTATGGTCAAATAATCTTCGACAAAGCAGGAAAAAATATACAGTGGAGAAAAGACAGTCTCTTCAATAAATGGTGCTGGGAAAATTGGACAGTAGAAGAATGAAACTCGACCATTCTCTTACACCATACACAAAGATCAACTCAAAATGGATAAAAGATTTCAACGTGAGACAGGAATCCATCAGAATCCTAGAGGAGAACATAGGCAGTAACCTCTTCGATATCAGTCACAGCAAATTCTTTCAAGATATGTCTCCAAAGGCAAAGGAAACAAAAGTGAAAATGAACTTTTGGGACTTGATCAAGATCAGAAGCTTCTGCACAGCAAAAGAAAGAGTCAACAAAACGAAGAGGCAACCCACGGAATGGGAGAAGATATTTGCAAATGACAGTACAGACAAAAGGTTGATATCCAGGATCTATAAAGAACTTCTCAAACTCAACACACACAAAACAGATAATCATGTCAAAAAATGGGCAGAAGACATGAACAGACACTTCTCCAATGAAGACATACAAATGGCTATCAGACACATGAAAAAATGTTCATCATCACTAGCCATCAGGGAGATTCAAATTAAAACCACATTGAGATACCACCTTATACCAGTTAGAATGGCCAAAATTAGCAAGACAGGAAACAACGTGTGTTGGAGAGGATGTGGAGAAAGGGGAACCCTCTTACACTGTTGGTGGGAATGCAAGTTGGTGCAGCCACTTTGAGAACAGTGTGGAGATTCCTCAAGAAATTAAAAATAGAGCTTCTCTATGACCCTGCCATTGCACTACTGGGTATTTACCCCAAAGATACAGATGTAGTGAAAAGAAGGGCCATCTGTACCCCAATGTTTATAGCAGCAATGGCCATGGTAGCCAGACTGTGGAAAGAACCAAGATGCCCTTCAACGGACGAATGGATAAGGAAGATGTGGTCCATATACACTATGGAGTATTATGCCTCCATCAGAAAGGATGAATACCCAACTTTTGTAGCAACATGGATGGGACTGGAAGAGATTATGCTGAGTGAAATAAGTCAAGCAGAGAAAGTAAATTATCATATGGTTTCACTTATTTGTGGAGCATAAAAAATAGCATGGAGGTCAAGGAGAGATGGAGAGGAGAAGGGAGTAGAGGGAAATTGGAAGGGGAGGTGAACCATGAGAGACTATGGACTCTGAAAAACAATCTGAGGGGTTGGAAGGGGCGGGGGGTGGGAGGTTGGGGGAGCCAGGTGGTAGGTATTAAGGACGGCACGTATGGCATGGAGCACTGGGTGTGGTGCATAAACAATGAATTCTGTTACACTGAAAATAAATAAATTAATTTAAAAAAAAAACAAAAAATATAATTTTTTGTTTTTTTTTTAATTAATTTATTTATATAATTTCTAAGCACGGACATTTATGTCATCTCTACAAAAGTCAGTGTGGTAGTTGCTTTGGGGAAGAGTGGATTGTAATTGAATCAGGCCACATGTCTTCACCTGGGTGGGAGCTACAAAAAGGTCTGATAAAAACTCTGGGCAACATATTTGTTTTGGAAGAGCTTTCTGTATTTGTGGAGTTTTTAAAAATAAGACTATTTTAGTTTTAAAAGTCAATAATGTTACACATCAAGTTGTTTGCAGTTCCTTTATTGTTCTTTGAAAATAAGACCTCTTGACTGTTTGCCAAAATTTGTCCCCCTTTTTAGGTAAGCTATTCACATATATAAAATGTACTTTTGCTGTTTTCAAAAGAAATTTTTGAATTATACTCTGGTATTTGAGAAATCTTCATGAACAGCTTGCTGATTCTGTAGTTCAGCAGATCGTGATTGACCTAAAATATCTTCCAGGTGTTCAATGCCACTTAATTTAGCAGTATTTGGAAACTTTTTGTGTATTAATGTTTATCATCAATCACATTTAAAACTTGCAAATATGAAATTACTCAGGCTATATGGGAAGGTGGCACTAATTAACAAAACAAAACAGAAAAGACTTTGAAGGGTTCTTTTTATGGTAGTTTGTGCTTTACACTCCAGAGGAGCTGAAAGCATCCCATATCTCTTACCATTAGATTGCGAGAGGATCCCCTGAAGATGTCATAATTTGTTGGAAGTGCTGATTTAAAACATCTGATTACACATTCTCCATCCTGAATCCATCCTCTATTTTTAAAGTTATTTAATTTTTTTTGATACATAATTCACATACCACAAAATTCCCCCCTTTCAAGTGTACAATTCAGTGGCTGTTAGTATATTCATGAAGTCATGAAACCATCATTACTAATTCCTGTACATTTTCCTCACCCCCAAAAGAAAGCCTGTGCTGGGTCTCAGTCGCTCTGCAGTGTTCCCTTCCCTCAGCTTCTGGAAAACACTAATCTACCTTCTGTCTCTGTGGATTTGCTTATTCTGAACATTTCAAAATGGAGTCATACACTACGAGACCATTTCTGTCTGCTTTCTTTCACTTCACATAATGTTTTCATGGCCCATCCATGTTATAGCATGTATCAATACTTCATTTCTTTTTATGGCTGAATAATTTTTCATTTTAATTATCCATTCACCTACTGATGGACATTCAGTGGATGTTGTGAATACCTTCTACCTTCTGAATGTTGTGAATAAGGAAGCTATGAACATGTGTGTATGTGGTTTTCTGTGGACATCTGTTTATAATTCTCTTTGTAGGAATAGAAAGCTTAGTCATATAGAAACTCTACGTTTAGCTTTCGGAGGAACTGTAGAACTGTTTTCCATAGTAGCTGCACAATCTTATGGTCCTACCAGCAATGCAGGAGGGTTCCAAAATCTCCACAATTTTGCCAACACTTGTCATTATCCACCTTTTGGGCTCTAGTTATTATAGTAGGAGTGAAGTGACACCTCATGGTAGCTACTTCTAAAAATACATTTTGAAATCAGTAAGGAAACACTGGACTTGAACTACACATTAGACCGGATAGACGTAACTGACACTTAAAAAACATTCCATCCAATGACAGCAGAACACACATTCTTTTCAAGCTGACATGAACATTCTCCAGCATAGATCATATGTTAGGCCACAAAAAAATCTTCATAAGCTTAAGAAGACTAAAGTCAAATCAAGCTTCATTTCCAGTCAAGATGGTATGAAACTAAAAATCAATTACAAGAAGAAAACTGGAAAATTTACAAGTACACGGAGATAAGACACCATGCTACTGAACAACAAAAGGGTCAAAAAAGTGATAAAAAGATATCTTGAGATAAAGAAAAGTGGAAATACAATATACCAAAACTTACAGGATGGCATATTCCATACGTGGTGACCCCGCACCCTCGTTCATGGACAGTTGTTTTTTTTACTGTGTCCTTGCATGGCAGAAGGGCAAAGAAGTCCTCGGGGGCTTCTTGTATGATGGCGCTAATCCCATTTGTGAAGCCTCTGCCTGCAGAACCTTATCATCTCCCAAAGACCCCACCTCCTAATACCATTACCTTAAGCATTAGGTTTCAACAATATTTAGGGGGAACACAAACATACAGTCTATGGCAGCTTCTATGCATATAAACTATTATTTAAAGAGAAAGCATGAAGGAAAATCAGAAGACAAATAAGTAACACAAAGTACAAGACAAATTTGACCTCAAAATAGGAGAACTTTTTTTAAAGCATCCATGACTTGAGAAGAATTAAAGAAACATAGCTTCTTTGAAATAAGAGAAGGAGAGAGAGAGAGATGACAAACCTACAAAAGGCAATAAAAAAGTGAGCTGGCAGAGTTCAGGAAGAAAATGGATAAGAAAATCAAAATAACTCGTGTAAATTAAAACCACATTTTAAGAAGTGATATTAGAATAAGGATGTGAAGCTCAAACAACAATAAGATTGAAAAGATTAGATCGTCTAAACTAAAATTTACCTAAATCTCAATACTGATGTCCTAGGAAAAATGCAAGCAGAGCAAGACAGATCTGATCTATATCCTAGTCTTGTTTCTGGACCTCAAGGGTAAAGGAAGAATCTGCTAAAAATCCAGTGTAAAGGACAAGTCATGTTGAATAATTGGAGATATTAAATTAGCCTCAGACAAAGTCACAGAAGACACCTCAGAAACTAAAACATTAGGAGGCTCCTGGGTGGCTTAGTCGGTTGAGAGACTGACTCTTCCTTTCCACTCAGGTCCTGGAATCCAACCCTGTATTGGGTTCTGTGCTCAGTATGGTGTCTGCTTGGTACACTCTCTCCCTTTCCCTCTGCCCCTCCCACTGCCTCCACACTCTCTCTCATTCTCGAATAAATAAATAAATAAATATTTAAAAACCTAAAACATTAGGAAGGGGAGAAACTATGACTCAAGAATTTTATACTGAGCTAAGTTGTCCTTCAACAGACTGGACTTATTCAGGCGTGCAGAATTTAAGGAATAGAGCACGCATCAATTCTTTTAAGAGAAAATCTAAACAAACCAATGAATGAATCAGAATGATAAATCCAGATACGTGAAGACTATGGGAAGAAAGGATGTTTATGGAATCTAATACATTCAACATGTAATCAAAACGAAACTTCTGTGGTAATTACAATCAGCAGGCAGGATCATGAATGTTGTCTACCTTGACAACACGGAAACAGATCATATGTTCAGATACTGTGAAGAGGAATTGGAAGGAGCAGATTCAACAAGGCACCTCCTCTGCTTGCCTATTTTAAAGCGTTGCCCTCCACCAGTTCCTATGTGTCCCAATGTCATGTTTTATCTTCTTCATGACACTGAAGGTACACTTGATGTGTTTATTTATTACCTGACTCCCCCCACTACATGGAAAGTTCCAGGATCCAGAAGACCTTATTTGCCATTTTCATTACTGTTTCCTCAGAGCTCAGAGCAGAACAGCTCATAGTAGGTTCTCACTAAAGACTGTGGAGTGAAGTGATAAACACAATCCAAATATAGGCAATGGACATGAACATGCAAATCTTTAAAAGAAACCCAAATGGCTTTAGAAAATGAAGAGTGGTTCAATCAAACTCATAACTAAAGAAAAGCAGACTTTAAAATTGGTATACATTCCTTCACTGTCATTGGCAAAAATAAAGAACTCTGAAAAGTTCGAGAGGTGTAATACTGCCCAGAATATGGGGAATGCCCATTCACATGAACTCTTCATGGTAGCATGGTTATTATCTCTTCTGACAGCAATTAAAACATACACATTTTTGATTCAGTAAATTCATTTCTAGAACTATTTTATATAGAAACTTACACAGTTCTATATTTTGCATAGAACATTTACAAATGCAAACCCCCTCATGTACAAGGATGTTTATTGCCGCATTCCTGGAGATAATAAAAGACCAGAAACAAAATTAACATTATAAATATAAAATTAAAGTCATAATGTTGAAAAGGGTGTCAGAAAAATTTTCTCAATTAGTTGTTAATGAAAAAATAAATTGATAAACTATTTAGAAAGCAAGAGCTATTAAGTTGTACCTATTTTTCAATTCAGCAATTCCACTTCAAAAAAATTTATTTGATAAAATATTTGCATAAAAATATGTATAAGGATGTTCATTATAGCAGTGTAATGGAGAAAAAATTGGAAGCAAACGAAATCTTATTCATTGTGTTCATAGTGTTTTTGTATAGCAGGTTTTAATTTTAATGTAATCAACTCTATTAATCTTTTCTCTTATAATTTGCTTTTAATGCCTTGATTAAGAAATCCTTCCATACTTTGAGATCACAAAAAAAGTAGAAGTTTTCAGGCCCTTGGATGGCTGAGTTGGTTAATTGACTGCTTTCGGCTCAGGTCATGATCCCAGAATCCTGGGATCAAGCCCCTCATTGGGCTCTGTGCTCAGTGGGGAATTTGCTTCTCTCTCTAACCCTCCCCCTTCTCCTGCTCTATCTCATTCTCTCTCAAATAAAGAAATAAAATCTTAAAAAAAAAAGAAAATAGGGGTTTTCTTCTAAGAGTTTTAAGGTTTTGCTTTAGAATTTTAGGTATTTAAGCTACTTGGGAGTCCATTTGTGGGCATGACATGAGGTGAGGTTTAGTCCCATTCTTTTCCACATGGGATAACGAAGTCCAAGCACAGAGTATTGAGTAAAATTTATATTTTCCTCACTGATTTATAATTCTATCTCTCAGGTACACAAAATGCTTATAAATGTATAATTCTTTTCCTCAATTTTCTATTCACATGTCATGTACCTGTGCCTGTACAAATATCTCTAGTTTTAATGACACCCAAATGATAAAATTTGTTAAAATGATTATTTCCAGGTTGACATGTATTTTTCCTCAATACTTTTAAGACTATTTTTCTATTGTAGTCCATTGTATTCAGGCATTTATTATTGCTGAGCTTACAATCAGGCTCATTATCATCTCTTGCAAAATCAGCCTTTCTCTCTGGTAATTTCTAGAATTTTCTCCTCATCCTTGATACTCTTCAATTTCACTACCCATTGTCTGGTATGGATCAATTTTTAAGAATCCTTCTTAATATTTAGAATACTCCTTTGCTTTGACACTATTCTTTCAATTCAGCAAAATCATTAGTTCTTATCTCTTCATATAATTACTTTCCTGCTGATTTTCTCCATTTTTCTCTTCTGATTCATCCATCAGACATATGTTGGAATCTCTAAATTTGTCTTCCAAATCTTTTATCTATGATGTCACTTTTAAAATTTCTGCTTCTCTGTTCTGCTTTCTGGGTGAATTTTTCAATAACATGTACCAGTTTTTGTATTCTATCTTTGATTTTATCCAACATAAGGTTTACCCCATTCACTGATTTTTAAAATTTAATGACAATATTTTAATTTCAAGATTTATAATTGGTTCTGTTTCATATCCATTGATTTCTATTTCATTCTGCCTCTTTTTTATATTGTCTTATTCTTTCTCATGAACGTTACTCTTGTTTTTGTTTTTAGAAATTAAATGGAGTTATTTCAAGCCATTCTTCAGTTATATCATTTATATTTATCTAAAATGATTTAATATTCTGCATTTTAAATTTTATTGGTAATTTTTCTTATTTTTGTATTTATTACTTTTAGTTTGCAAAGCTCATTTTGAATAAAATTCTATATCTCTCCCTCACTATGTCTCTCTTTTTTTCTTTCTCTCCCCATGTGTTTACCTCCATCCAACCCCACAGGAACCCCACCCAAAACTACCAGATCTTACATTGGGCAGTGGTCTGGAACCCCTCCCCACAGTGGTATGATAAGAGCTGTAGATCTTGTCGCCAATCCCAGCCTGTCCTGATCTGGAGATCTGCCTGTGTCCTCCTGTCTGTTGGGACATGCTGCCCCACTACATTCTAGGCACCAGCAGGGGTAGGCTGCCACCATTGTAACACATTTCTTGAGTGCAGGAGCCACTTGAAGCCCTGGTTTCAATGAGGGGCTGTTTTTGCATCCCTGCCTCTTGTGAAGTGCTTTTATGATCTGGGCATTATAAGAGGAATTCTGGGCTGCTTCTGATTATTCTGGGACTCAAAGACTCTGAGTCCCACAGATTCCTCCTTGACTAGACCCTCCTCAGAGCCATAAGCAGTTCATCTTTGTGTTTGGGTTTGTCCTTTAGCTTTCTGTTTAACACTATCTTTCAATGCTATATGCTTAGAGTGTGCTTACAATAGAAGTGTCCCTAATAAACGATTTTAATTCTGTGGGTACTAAGATATATGATATCTACCATTCTTTTGAATTCAAATAATGCAATTGAAGCTGACTTGGACAGATTGAAACTTGTTCCATCAGCCAGGAAAGCTCACAAGATTTTACTTCATTATATAATGCTTATGCATTTCAATTCTAAGTACAATTATCTTTCTACTAGATCAAAGGGTTTTCAGGGTTAGAAAGTGCTTTGAATTTATCAATACTGAGGCTCTTCTTAGGAAATCTTTGTTCATCATATAATTTTTATGTGATAAGTGGTACTCCATAAAAATATGAGTAGCTCTAAAATAAAGATAATGAACCATGCTAGTTTAGTAATGCCAGAGAAAATTGGGTACTTTTTGTTACACCCAGCTACTGCATCATTACCACATTAGTCTTCTTTTGACTATTGAATAAAAAAGATCTGTAGGAACATGCCAGAAAATAGTAGGGAGAAAAAAAAACACAGCTTCTTCCCATTAGTTGTGATTGTCATATCCTTCGGCCAATTAAAGAAGGAAGTTGTCCCATTAGTGGACAGATCTTCCTTGCACAGAAATCCTATTGCAAATTGATCTGTTTTCAATATCATCGTCACTTTCCAGAACTACATGCATTACTAGTGCTTTAGTCACAGATGAGCTAACCTCTACAATATAAGAAATATAGATGTATATGGAGAAGTTGGTGTGATTTCCAAATCATCCACAGACATTAAAATTCCAGGAGTTAGAATAATTTCTTTCTTTCCTTCTTCTTTCTCTCTTTCTCTCTTTCTTTATTTCTCTCTCTCTTTTTTTTAAGATTTTACTTGTTTATTTGACAGAAAGACACAGTGAGAGCAAGAACACATGCAAGGGGAGTGGGAGAGGGTGAAGCAGGGAGCCTGACACAGGGCTCCATCCCAGGACCCTGGGGTCAAGACCCAAGCCAAAGGTGGATACTTAACTGACTGAGCCACCCAGGTGCCCCCAGGAGTTGGAATAATTTCCAATTTTGCCCAAGTTTTGAAATCACATGCCTTTTTTTTCTTTAAAAATTTTAAAATTTTTGAATTTT
The DNA here is from genome assembly GCF_002288905.1 of Enhydra lutris kenyoni. Lineage (NCBI taxonomy): Eukaryota > Metazoa > Chordata > Mammalia > Carnivora > Mustelidae > Enhydra > Enhydra lutris. The sequence continues at coordinate 71,160,250 of NW_019154087.1, forward strand.
CTTTATTGAAGTATAATTAATATACAGTGCTATATTAGCTTTAGGTATACAACATAATGATTCAACCATTCTATACATTACCCAGTGCTCACCGCAAGTGTGATCACCATCTGTCACTGAACAACATTATTACAACCATATTGACTATATTCCCTATGCTGAACTTAACTTACTTTATAATTGGAAGTTAGTACCTCTTAACCCACTTCACCTATTCCATCCATCCTGCCCTTTATGGCCACCATGTTTGTTCTCTGTATTTATGAGTCTGTTTCTCCCTCTCTCTCTCTCTCTTTTTTTTTTTACTTTGTTTTCAGAGCCCACATACAAGTGAAACCATGTTATTTGTTTTTCTCAGTCTGACCTATTTCACCTAGGTTAATGCCCTCTAGGCCCATCCACATTGCTGTAAATTTCAAGAGCTCATTCTTTTTTATGACTAATATTCCATTGTATTATATATATCATATCCTCTTTATCCATTCTTCTACAGATGGACACTTTGGTTGCTTACATACCTTGGCTATTGTAAATAATACTGCAATAGGCATGGAGGGGGCATGTTGCTTTTCAAAGCAGTGTTTTCATTTTCTTAAGTTAATACTCAGTAGTGGAATTACTGGCTCATATGGTATTTCTATTTTTTTATTAAGATTTTATTTATTTATTTATTTATTTACTTATTTGACAGAGAGAGAGATCACAAGTAGGCAGAGAGGTAGGCAGAGAGAGGGGGTAAGCAGGCTCCCTGCTGAGCAGAGAGTCCGATGCTGGGGCTTGATCCCAGGACCCGAGATCATGACCTGAGCTGAAGGCAGAGGCTTAACCCACTGAGCCACTCAGGAGCCCTTGGTATTTCTATTATTAATGTTTTGAGGAAACTCCATACTGTTTTCTAGTTTACATTCACAATTCACATTCCTAGGGACAGTGCACTAGAATTTCTTTTTCTCCACATCCTCACCAGCACTTGTTTCTTGTCTTTTTGACTTAGCCATGCTGACAGGTGTAAGACTATCTCACTGTGGTTTTGATTTGCATTTCCCAGATGATTAAATGATGTTGAGCATCTTTTTGCATGTAGAGGCCATCTGAATGTCTTCTTTGCAAAAATGTGTATTCAGGTCCTCTGCCTATCTTTAATCAGATTATTTGTTTGTTTGTTTTGGTGCTGAGTTGCACACATTCTTGATATATTTTTGGATATAAACCCCTTATTGACTATATTGTTTGCAAATATGCTTCCATTTGTTAAGCTGCCTTTTCCTTTTGTTGATGGTTCCCTTCACCGTGCAAAAACTTTTTATTTTGGGGTAGTCCCAAAAGTTTACTTTTACTTTTGTTTCCCTTGCATAAGGAGACATACGTAGAAAAATATTGCTATGGTCAATGTCAAAGAAGTTATCACCTGTGCTCTCTTCTGGGGGTATTATGGTTTCAGGTCTCACATTTCTGTCTTTAATCCATTTTGAGTTTATTTTTGTATGTGGTGTAAGGAAGTGGTCTAGTGTCATTTTTTTTTTTTTTTTTTGGTATGTAGCTGTTCAGTTTTCCCAGCAATATTTGCTGAGGAGAATATCTTTTCCCCATTCTATAATCTTGCCTCCTTTGTTGTAGATTAATTGACTGTGTAAGCTTAAATTTATTGCTGGGCTCTCTATTCCCTTCCACTGATCTATGTGTCTATTTTTGTGTCAGAACAATACTGTTTTGATCACTACAGCTTTGTAGTATATCTTGAAATCTGGGATTATGATACATCCAACTTTGTTCTTTCTAGAGATTGCTTTGGCTATTCAGGACCTTTTGTGGTTCCATACAAATTTTTGTATCATTTCTTCTAATTCTATGAACCTACATTTTGAATTGAGAGTGTCATAGCTAAAACTAATGTGGCATTTTAATGACTTAAAATAATTAACAGGAAAAACCCTCAGGGCCTATTCCTCCCAACCTCTGGCCCTAATCCTCCCTTCATACTCATCATGTTCCCTCTCTTCAGATCTCTCTTCCTACCCCATTTGCCTATTGTCTGGCATCAATGACACAATCATTAGAAGTCCTTCATTTTCTAATTTTACACTGATAAATCTTGGATCATAATTTTTTATGATGAGGACGTTACTTCATGGTCCTGGAATAAAACATTGTTGACAAGTTACTCAACCATGATTTAGGTACACATGGTCTTCCATTTTTTTTTAATTTAATTACTTTATTGATTGAAGTAAGAATTTATCCTTCTTGATTCCACAGCGAAATACCCTCTCTATGATGTCATCCAAAAGCAGTTTGTTTTTCTTTTTTCCTCAAACACATGATTTCACTAGCCTGGAAAGAAGAAATTAAAAGGTTGAACCTGAGGGGTGCCTGGGTGGCTCAGTAGGTCAAGCATCCCCCTTCAGCTCAGGTCATGATCTCAGGGTCCTGGGATTCACTCCTCATCAAGCCCCACATCAGGCTGAGAGCCTGCTTCTCCTTCTCCCTTTGCCCTCCCACCTTGCTCATGCTTTTTTGCCCACAGTCTCCCTCATAAATAAATAAATAAATAAATAGATAGATAGATAAATAGATAGAGGTGTTGCACTTGAAAATAAAATGCATACTTAGACGATGGTATGATTGATATAAACCATCAATTCTGCTCATGGGTATGGTTAAAAGGATTGAGGTCTGACCAACAGTTTTTTTGAAACTGTCATGAAAACACTCACATATTTTAGCTCTTGTCATTCTTTATAGACGTATGCAGGATGGTAAGGTATACATGAATGCACAATGTTAGGCTGTTATCTGAAAAATGAACTTTATAATTTGGTAACATTATAAAAGTTTGATAGAAAAAAGCTTGGAATTATTTGTTCCACCCTGCTGACCACTGGTTAGCTATATTTTTAAGAAAATCATAGCTTTCTTCCCACTAAGAAAGCCAAAGGAAGGTAATTACTCCTCTCATGATCTCTTGGCACTTTTGAGCACAGCTACATGACCTAAAAGTGACAAACATATTCTTGAAGCATTAACACAAGAGCAGAGGGTCAATAGGAATTATTTCTGGTGGCCGCGACTGAGTCAAGAGCCTAGTGGTGTTGGCACCACTGTTGACCACTCCTGTGACAGGAATTTGGCTGCTTTTCTCCTTTCAGACCTCCCCAGGCTGGTTTTCTAGCCTTATCATGGTCAATCCCTTCAAATTAATTCCCTTCTTACTGTTTCAGATTCAGTTTCAGCTGTTTGTAACCAAGGAATCAGGATCAGTTCCAATGAAGATTATAACTTTATGGATGTCAACCAGACTTCTTTTGGAAATTTTGGGAGAGTCTTGTCTGTGTTGAAGATGTGGAGAGGTTCCTTTTTCCCTAAAGTAGCAAAACCAGACGTCTTACCAAGAGTTACAAGGGCTCCATCCATGCAGCATATAAAACTGTTACCTTCAGAGAAAGTGGCTTGGCAAAAAACAAAAACAAAACTTTTAACCATTTCCAAACATTGGCAATCCTTGTAATTTCAAAAGCAGCTCATAAAATAAGATTTTTTTTCTTTGATAGCATTAGCATATAAATAGCGAGTGTAAGAAAAGAGGTGATTACTTAAAAAGATGTCTGTAGTTTTACCCAGTTGCATGCTGAAAGGGAATAAGGAGACTGATGACTTCCTTCAAAATGTTAAAAGCAATACCAACTATTGCAGAACATGTCATTAGACAAGAAAACCACTTCTAGTTTTTCCTCTGTCTTATTTTACAAACCAGCTTGGCTATTTGCAACACATGGCTTACTTAAGTGGCTCAAACAGAGTGGAGTTTCTTGTGTTTGCCAATTGTCATGGAATGCCCCAAGAAAAGGTTTTTGGGAAACAATAAGTTCAAGGTTTGGGGAGGGGAGTCCCAGTCCTTTTTATCACCCTACCTTTTCACCCAAAATACCTCGTTCAGGTCCATTTGTGCCATGTGCAGATGTGAAGTCTTTTTTTACCAGTTTGCTGGATACAGACTTTCATTGACAATACCTTTTGACCCAGAAAACATGGCTTTTGTATTCATTCCATCATCCCAACACTTCAACAATGCAAAGTGGAAAGTATGTTTACTGGAATCATTATCTTTCCTTTTCTTTGACATTTCAACTTAAATTGAGTTTATAAAAATAAATACATACATCTAAATAATATTGATTCAATTAACATCTCAAAACTCAATTTTGTTTTGTATTTCTAATTTGTTTAATCTGTTTAGCAACAGGTAATTTTAATGTTAATTGAGGATAGAATATTCAAGAAATTCCTGTACCAAGTCAACAAGATATAGTAGATCTTGCAGTTTGTGCAAATTTATTTTTTTTTTAAAGATTTTATTTATTTATTTGTCAGAGAGAGAGAGGGAGAGAGAGCGAGCACAGGCAGACAGAATGGCAGGCAGAGGCAGAGGGAGAAGCAGGCTCCCTGATGAGCAAGGAGCCCGATGTGGGACTCGATCCCAGGATGCTGGGATCATGACCTGAGCCGAAGGCAGCTGCTTAACCAACTGAGCCACCCAGGCGTCCAAACAGTTTGTGCAAATTTTTAATACATTTAATGACTTTTAACCCTTATGTTAGCATGCATATTAAAACACTAGTTCAGAATCAATGCCCTTGAAATTCAACTACTGTCAGGTAGCATTGCTTGTTTTTGCGCTTTTGGTTTTTGCCTTCATAAAATGGTGGGTTTTATTTCTGATACCTTTCATACTTTTCTGCAATATTCTTGCAGAGATATTTCTTTAATATATGGTATTTTCATGGAATAATAACATATGGCTATCACTGTGTCATACGTTGAATATGTATGCCACTACTTTATATTCAGAGAATAAACTAAAAAGAAATTTTTGGAAAGCTAGTTTTAAAAAAAAAAAAGATTTTATTTATTTATTTATTTGACACAGAGAGAGAGAAGAGAGCACAAGCAGGGGGTGTGGCAGGCAGAGGGAGAAGCAGGCTCCCCACTGAGCTGGGAGCTAGACATGGGACTGGATTGTGAGGGATATTGGCCTATAATTTTCTTTTCTTGTAGTATCCTTAACTGGTTATTATATGGAAGTATTGCTGTCCTTATAAAATGAGATTGGAAGTATTCCCTCTTTTCTCTTTTTCTGAAAGAGTTCAAAAAGGGTTAGCATTAGTTTTTTAAATGTTTGGTAAAATTCACTTGTGATCATGTGGGTCTATACTTTTTTGTTGTTGGGCAATTTTTAGTGATTAATTCAATATCCTTACCAGTAATTCATCTATTTAGATTTTCGATTTCTTCATGATTCAGTCTTGATAAGTTGTATGTTTCTAGGAAATTTATCCATTTCTTCTATGTTGTCCAATTTATTGATATATAAATGTTCATAGTAGTCTCCTATAACCTTTGTATTATAAACGGTAGTTACAGATTACTTTAAATGATCACTCAATATTTATTTCAACCATGATATATTTAAACTTGCTTAGTCTACATTCTCATGGAACTTGCCACTTATTTGTCAATAAATGACTATAAATAAGGAAAAGCAAAAGTACAGATGGCTGGATCACCAATGTGCAAACAAGTCATCTCAATATTTGGGGTTGAATGTCCAGTTGACCCAGGCTCTTGAGAGATGGCCGAGTGGTTAAACAATCATCTGTAGAGGGTAGAACTGTGAACATGTGTGATCTAACAGCTGGTCAAATCACTGATACAATTTTGAAATAAAGATGAATTTGAATAGTATTGCAAGATCTATGCAATGACTATTACATGAGATCAAAGTATTTATGGATGACAAAATGCACTGGCCTTCAAGAAGACAAGTTTTAAAGTATTTGTTCAAATTAAGGGTAGAAGCTTTGTGTTTGCTAGAAGATGAGGTAAACATATTCTTGGAATGCTTTGAAATAAAGGATTTTATTTCTAGATTAACTTCCCTGGTAGACATATTTAATTGTATGATTAAGCTTTTGAATCCAAGGTTCTAAAGTTACCATTTTGAATACAAGTGAAAAAAAAAAAATGACTAACTTTCTTGGCCAAGCTGTTAATAGAGAAGAATATAGCATACTCCAACAGTCTTGCAAATTTTCAAATACTGAATGAAGTCCATTTCCAAAATGAACTTAAAATAGATAATTATCTATTGGTATATTTGAAGAGGGAAATGTGTGAAACCTCTAGGATCCTTGCAAATGCCACCGCATCTGCCCCCCTCATCCCCCCCGCCTCATTCTTGATGGCATAAAACTTAATCATAGATACACAATTCTTTTCTTTTTGATATAAACTGTTTTGAAAATATTTCCTATCCAAAAATGAACTTATAACCCACAATTGAAATAATTCAAGCTTTGGAGAATTCTGGTATCTCCAGAAAGAAGTTTATTCTTGACTTATGAAACGGGCTCTGAAACTTTCATTCCTTTTGCAACAATATGTTTTGCAAATTGAGATTTTTAACACTTAATAAGTATTAAACCAAGGGTCAAAATGAGTTGTATGTCAACATGACATGCATATTCTCTTATCAAAGACTACTCTACAGTGGTTCTTATTCTAACTTAGCAATAACAGTTTTCATTCTGATATGTCTTTTAATGGTTAAAAACAACTATAATTGGCCTACATTTCAAATGTATTTTCTTTGTTTTGTAAGTAATTAATAAAGATCATGTATTACTATAATACAGTTTTATAATTAAATATTTTAATAACTGTATTTCAATACACTTAGTTGCTTTTGTAATTATATATATTTATTTTCATTCATTTAAAATCATTCTGAATGTAAAAAATTTATAGAGAAATATCATATGAGCCAGTAATTGCATTTCTGGACATTCCCAGTCAAATGAGTTGAAATCATGGTCTCAAACAAATATTTGTATATTCTTATTCATAGAAACATTACTGACAATTGCCAAAAGGTAGAAACAACACTGTTCACTGACAGACAATTGCGTAAACAAATAATGGAATATTATTTATAAAGAGAATGAATGCTGACACATGGTACAACATGGATGAACCTTGGCGACATTATGCCTGGTGAAATAAGCCAATCACAAAAAGACAAATATTTTATGATTCCACTTATATGAAGTACCTAGATTAGTCCAACTCATAGGCACAGAAATGTGGAAAACAGTGGTTTGCTTTTTAGTAAACTAAAAAGAAATTTTTTAAAAGCTGATTTTTTTCTATAGAATATACAATTCTTACATCGCTTTGAAAAGACTATCTTTTCTTTTTTTAAAAACATTTTTCCAGAATATTTATCTATTTATTTATTTAAGTTAAACTAACCAACATATATAATACATCATTAGTTTCAGAAGTAGTGTTCAATAATTCATCAGTTGTATATAACACCCAGTGCCCATCACATCACATGCCCTCTTTAATGCCCATCACTCAGTTGTCCCATCCTGCCATCCCTCTCCCCTTCCTCAACCCTCAGTTTGCTTCCCAGAGTCAAGAGTATCTCATGGTTTGTCTCCCTCTCTGATTTCTTCCCATTGAGTTTTTCCTCCCTTCCCAAACAGTCCCCTGCACTATTTCTCATATTCTATATATGAGTGAAACCATATGATAATTGTCTTTCTCTGATGGACTTATGTCACTTAGCATAATACCCTCTAGTTCCATCCATGTCATTGCAAATGACAAGATTTCATTTTTTGATGGTTGCATAATATTCCAATACGTGTGTGTGTGTGTGTGTGTGTGTGTGTGTGTGTGTGTGTGTGTTCTTTATCCATTCATCTGTTGAAAGCCATCTCAGCTTCTTCCACAGTTTGGCTCCTTCCACAGTTTTGGCTATATGCTGCTATGAATATTGAGGAGTAGGTGCCCCCTTTTTCCATTACATCTGTATCTTTGGGGAAAACACTGAGTAGTGCAACTCTTGGGTCATAGGGTAGCTCTATTTTTAACTTATTGAGGAACCTCCATACTGTTTTCCAGAGAGGCTATACCAGCTTGCATTCCCACCAGTAGTGTAAGAGGCTTTCCCTTTCTCCATATCCTCGCCAACATTTGTTGTTTCCTGTCTTGTTAATTTTAGGCATTAAAACTGGTGTAAGGTGATATTTCACTGTGGTTGTCATTTGCATTCCCCTGATGACAAGTGATGTTGAGCATTTTGTCATGTGTCTGTTGGCCATTTGTATGTCTTCTTTGGAGAAATGTCTATTCACGTCTTCTGCCCATTTCTTTCTTTCTTTTTTTTTAGTTAACATATAACATATTACTTATTTCATGGGTACAAGTCTGTGATTCATCAGTCTTACACTATTTACAGCACTCACCATAGCACATACCCTCCCCAGTGTCCGTCACCCAGCCACTCTATCCCTCCTACCCCCCACCCCTCTAGCAACTCTCAGTTTGTGTCCTCAGATTAAGTGTTTCTTATGGTGTGTCTCTCTCCCTGGTTTCATCTTGTTTCATTTTTCCCTCCCTTCCCCTATGATCCTCTATCTTGTTTTTCAAATTCTTTATATCAGTGAGATCATATGATAATTATCTTTCTCTGCTTGACTTATTTCGCTTAGCATAATACCTTCTAGTTCCATCCATGTCATTACAAATGTCAACATTTCATTTTTTGATGGTTGCATAATATTTCTGTGTGTGTGTGTGTGTGTGTGTGTGTGTGTGTGTGTATCACATCTTCTTTACCCATTCGTTTATTGGTGGACATCTAGGCACTTTCCATAGTTTAGCTATTGTGGACATTATTACTATAAACACTGGGGTGCACATGCCCCTTCGGATCACTACATTTGTATCTTTGGTGCAAATACCCAGTAGTGCAATTTCTGGGTCATAGGATGGCTCTATTTTCAATTTTTTGAGGAGTCTCCATACTGTTTTCCAGAGTTCTTCTGCCCATTTCTTTACAGGATTGTTTGTTCTTTGGGTATTGAGTTGGAGAAGTTCTTTATAGATCTTGGATACCAGTCCCTTATTTGTAGTGTCATTTGCAAATATCTTCTCCCATACCATAAATTGCCTCTTGGTTTGGTTGACTATTTCCTCTGCTGAAACTTCTTATCTTGATGAAATCCCTGAAGTTCATTTTTGCTTTTGTTTCCCTTGCTTTTGGAGATGTTTCTTGAAAGAAGTTGCTGTGGCCAAGGTCGAAGAGGTTACTTCCTGTTTTCTCCTCTAGAATATTGATGGATTCCTGTCTCACAAATAGGTCTTTCATCCATTTAGAGTTTATCTTTGTGTATGGTATAAGAGAATGGTTGAGTTTCATTCTTCTGCATGTGGCTGTCCCAATTTTCCCAACATCATTTATTGAAGAGACTGTCTTTTTTTCCACTGGATATTTTTTTCCTGTTTTGTCGAAGATTAGTTGACCATATAGTTGAGGGTTCATATCTCGGCTCTCTATGTTGTTCCATTGATCTATGTGTCTGTTTTTGTGCCAGTACTATGTTGTCTTGATGATCACAGCTCTATAATAGAGCTTGAAGTCAGGCACTGCGATGCCCCCAGCTTTGGTTTTCTTTTTCACCATTCCTCTGGCTATTCAGAGTCTTTTCTGGTTCCATACAAATTTTAGGATTGTTTGTTCCAGCTCTTTGATTTTTTGACTCATTGAGCCCATGTCCACAGCAAAGATAAGTTATTCTTTTAGTACTGCCTTAGAAATCAGAGAACTTCCCTGGCTTTCTGATTATGCTTTAGTCTGGGAAAATAAAGGCTTTGAACTTGTTTTCTTTCTATAAGCTCTTTAGCTTAGAATCAGCCAGACTACCCCATCATCCTTGTATTTCATTTCGTTGAAGAACTGTTGACTGCAGGCACTCCTAGAATCAATTAATGCTTCAGTGGGGATTCTAAGTCACAAAGAACAGAACTCACTGAATCTGGCTCAAACAGGAAAGTAATTTACTAAGTCAGGTTGGGGGTTCCCAGAATCTGCAGATGAACCAGGAAACAGCTTGTAGAATACCATAAGCAACTACTCCAGAAGAAATCTGACTGGTGTCACCACGAAACATGGCACCACAGCCCACATGACAATGCCAGGTGAGGGGTGCCCCAAACAAGACCTCTTGACTACTGATTCTCAAGCAAGATCCACAGCCTTTCCTGGAATGCTCTAAAGGTACCACCTCTTTTCACATCACACTTTCCTGTGTCAGAATCTCTAGTAGGTGTGTTTCATGTCCCAGCCTATCAGTAGTGATGCTATAGACTAGAAGTGCCTGGGGGCACTCACCTGAATTAGTACTAATTGTGGCAAGCCCCCTGGACCTTTCCTTGACCTAAGCCAATGTCGTGGCTGGGCTGGCCCTTGTGATCCTTGTGATTGCAAGATGCAACTAAGAAACAACCATCAGAGCACTTTGAAAAAAACAAGATTTATTACTCACAGATCCTGGAGGATACATGGCACCCCCAGGGCCTCACTGTGAGGTCACAGGTGGAGAGACAAAGAGGAAAAGCAAACCAGGGGTTCTGCTTTTTTTGGAGTCAAATACGGAGCATTTGGGTTTTGTGGATTCACTCTTTATTGGTGAACATAAAACAGAAGGACAGGGATTACAGTATGAGAAGGGAAAAGTGAGTGGTCAAGTCATCAGTTATTTAGGCCGAGCAAAACTTTCTAAAACGGGGAACTTCATGGTAGAAAGGCCTGGCTTTTTATCTAGTTGGGTAGCCAGCAATGTGTTTATTCAAGATGGATGTCTTTGAAGTGGATGCCTCAGCAACCAAAAGGTTCATGTCAGGTAATTACATTACAATTTAAAAGCTGACTGTCAGGTGCTTATACTACAGAGTACATCTGGTCAGAGGAGCTTAAGCCATTAAGAATGTGCTCTGGTAGCTGGGAGGCTGGCAAAGCAAGATTTCACATTTACCATGGGCGGGTGGGAGAAGGTGAGAAATTCTGCAAAATCTAGGCAGACATCACAAGGTATTAGGCAAACACAGACTTGAACCAGTATCTAGCACAAAGACCCAGCTCAAATGCTACGTCCTTGAAAGACTGTATCCTACTACCCAATTTAACTGGGCTCACCTCCAGGTTACTGTCCATGACATGTATCACATTCTCTATCCTGTTCATGTATTTGCTTGTTATTTTCTTGTCTGCCTCCTAATTAAAAGATGAAGCTCTATGAGAGTTTAACACAGTGCCTGGCAGATGGGGAATGCTCTATAAATACTTGTTGAACTAATGTAGCTTTAAAATAAGATACTTCCAATAAATGGTTATAAGATGGTTTTCAAGCTGTATGCCACTTTCTTCCTAAGGTTATACTGGAGGGGCCTCCAATATATAAAGCTGGTGGCCCAGTTTTAGGGTGGATTCTGGGATTCCTGCCCCTGCACCTGCTCCACTCAAAGCAACTTTGGATTGTGGGATTCTTGAATAAAATCTCATTTTAAAATGAGTTTAAATTCTAAAGAGCATGTGAAAATCAGGGCTCTAATTGAAATTCCCTTCAACTCTAAATTGTATTATCCTATAAGAATGACCCTGATTGCTTGTTCTCTTTCCAAATAAGTAGATTCTACCTGTGAAGTACCACAAATTGTACTGTTTAACTTTCTCCCCAACTTCATACCTGCCCCTCCTTCATACACCAATGAGTAATATTTATATCATGTAAATGAGACCATACATTATCTCATTAAAAACACTTCAGTGGCTTTTCATTGTGCATGGAAGAAAATCGAGAATCCTTGGTATGCCCTCCAATTACCTGGTCCCACTGAGCCCTCCAGCCTCTCCCACCTACAGGCACTCCCGCACTCCCTTCCAGTCACACTGACCTCCTTTTGCCCTTCCAGGGTGTCAAGCGCTTTTCCAGCTCAAGGGCCATCCCCCAGGCCATCCTCCAGTAGCAATTCTATCTCTCATTGCCCTTGCCTCCTTTTATGCCTCTGGACCTGGGGTCAAGAGTGTTGGGGGTACACTCAGACAGCTCCTTCCCAGCGCAGTGTCTGGGGGCAGGTGTGCCTCAGCACCTTCTCATCCCACTGCAGGCACAGCAGATCCTGGGACATAGTGTCAGCCCAGGGCACAGCACTGGCTCTCATCATCACGTCTCTCATCCTGCCTAGAGATGGCTTCTAGTTCCTGCTCACTTCCAGGGCGAGGGAGGTACTATCTCTGAAGAAATTTAGGGTCACCTCTGTGATCTGCTCCCAGTAGGTGCCTCCATGTACCTGGGATGTCTCTCCCTCACTAAAGCTTGGATTTACACACCTTAGTCCCTGGGACTTGCTTCCAGCCTCCGGAGACCCATTTGGCCAGACAGTATAGGAGCTGCCCTGTGTCTTCCAAGTGCCCCATCTCCCTGCCTTGTGTTTGCCTCTCACTTCCTAAGCCTGTTGCTCTGGTCAGGTGCTCGGTGTCTTTCTGCATGCCCCTTCACCTGCTTTCCAAAAAATGTGTTCTTAGGAAAGACTGGTAAACTCATTCACTCTCAAAAAACTGTATATTTATATTGTATTGTTGGTTTTCATGTTCAGGATCAAGTTTCTGTGCTAATTTATAAGCTCTAAGATGTGAACTCTGTCTGTGTTATTCAACAGAGCCTAGAAGAGTGCTGGGTGGGTGCAGTAGGCAGTCACTGAATATTTGTGGACAGAATACAAGAAGTAACAAGTTCAAATTACAGGAAGTACAATTCCTTTTTAAACGAAACAGTTTATTAAGGAAGTATCTAAAGTAGAGATCACTGAAAAAATTAAACTCTAAGAAAGGGGTCATATGAAATCAAAATCTAAAAATTCCAATAAAAGAATAAATCAGTAGGGCCACCTAAGTGGCTCAGTCTGTTAAGCAGCCGACTCTTGACTTCGCTCAGGTCATGATCTCAGGGTCTTGGAATGGAGTCCCGCGTTGGGGTCCCTGCTTGGCAGGGAGTGAATGTCTGCTTGAGGATTTGCTCTCTCCCTCTTCCCTCCCTTTGCTCTATCTCTAAAATAAATGAATATTCCACTTTGAAATTCCTGGATTAAATACATTAAGGAAAATAGTATCTCATCACCTCCATCTGGACAACTTTGATTCAGCATATCACTGAAATTGTGATGGTTCTCATGGAGCACTTTTTAAAAAAAATCACAGGTAATTGTGTATTTAATGCCTGTGATCCCTCTGTAGAGATGGTTGGCCACATGATACAGTTAGAATTCACATTTGGTGGGACGCCTGGGTGGCTCAGTTGGTTAAGCAGCTGCCTTCGGCTCAGGTCATGATCCCAGCATCCTGGGATCGAGTCCCACATTGGGCTCCTTGCTTGGCGGGGAGCCTGCTTCTCCCTCTGCCTCTGCCTGCCATTCTGTCTGCCTGTGCTTGCTCTCTCTCCCTCTCTCTCTGACAAATTAAAAAAAAAAAAAAAAGAATTCACATTTGGATTTCTTTATTGTCAGTATAAATTAAACCCAAGGATTTTTTTATCCTGTTTATTTAGCAGTGATTAATTGACACAACAAATTGTCAACTATGTCCTCCCCGGGTTAAATCATTTGCACAAGGATGGTTTGCTGCAGTAAGGTGAGAGAAATGGCTCTAATACACACCTTTGTGTTCCTTAAATCCTCTCCTCCGACTAGAAACTTAATAGACTTTTCCTCTATTCAGAACCTCACAAAAGTTCTCCATTCACTGTCATACCGACTCGCCCAGTCCTTAGAGCCTCTCACAACTTGGCATTCTCCTTCTGTCTTCATTTCCTTTTGGTTCTCCTACATATATCTAGCATTTTAATCCATGTATGATAAACACCCTCATAGAATTTTAGAGCTAAAAAGGACCTAGAGGTAATCTTATCAAACCTCTTGTTTAGTAGAGGAAAAAGCTGAGTCCCAGTGAGGGTAACCGACGGACATATCCTTTTGTTAAGCTGAGTAAAACGTCCCATTTTAGACTCCTACATAGTAGAATAGTTGAAATTAGAAAGCGGCTTTCTAACATTTACCCCGTGTTCAAATTTCTACTATAGTCATAATAATAAATAATATTTATTGAGTACTCACTTTGTGCCAGATAATGTGGGAGCAAATTTAAGCCTTTCAGTGGCCTCATGGAGAAGAACACATTATCATCGCCATTTTGCAGTTGAGGAAAGAGGGACAGAAGAGCGCAAGTAATTGGACTGTGTAGCTGCTCAGTTAGTTAAGTGACAGCACAGGGATTCAAGTTCAGAGCCTGTGTGTGTAATCACTATGTAATGTCGCCTATAGATGCTTAGTCTTCCGCATCTCCCAAAGCCTCAGTACATTCTTCCATATTATTCCTTCCATCCTGAACATTCTGTGTCTGATTTTTAGCTCCGTTTTTCCACCCAACCCCACCATCCTTCATGGGCCACGTTAATCACTATCTCCTCCATGAAGTTCCTCTTAGTTAATCCCTAAAATATGTGATCTCTCCATTGTTATTCTTCGTGAACCTCTGTCTCTATATTACAGCCTTTGTACATTCTTCCTTGATTTTAATTCATTTTTCGCATCTGCCTTATCCTTTTTTATCTGATAATGAGTATCTAAAGATGACAGCTGAGACATTCATTTTGTTTGGTTTAAGCTATATTTATGAAGCCCCTGCTTCGTGCGGAGCACTCTTTGGAATATAAGGATAATACGACAGGGTCTCTGCCCTTGAGGGATGTACAGCCTGGTCAACGGAACTTTACATTCCTTGCAGTACCTACAACATTACCTTATGTTTATTAGTATCCAATATAGGTTGTTTGAAGTTAATTGAAAATTGGCTTACTCAAAAGAAGAGAAGTTAAAGAGGATGCAAATGAGAACAGATTGTTTTACAAAACAGCACTAGCCTCTGAGGCAGGAGACATTTATTCCCATGCGGTGAGCTGGACATGGCAGTGCAAGACCCAGAGCCAGCCCAGGTCATCCCTTGGCAAGTTCATCTGCACCCTGCATACCAATGTCTAGGATGTCACCGTCAGATACAATAAAAACCCAGAGGTCTCCTGCAAAACGAAGGTATAATGGAGGCTTTCAATTGACACACTTGGGGAAGATTTGCTCAATAACCTATGTGGGCTGAAGATTCATCTCTCAGAGTGGGAAGCCTCCACACTAAGGCAGACAAGAGGGGCTGAGGCAAAGAATGTGTCTGGTCATCACACACCCTATGAGACTCAACCTTGCTCTACAGGGTCGCTCCAGGATGCATGATTGCTGGTGACAGACTCTTGGAATAACTGTGGAAGACCCATTCCATCAGATCTGCTGGGAAGTCACCAATCTTTGGTCTTCAGGCCGGAGGGTGGGGCTGGGGAGCTGGGGGGATGGACAGTTCTTCTTCATGTCTTCTACTTGATCTTCCTTAGTATTTTGTTTTAAAAGCCTGGACATTATGAGTCCAATTATAATAGACCGAATCCACTGTAATGGAATCTATCCCACACAAGTTAAGGAGAATATTGCATTCCCAATTATTTAATGAGAACCGTAAGACTTTTTTTAATGACTCCAATCTAGCCTAGGATCATTGCAAAAAGATTAGAAACTCTCTTGAAATTGTTGAAAACTAAAAAGATAAGACAGATAATGGCCAGCTTGGGTCCAAATATTCTGTATGTTTGGACTTGAAAAGGAGGGATGGAAATGGGGGAGGAAGGAAGATACCATTATTATCACCATTTTGCAGTTGGGGAAACCGGGGACAGAGGACCATAAGTAATTGGACTTGTAAGTAATTGGGGAGGAGGGAAGAGGAAATAGAGAGGCCCAACAACCCCTTCTCCCACTCGAGGATTCTCCCACATCTTCTCAGAAACCTGACACTAAAGACTACACCTTCTTTCTTATGTATGCTACCTCTCCTTCCTAATTGGATCCTTCCTGTCTTTAAAACATGCTCCTTCAATCACATCTATTTCATGGGGTCCTGACTCCATTTCCAGATGATGAGAAGCTTGGGGGTAAACTCTAGAGAGGGAGGAGGGCTGACTGCCATGAAGGAAGAGGGGGTGGGAAAGTGGGTGGTGGAGGGACAAGATTATTCATGTAATCACACCCTGTAAAGCATGCACAATTTGGGTAATGTATTTTTAAAGCAGATTAACCATCACACACATGAGGGAAAGGCGGGGGGGGGGCAGGGGGGACGGTGGTGTACAAACAGCAATCTCGAGATGAGCTGATCCAGATGTGGCCTCAAGTCGTTGCACCTGAAACATTTTGTTGTTTGTTTTTAAAGCAACCGATAATTAGGGACTCTTGATGAAAGAATTATTTGCCAAAAGAGGGGCAGAATGAAATTATTGTTGAGCCCTGAATTTTTAAGGTTTCTTGGTGGTATTTTTATAAAAAGTTGGTAAAATGGTACTTTTCACTCAGTCTTTAATCAGGTCCTTTCTTGTCCCCATCGGGCATTGACCTGTGACCTCAGTCTAACACCATCAGGACCTTCAGAAGCCTTAGAGCTCATTCATTTTTCACTCTCACTCAAAATGCTACAGCTGATCCTAGAAGGTATGTGGTGTCTGCCTCAGGAGAGCCCAGAGTTCTCCAGACCCCTAAGAGCTGGCAGCTTTTTTCTCATGAGCAGCTCTCAGTCCTCACCCTGTGCCCCCCCTGCCCATATCCCCCAATGACTGATCCTACAGTCTTCATCCCACATGTGTTCTGTCTTATCTTTAGAGACCTGGGATCTCACACAAAGCCTTTGCTTCCAGGGAGAGGCTATTCCATAGGCACCTAGACCTGAATTCACTATGAATGTGGACCTCTAGTTCCCCATACACTGCAGTCACAGCTATAGATTTAATATGTGTTAAAGAGAGGAAGAAACATGAGAAGCGATCTGTCCCCATTATTCTCAGGTCTTAGTCAGCAAAGGGTGCTATAACAAAATACCACAGACCAATGGCTTAAACAACATGCACTTATTTCTCACAATCCCAGAGGCTGGAAAGTCCAAAATCAAGGTGCTGGCAGATTTGATGTCTGATGAGAGCCCTCTTTGTGGTTTGCAGAAGGCCGCCTTCTTGCTGTGTCCTCATATGGTTAAGAGAGAGGAGAGCAGTCTCATGTGTCTTATTTTAAGGACACTGTTCCCTTCATCAGGGCTCCACCTTCACAAACTAATTACCTCCCTAATATCATTATGGGAATTAGGGCTTCAACATCTGAATGGGGGCGGGAAGACAAACACTAGGTTTGTAGCACTCAATAAAGACAACACTGCCCACCCCTGGAAAGTGTACTGGGAGCTCATGGAGGTGTTTTTGGTAGTCACAGAGGTTAGAGGTGCTACTGGCACGTCGTGGGGACATTAGGAATGCTGCAGTGCAGGACCCCTCTGTCTTCCCCATAAGCTATGGAACTTTTTCAAATGCACCCCTGGACATTGGTAGGGTTGTTTATAATTATCCAAGTCCAGAACTTGATTTTAGTTTACCTAGAAACATGAAATGTATCTTACATGGAAATTGCCAGACTGTGCAAATTGTGAGTAGAGGGTACTTAGCTTTCCTCACCATCTCCTTCAATGCAACATGCTGTATTGGTCTGTGCGTCTAGCGCTGCATTCACAGTGGTTCTGTGGACTCGTAAGCCTAACACACTGTTAGAGCATCTAGAGGAGCTGAGTCTGAACATTTCTACATTGAAATCTATATTTTGTAATTCATTAAAAATTACAAATTTTCATATTTGAGTTAAGACACAATTTTTTTAATTCTTTTTTTTAAATTTTTTAAATTTATTTTCAGCGTAACAGTATTCATTGTTTTTGCACCACACCCAGTGCTCCATACAATCCGTGCCCTCTCCAATACCCACCATCTGGTTCCCCCAACCTCCCACCCCCCACCCCTTCAAAACCCTCAGATTGTTTTTGAGAGTCCATAGTCTCTCATGGTTCACCTCCCCTTCCAATTTCCCTCAACTCCCTTCTCCTCTCTTTTGACAAGGTGCATGAATCTGTTGGAGCTGCTATGCCAGAATATGATAAACTGGGTGGCTTAAACAACAGAAAGATATTCCTCTAGTTTTGGAAGCTGGAATTCTGAAGTCAAGGTGCAGGCAAGGTCGGTTTCATTCTTAGGCCTTCTCTCTTGGCTTGTAGGCCCTCTTGCCCTGTGTTCACAAGACCTGTCCTTTGTGCACTTGGGAAGGGGAAAGACAGAGCCTGCTCTGGTGCCTTTGCTTATAAGGGTACTAATCCTATCAGATTAGGGCCCCACCCTTATGACCTTTAAATTTAATTATCTCCTAAAAGCCTTATCTCCAAAAAAACCTATGGTACTGGGGGTTAGGTATTCACCATATGAATTTGGATGGGGACAGAATTCAGTCCAGAGCACAAAGCATGTTCTCTCCAGCTGGTCCCACTCTCCACCACTCATTGTCTCCTGCACACTGACTGGTATCTATTGCTCTCTATCATCGAACATGAGCCACTGATTTCTTATAGCATAAATAAAAGGAAATAAAATAGTGATTAAGTCTATGTCTCTCCCAAAAGTGAGAAAATGCAAGAAAGACTGATAGGGCCAAGCACATTGGAAGCTAACCCGTATTTTGGTGGAAATGAGGAACACTGTTACTCATTTACATAGGCGAACTGAACGTAACTTTGTCAAAGAACGAAACTTAAAGCACCTTTATGAACCACACCACGGGAAGTGCTCATACCTGGTCTGTTTTCCATGGTCTGGTCATCTGCTTGGTCCCACAGACCTTTAAGTCTGAGACCCCAGCTCTATTCAGTTTTGACTCCTAAACTATCTGCCTCCACTGATGTTGCCTTATCTTTCCTTACATGCCGTGCAAAAGTGCAAATAATGAGAGCAAACCAGCAGCTACCCACCGGCCTCAAACATCCGCAACAACACCCTAAGCGTGCATTTTCTTCCCTTGCTCCTAGAAATTGCTTTGGGTCTAGGGAATTGCTACTGTTTGCTAAATAGATGACTACAATCTTTTCTTATGCATTGCGGACATCATTTCATCTGTTTTCCAGTCTCATATATATGCTGCAGTGTAAGCGATGGAGGCCAAGTTCTTAGGCTACCGAAGACCGAGGGTTGCTGGCTGAGCTGACTGTCCAACTCTTCAGCCAGGATATTTGTGTTTGTTCATTTCCTTTCCTAAACATGAGCTTGTTGCTTGCTGCAGTGCAACGGGCTATGAATTCAAAATAGGATAGAACAGTTCAGTGGGTTACATTTCAAATGCATGCTCAGTGTGGACCAGTGACCCCCCAGAGGCTCTCAAGCCACAAAGTGGGGGAAGGAACATATAAAGAAGAAAACAGGTTCCTGTAGAACTTGCAGACTTCCTTGGGCCTAGTAGAGTCAGGAGTTCTAAGAATAATCATCTTTCTGGGGGGCAAATCAACCCTCTTTTCAAGATAAATGAGGATAGGATATGCAAATGCAGTGAGCAACAGTTCTGAAGTGAAAAGAATGGGAACATGTTTCTTATTTTCCAAGTCCTAGATTTCTTTTTTATTCTTGGCAAGTGGCACCCAACAAATAACCTTCCTTTGTTTGAGCTGATTTGTAGTGAGAGTACAATTCCAGCTTCAGTGAGGCTGGTCTTTTGTTCTGGGGAAAAGTTTACCCTTTGCTCATGTCATTTAGCTTTTCCAATAGTCTCCGCACCACGCCCTCTCCACCATGAGAATGTTTGCCAAAGTCTGAAGGAGTAAGGCACCAGCTAGAGAAGGTATTTTTGTGTCTTGGCTGACATTACTTTTTCTTATAGTGTTTATGACGCCGAGGGTAACATGACCATCACCTCAAAGTGAGGTAATGATTGAGCACTTCTACATATTGTTTACTAAGTGCTTTACACATTTGTTATCTTGTTTAGTCCCCCAACAATCTAACGAAGAGGGAAGCTATGTGAAGATAAATAGTATCCCAAGATCCCTGAGCTATAAGTGGCAGACCTGAGACTCCATCTCAGACCTCTTCAACCATTCATTCAGTTTTCTTCTTTCCCTTCCTTTCCCCTTCCTCCTTCCCTCCCTCCCTCCCTTCCATCCATCCTTCCTTCCTTCCTTCCACCCTTTCTCTTTTTTTCCTTCTTTCCTTCCTTTCTTTCTCTATTTCTCCCTCCCTCCCTCTTTCTTTCTTTTTTTCTTTCTTTCTTTCCCTTTTTTCTTTTTTTCCTTTTTTTCCTTATGGAAAAAACACAACACAGATCTTTTCTCTTAACAGACTTGTAAGTGTATAATACATTATTGTTGGCTGCAGGTACAATGTTATACATTATCACATTTATTAATACTGAGCTGATGTCTGTCTAACACCTGTGTTTCCTACCCTGAGCTATTCTGCCCTCTAAAGCTTTCTTTAGTGAATCAAACTACATCAAAAGAGCGTGTAAGCTCCTACACAACCTGGTGCTGTACAGTTGAGAGCTGATGGAGGCATTCGGACCAAAAGTCATCCATGGGGAAGTAATCTTAACAAATCAAGCTGGGAAAATTCCCTTCAACCCAGAACTTTAGTCCATTTGTTAGGGATGGTAGAGCTCCTGCAAAATTAAAAATCACTCGTATACCTACTACTGGGCAATGCCTGCTTTTCCTATGGAGTCATTTAGTCCATTTTCAGATTATTAGAGAGAAAGCAAGGCCAGCAGAAAGAAACAACGTGTTCATGGAGTCCATACTGGTGGCTAGTGGATTTTGTTTGATTGTATTTTGGTTTTCTCTAGGCTGTCTTCCTACTTTCATGCAGAGAAATCTAACATAAAATTAAAAGTAGGTGAATACATGTGGCTCTCAAGCTAATAAGAATCAAAACAACATTTTTATACAAATAAGATAGAGCTACGTTGGCCTCCAGCCCATTCACTTTCTTTAGCAACAAGAACATTAGGACACTTAGGGCACAATCAATTTTTTCCTTATTCCTGTGTTGCAATCTTAACACTGTATAGGCATGGATATTTCTTTGTATTTTTTGGAGGAATAACTTTTAGGATCTTCTCTAAGAAGATCAAACTGAAAATTAGTGTTCTGGTGGACGCCTGGGTGGCTCAGTCTGTTAAGTGTCTGCCTTTGGCTCAGGTCAAAGTGTCAGCCTTTGACTCCATCCCAGAGTCCTGGAATCAAGTCCCAAGTTGGGCTCCCTGCTCTGTGGGAAGTCTACATCTTCCCCTGCCTGTTGCTTCCCGTGCTTGTTCACTCTCTCTCTCTCTCTCTCTGATAAATAAATAAATAAATAAATAAATAAATAAATAAATAAAGCTTTAAGAAAGGGGGCACCTGGATGGCTCAGTCAGTTAAGCAACTAAGGTCATGGCTCAGGTCGTGATCCCAGGGTCCTGGGATGGAGTTCCGTGTCGGGCTCCCTGCTCAGAAAGGAGTCTGCTTCTCCCTCTCCCTCTGTCCCCTCCTCAGGCTCTCTCTCTCTCTAGCTCTGCTCTCTCTCTCTCACTAAAATAAGTAAATAAAACATTTAAAAAAATTAGTGCTTTGGAGATAAGTGAAATCAGATCATCTTACAGAAGAAAATCTACCTGATAAAATAATAAGTTGAGAGCTTATTATTATTATTATTATTATCACACTTTAATGTAACAATGACGACAAACACTTTTCCTCCCTAGGTGTGGAAACAATAGTGTGCAAAAGTGTCTGCATCCTTCTTACATTACATGGCCAATGGAAAAATGGACCAAAGAGTAATCAGTCTTCTATGAGACCATGGTACCCTCAGAGAAGGCTCTGAACATCATGCTTGTGTCTGCCACACAGAAAGGGGTCTTGACTCCTGAGAGAATTCAGTTCTGATTTTCCAGCAAGTCTTAAATTCAGATGTTAAGTCCCACAGCCACACCATGTTTGAGACAACATACCAAATGGCACGTCCAATTTGGAAATTAAAAACAAGTCTACAGTTATTATGACTTTGTTACACATGAAGCAATGTGCCAAAGGTGGAACAGAATCTCTTTGCTGGCAAAGAAGATGGTTTCCATTACTTCTTATTTATATTAAATAAATAAGAAAGGGTGATGAGGATAAAAAAAAGAGGTAGAATAGGCAACTAACAAAGAAGTATATGCTCGTTAAAAAAAAAAGTTTTGGAAATGGAGAAAAATACAAAAAAATTGCTAAATATTCACCTTCCAAAGACAACTACAATTTCCATGTCAATTCTTTCCCACCAGTCTTTTTATGATGTTCTCCACATCTTCAAAAGTTTTTATAAGGTTACTTTTATCTTTGTGTTTGTCTCAAAACTAACATGTGAATTATGAAGAATTTGTAGAAAACAGAACAACAGAATGAAAACCACAGAAGGACTTGGTTGACCTCTGAGGGTGTATCAATTTCTCTATCATATATATTGAGTGCTTACAGGCTACACACCACTATTGTAAGCACTGATCATGTACTATTCCATTTAAAGTGTCCAGTTTTTGCAATAAGGTACATCTGGTTATTTCCATTTGGGACAAAAGAAATTGAGGTTTAAAAAGAACAGACTTGGGAATGAACAAGGTTGGTGAGATTGTTGTTGGAGGCTACGGCATGGTTGGAGTTGTGGATCAAACCAGGCCCTGACTTGTCTCTCCTTTAAAGTCCGGACGCCTTGATAAGGGGTTAAGGACAGGAAAGTTGAGTAACACTGAGAAAGGGTCTGTGCTATGTGTCGTGCGTTCACCTATGTGACTTCCCACACACTCTCCCTACAGAAGGGAACAATGTGGTCAGGGTCATGAATTCTTAGTTGGTCCTTGTTGTTCCTGTAACTCCCATAACCCACTCGCTGGTTGATTGTCTTGCTAATGGCATTAGCCGAGACTACCTGGCATCACGAGGTTTGCTTGTAGTTAATGTAAACTTGTTATAGAAACTTGCGGTCATCTGACTAGGTACTGATGTATTACTCCTTCTATTGTGGTCTGCCTTATAAATGCTTGTAAGATGTGGAATAAAATTGGCACTGTTGGACATCATCCTCAGTGTCCCTCCTGCCCCCATCTCTTTGTCTCTTAATTTCTTTTCACCATCCTCTTACCCTTGCGTTTCCTGGTCGATTTGTCGTGCCGGTCGCGACAGATTGTGAAGCCTTTGTCCTTACCTGGAGATATCTGTCCATGTTACACTGTCGCACCCTTCAATTCTTTTTTTTTAATTTTTTAATTAAAATATAATGTATTATTAGCCCCAGGGGTACAGGTCTGTGAATCGCCAGGTTTACACACTTCACAGCACTCACCATAGCACATACCTTCCCCAACGTCCATAACCTTTCCCCCCACCCCCACAACCCTCAGTTTGTTTTGTGAGATTAGGATTCTCTTATGGTTTGTCTCACTCCCAATCACATCTTGTTTCATTTATTCCTTTCCTACCCCCCAAACCCCCCACGTTGCCTCTCAACCTCCTTATATCAGGGAGATCATATGGTAATTGTCTTTCTCTGATTGACTTATTTTGCTCAGTATAATACCCTCTAGTTCCATCCATGTCATCACAAATAGCAAGATTTCATTTCTTTTGATGGCTGCATAGTATTCCATTGTATATATATATCACACCTTCTTTATCCATTCATCTGTTGATGGACATCTGGGTTCTTTCCATAGTTTGGCTATTGTGGACATTGTTGCTATAAACATTTGGGCACACGTGCCCCTTCAGATCACTACATTTGTATCTTTATGGTAGATATCCAGTAGTGCAATTGCTGGGTCATCAGGTAGCTCTATTTTCAACTTTTAGAGGAACCTCCATGCTGTTTTCCAGAGTGGCTGCACCAGCTTGCATTCCCACTAACAGTGTAGGAGGGTTCTCCTTTCTCCACATCCCTGCCAGCATCTGTCATTTCCTGACTTGTTAATTTTAGCCATTCTGACTGGTGTGAGGTGGTATCTCATTGTAGTTTTGATTTGTATTTCCCTGATGCCGAGTGATGTGGAGCCCTTTTTCATGTGTCTGTCGGCCATCTGGATGTCTTCTTTGCAGAAATATCTGTTCATGTCCTCTGCCCATTTCTTGATTGGATTATTTGTTCTTTGGGTGTTGAGTTTGATAAGTTCTTTATAGATTTTGGATAGTCACCTTTTATATGATATATCATTTTCAAATAGCTTCTCCCATTCTGTCAGTTGTCTTTTGGTTTTGTTAACTGTTTCCTTTGCTGTGCAAAAGCTTTTGATCTTGATGAAGTCCCAATAGTTCATTTTTGCCCTTGCTTGCCTTGCCTTTGGCGATGTTCCTAGGAAGAAGTTGCTGCAGCTGAGGTCGAAAAGGTTGCTGCCTGTGTTCTCCTCAAGGATTTTGATGGATTCCTTTCTCACATTGATGTTCTTCATCCATTTTGAGTCTATTTTCATGTGTGGTATAAGGAAACAGTCCAATTTCATTTTTCTGCATGTGGCTGTCCAATTTTCCCAACACCATTTATTAAAGAGACTGTCTTTTTTCTATTGGACATTCTTTCCTGCTTTTTCAAAGATTAGTTGACCATAGAGTTGAGGGTCTATTTATGGGCTTTCTATTCTGTTCCATTGATCTATGTGTCTGTTTTTGTGCCAGTACCATGCTGTCTTAATGATCACAGCTTTGTAATAGAGCTTTAAAGTCTAGAATTGTGATGCCACCAACTTTGGTTTTCTTTTTCACTATTCCTCTGGCTATTCTAGATCTTTTCTGGTTCCATATAAATTTTAGGATTACTTGTTCCATATCTTTGAAAAAATTGGATGGGATTTTGATAGGGATTGCATTAAACGTGTAGATTGCTTTAGGTAGCATAGACATTTTCACAATATTTGTTCTTCCAATCCATGAGCATGGAACATTTTTCCATTTCTTTGTGTCTTCCTCAATTTCCTTCATACTTTATAGTTTTCTGAGTACAGATTCTTTGCCTCTTTGGTTAGGTTTATTCCTAGGTATCTTATGGTTTTAGGTGCAATTGTAAATGGGATTGACTCCTTAATTTCTCTTTCTTCTGTCTTGTTGTTGCACCCTTCAATTCTTAAGAAAAAAAGTCACCTAAATATATATTATTTATTGACATGGAATTACTTCCTTTATCATTTGTAAATTCTTTGTTTTAATATAAAAATACACAGTGAACATTTTGTGTCATTAGATATTGTTTTACAAATTCATTTTAAGGGCTCCTAGGTGGCTCAGTCAGTTAAGCATCTGCCTTCAGCTCAGGTCATGATCTAAGTCATGACCTGGGATGGCCCACATCAGTCTCCCTGCTCAGCGGGGAGCCTGCTTTTCCCTCTTTCCCTCTGCCTGCTGCTCCCCTTGCTTGTGCTCTCCCTCCCTCCTTCTCTCTCTTTCAAATAAACAAATAAAAGTATTTTTTTAAATCATTTTAATGATTATAGAGTTTCTATAATATAAACCATCATTTATTCAGTGATTCCCTATTGTTGGATATTTTGGTCAGTTCTAATTGTTTGTTCCAAGAAACAACACTAGAAAGGGGTCTTTGTAATTAAAGCATAATAATGTCACATCTGTAATTTGTAGAGCTATAATTCATAGATGTGAAAGGTCAGCATGAGAAAACATATGAATTTTCTAGAATTTTGGCAAAATATTCAAAGTCACTTTCAAAAGAGACTGTAGCATCTTAAATTGGAAATCAGTGATATGTGGGCATGTCTGCCCCTCCACCAAAATGGAATATTACCATTAATGTTTTCTAGTGCACTTCTTGCATTTATTTTGTATGGAGTTGTTTATTTTTATTTACGTCCTCTGTGTCCTCTGCCAATACTTCCACTGTGGCTTCTGTGGTTTTAAGAGCTTATTAGTCAGGACGCCTGGGTGGCTCAGTTGGTTAAGCAGCTGCCTTCAGCTCAGGTCATGATCCCAGCATCCTGGGATCGAGTCCCACATCGGGCTCCTTGCTCGGCAGGGAGCCTGCTTCTCCCTCTGCCTCTGCCTCTGCCTGCCATTCTGTCTGCCTGTGCTCGCTCTCTCTCCCTCTCTCTCTCTGACAAATAAATAAATAAAATCTTAAAAAAAAAAGAGCTTATTAGTCATCCTCCAACAATGAAGAATCAAAATGAAGATGGAAGTTATGAGAGATTAGTATCTCAAGATCCCAGAGCTATATGTGGCAGAATTGGGACTCTAACTCATTCATTCATTCATTTCATTCAACAAATACTGATGTTTTCACAACATTATCAATTCAGTTTTTGCAGCATTAGTTATGTAATTCATATTTTCCCCCACCTATTTGAATTTCCAGAAAAATTTTGTAATAAGTCCTTACAGATAGATGTGTCTGCTTCTAGATGTTTTAATCTCACCCATTAAGCTGCCTTTCTGATTATTTCGGTGCCAGTAAACAGAAGACAGTGAATATTTGCCAATATTGTTTTCTTTGGGGCATCATTCTCTCCCACCACATGAGGTCAGTCATGTACTCTGTCCCCAATTAGCACATCAGAGGCAGGGTCCTACTTGTGCCTCTCACAGCTTCCTACAACTCTGATCTCAGGTAATGGCTAAAACTTGGCATGTGATCCAAGCTGGGTCCCCAGCTTTTTCAACTGGAGCAAATTAAGAAGATTGGTCCTGGTGTTTCTGTACTATGGATGCTGGGAGGAAGTGGTATTGGGGCTGCTTGTACTTACATACTGAGCCACATGGAGGAAGTCCACTAGCAGATGGAGGGAAGGAAACCCACACAGAGAGCAGGGCTGAGGCAGGAGAAGAAGCAAAAAACATCAACAATGAGAGTCTGACTCTGCATTTAGTCATCCTGGTTTTCCTCGTTATGGGAATCAGTTCAACTCCATGGTTTGGATTAACCTGGTTTGAATTTCTGCCTTAACAAGTTATTTCCAAATGCTTCATAAATGATGAAGGGCCCATAAAAATTTGAGGCATTGATGACATCTGGGGAAAAGCATCATCACTTCTAATATTAGTCTTCTCAAAACTCTCAATCTAAAATTTCTTTACCTATAAAGCAGAGATCATAACCCTCACTCTACCTATTTTTTTTAATTTTATTTTTTATAAACATATAATATATTTTTATCCCCAGGGGTACAGGTCTGTGAATCGCCAGGTTTACACACTTCACAGCACTCACCATAGCACATACCCTCCCCAATGTCCATAATCCCACTCCCCCAACCCCCTCCCCCCATCAACCCTCAGTTTGTTTTGTGAGATTAAGAGTGACTTATGGTTTGTCTCCCTCCCAATTCACTCTACCTATTTTATAGGATTATTTATAGATAAAAGAAGAACTACATATGAAGTCTTAAAAACACAATAAAGATGTATTCTCTTTTTTTTTAAGATTTTATTTATTTATTTGACGGAGAGAGAGAGAGATCACAGGCAGGCAGAGAGGCAGGCAGTGCAGCGGGGAGGCGGGGGGGGGGGAGCAGGCTCCCTGCTGAGCAGAGAGCCCGATGTGGGGCTCGATCCCAGGACCCCAATATCATGACCTGAGCCAAAGGCAGAGGCTTAACCCACTGAACCACACAGGTGCCCTAAATATATTCTTTTAAGCAATGACATATTTATTTTTCTTAACTTTGTAGTTCTTCTTTGAGAGAAATTACTTCCAAATCTTTTGTCTGTGCTACAATCTCTAATAGATTCATCAAGGTTCACACATGTATTTTATAATTAAATTTCTATAAGGTCAACCCTACTCATAAGTATTAGAAAAAAGACCGACTTGTATTATCTCTTTCTAGTCATGTAAAATTAGCCAAAAGAAGAAAACTCATTTTTTGAGTATTTTTTTCATTGTAAAATGCCCAGTCCAAGGATTATCAAAATGTAGAAATGCCTCAGCTAAATGGTAATTTCAACTGTCAAATCAAACCAGATGATAACAAAATGTCAGTGTACGCTAAGGTGTCTTCGTGTTCAGTGTATTCAAAGATGGCCTTCCTTCCTAAATTAGCTCTTAACAGTGGCTCATGCCCCACAGTTCTTAAAGAACAGCACAGATAATTGGAAATGGTTGTTACATTTTTAATTCTCTACATCTTGGAATAATTAATGTGTTTGGGAAGAAATTCTCTGAACTAAATGAAACATAGGCAGGAAAATGATGGGATCTTTTGGTCTATCATTTCATTTTAATGCCACCAATTATGCTGGTTCCGCTTTATTCTCATGAAAAAGATTTTTGCTTGGGTCATAGCATCTTGCTGAAGAATACATTTTAATCTAACAGGAATTCCCATCTTTAAATCTCTCAAATTAATTTTATCCTGCCTGAGGAAAGACAGTGGAAATGGCTGGGATCCATAGTCTGAAGTTCAAGACCTAGAAAACAATGCCCCCACCCCCACCCCCAACCTTGCTGCTGGATCCATATGATTAATTGCTTCCTTGTTTGTTTTCAAATTGAAATGATATATTCTTACATATAATCCCTTTTAAACCTTCTATTCCAAGGGAGAAAATAAGGTTTCTATTGTCATCTTTCATGGGGGAAAAAAACGAAACTAGTTTCTCCTTTTCATGCCCTCTGTGGTTGGTCATTAAGGAGGTGTAATTAGTCAATATCTGTGACTAATCTTTTTTCTTTTTTTTCTGGAACAACTATTATGTGTCTAGCACCATCTTCTCACTTATTTTATCTCAATCTTGACAGAAGCTTTATGAGATGAGTATTTTTATAGTTATTTGAAGTTAAGAAAGTTGAGATTTAGAGATTTATCCAAACAGCCAGCCCTGAGATTACATCATTTGTGTAGTCACACAACTAAAAAAAGTCAGAATTTCAGCTCAGGTCTTTCAAATCTGTGCTGTTTGCCCTTTGACTCTCTTCTCTCTGATACCTAAAATTTAGAATAATTGAAAGATCACAGATGACATACATAATAACATAGATGAATCTCAAAGATGTTACAGTAGGCAAAAGAATCCAGACACAGAAAAGAATATATGAATCATGTGTATGAAATCCAAATTCAGGTTTACTCACTTTTACTTCCTCTATTTATCTCTTTGTATCTTCTGGATGGATTTTCTTTTGCCGGAATGCTTCCTCCAAGAGTGGTTTCAAAGAGAGTCTCTGTTAATCTTTCTGAGACAATAATATGCCTGAGAATATCTTCATTTCGCTTAAACAAAAACTCAGCTAAAGGAAAATATTGTACGTGTTCTAGACATTCTAAATTATTTCCTCCTTCAACACAGTGAAAATATTGGACTAGTCTTACCCATTCTTGCTGAAAAATCTAGTGTCAACTTGACTTGTTTCTCTGTGTCAGGAATCTTTGACTTTGATGGTCTTAAACTTGACTGTATTATAACAAAGTGTGAGCTTTTCTTATCTCTTCAGTTGACATTTTCTAAACCCCTTTAATCTGTAGTCTTCTTTCTTTAACTATAGGAAATTCTCAGTCATTATTTCTTCAAATATTTTCTTCCCTCCATTGATTGCATTCTCTTCTTCCAAAGCTTCTCCTATCCTCCTTCCTCTTAACATTTCTTTTTATAGTTTGCTCTTTTTTGTCATACTTGTCTTCTGGGAGAATTCCTCGACATGTATTTTTCCAGTTAGTAGCTCATTCTTTGGCTATATTCATTCTGATATTCAATCCATTTGTGGAGTTCCTTATTGTAACGATAACTCGCAGTTGCCTCTCCCTCATAACCCTTTGTTCCTGCTTCGAATGACAAATATCCACCTGAAAAATACTTCTTTTTTTTCACTTTTTAAAAAATTGAACTAGAGTTGATGAACAATGCTATATTAGTTTCTTGTGGACAACATAGTGACTCAACAGTTCTATACATTACTCATAACCATAAGTGCGGTTACCAACTGTCACCACACGACAGTATTTCAGTATTATTGACTATGTTCCCTGTGCTGTACTTTCCATCCCTGTAACTTATGACTTTTATAACTGCAAGTTTGTACCGCTTGGTCCCCTTCACCTATTTCACTCATCCCTCCATTCCTCCCCTTCGGTCACTATGTTTGTTCTCTGCATTTGTGTTGGTTCATAGTCCCCTTGGGAGCTTCCCTGGTGTCATCTGAAACTGAGAGAGACTGAAGGAAGATGTGGGCTACTTGAGGTTAGTAGGTGGTAGTTTTAATAAACAAAGGAAACTTATACAGGAGGCTTGGTCTTGAGCAGCAGCAAGACAAATGGAACCCCAAAACTGCCCACCAAATCCTAAAAGTAAAGAGGCCTTAACCAGGTTTAGTCATGTAACTCATGGACGTGTTCTCCACACCATATCACTACCTCAAGCCCATGTCCTAGGAGCAGCCTCTGGAAGCAGGAAAGCAGGGGTGGTAGTGAGAAGGCTCTGAGGGGGATGCATCTCACAGGTCAACTGGCTGTCATTCTTTTCAATGACCTTCCCCAACAATTTATGAGTCTGTTTCTGTTTTTTTGTTTGTTTGTTTCCTTCTTCATTCACTTTGTTTCTTTAGATTACACATAGACGTGAAATCAATTAACTGTGCCTTGCCTTATATTGATTCTCCAGCTAAATTTGGGGCACTTGTTATATTTTGCTGTGAGCTCATGTTACCAGAGCATCATTACCTCCCTCCGGTGGCCACCAGGACTTGTTGTGGTCTGTTCTGCCATGCATCCTGGGCTCTGGCTCCACTTACAAGTTACCCATCTCTGGTTACAGCACTAGGCTGTCCCCCAGGTTTTCCTCCTGCATGTGGTGACTTGAGCTGACTGGCTTGGGCTGATCTGGGGAGAGAAGAGATCACAGTTAAGAGATCTCCTTCTGCCTCTGCCTTGCTGTGGCTTCCGGTCCTCCCTCTGTCTGGCGTGCAGTTCCCATGCATAACAACCCACTTGAGGTGTCCCAGGGGGTTCTGGCAGTCTTTAAGTTAATTAACCAGGTCCATCAATTTCATTTTCACTCTGGAACATTTCCAGATTGGGTTCTGGGAGTGAGCCACGAACTGTATTTGCTCACAATTTTGCAAATCTCACTTCATGTGCTGCATTCGAATGTGATAAATTTTAAGGCTCAATCACAACCATCAGCCCATTCCATTTTGGTTTTTTTCTTTTCTTTTCTGAGAAGTCTCTGCTGTCCTGAGGTTGGGGTGTCACTCCCACATGTGTTTTGTTCCTTTACTTTGTATGAAAACTTTAACAAGCATTACTTAGTATCATTTTGTGTTTTTAAAATTTACATAGTGTCCTACAGTTCTTATAAAATAAATTTAACATTTTTTATATATTGAGTGTTATTTATTAAATTTAACTCTTTTCCAAAAATAAAAACAAAGTTAAGCATTAAAAAATTTTTTTGAGTTAGTTAGTTTTAGTTATTTATTTGAGAGAGAGAAACAGAGAAACAGAGAGAGCACAAGTGGGGAGTTTCAGGGGAAGAGGGAGAAGCAGACTTTCTGCTGAGCAGGGAGCCCATCACAGGGCTGGATCCCAGTACTCTGGGATCAGAACCTGAGTTGAAGGCAGAGGCTTAACTGACTGAGCCACCCAGGTGCCCCAAGGCATTCTTAAACCAAAGAAAAAGATCAATAAAAGAAAAAAAAAAAAACATGAAATCAGAGCAAAGGATAAAGGAAGTGGCAGGCACACTAGGGTTAGGATGAGAATACTTGCTATATTTGAGAATTAAGCAGTGCTCTGACTATAAGATCATGAAATCTTTTTATTTTTGGCTCTCTCTCCCCTCCAGCCATCCAAGATAGAGAAAGGAAAGAAGGCAAAAGGGAAGAAGGGGGGCCCAGCGCCCCGCTGTTGAGAAGAATCAGGCCAAGAAGGTGATCAGTCCTTTGTTTGAGAAAATGCCCAAGAAATTTGGCACTGAACAGGACATCCAGCTTGAAAAGGATCTCACCCTCTTTGTCAAATGGTCTTGCTACATTCAATGGTAGTGGCAAAGGGCTGTTCTCCATAAACGTCTTTTGTGATGAACCAGTTCATTGAGCTACTCAACTACTACAGACCAGAGACAAACCAAGAGAAGAAGCAGAGACTGTTTATTGGCCCTGGGGCTGAAAAGAAGGCTGATGGCTAAGGGGGCTGTCCCTGCTAAGAGGCTGCCTGTCCCTTGAGTGGGGGTTAATGCTGTTACCATCTTTGTGGAAAACAGGAAGACTCACCAGTAGTGGTTACACACAATGCAGGTACCACTGAGCGGGTTGTCCTCCCGCCTGCCCTGGGTCACAGGATTGATGAAGTTTTAGAATATAGGTGAGGTTCAACGTGGGTGGAATCTGGAGCCAATAACCAAGAAAGAATTCTTGAAACCAAACCAAACCAAAATTCTTTGGTGCAAAATGGTGGTTTATTAAAGCACGGGGACAGGACCCGTGGGCAGGAAGAGCTGCTGCCCCATGATCCCGGGGAGTGGCTGATTATATATTCAGGAATAGGGAAGGTGAGGACCAAGGGGGTGTTCAGAAGGGCTGTCCTGTGGTAAAAGACTCAGGATACTGGAGGCCTGGTTATTGTCACACCAAGGCTGTTTTTCCCTCTAATGAGGCACTAGTATGAAGACATTTGGGAGTTTCCTGGTGGAATGTC
The DNA here is from genome assembly GCF_002288905.1 of Enhydra lutris kenyoni. NCBI lineage: Eukaryota > Metazoa > Chordata > Mammalia > Carnivora > Mustelidae > Enhydra > Enhydra lutris. Next base: position 71,192,731 of record NW_019154087.1, read on the forward strand.
ACATTCCTCCTATCACACATCCTTGTCAATGAGCTTTAGGTTTAGAAGAAATTCAACTTGATTTACATTTCCTTCCGCCTCAGTCTCCCTCAGTTTTATGGAGGGGAGGGCAATGCTAGGGTTTCAGGAACTGAGTTATGGGTTTCTGGAAGTTAAGCTATTGTAAATCACTAGGATGTTTGTAAACTGAGGGAGACTCCCACGCTGCAGGACTGTGATTGCTGTTAGTGAACCATTTGTTCTTCCTGTAGGGCTTCCAGGAGTTCCTGAGGAATGTCGTACATGTCACAAGGTGGGGGAATGTAGGGTGCCAGCTTCTGCTTTGTCCTTAGCTAGTCTTTTGCTCCCTCATCAGGATGGGGGTTCCCTACTGCATTATCATGGGGAAGGCCAGGCTGGGGGTTCTGGTCCCCAGGAAGACCTGCACCATGGTTGTTTTCACACAGGTTAACTCGGAAGACAAGGGAGCTCGGCAAAGCAGGTGGAAGCCGTCAGGACCAGTGACAATGACAGTTAGGATGACACCTGCCATCACCAGGGAGGCAGTGTCCTGGGGCCAAAGGTGGGGGCCCACACTGCCAAGCCAGAATAACCAAAGGCTAAACACCTGGCTGCCAAACTGGCCACGGGTACAGTGTTGAGTTTTCTGTAAGTGAGAGGAATAAAAAGTTCTCTTCCCAAAACAATTTTTTTTATGTTTTTGCAAAAAGATCAGAGTCTTTGAGGGAATCACATTTTGATTCACAGAAGGTCCCTTCGCATGTTCTTGACTTAAAGGCAAAGTAAATCAATTGACCTTCCATTGATTTTAGTAGCCATAGGGCATACCCACGCTGTATGGCCCCAAGCTTTTGAAGGCTTGAACTAGGAGCCAGAAGCAAAACCAAACAAAAAACATCCAGAAGCTGATCTAATGTGCTTGGTTTTGAGAATTAGCTTAAGGCCCCCTGTGTCTTTATAGTAATACATTTACAGAATAACTTGGTTGTCCACACACCGTGAAATGACTTTAAAATTTGTAGCCATGGTTTTAAGTAGGAAGAGGAATTACTTTCTTGTTTATTGGGCAAAGCAACTGGCATCGAGGCTGACTAGAATGTTTAAGTGACTAATGGAACAATTGTTAATATTCTGGGTTTCCGTTGGATGCTTGCATCTGTTCCTATTGGCTCTCAAGAAGGAAAATGTCTGGTTTGGAACCCGCCATAAATAATATTATTCTACAAGAAAACACTGCTTTCTAAATCTATAGCTAGGCTTTTTTAAAATCACTTAGAGAATTATGTTTGTCTTGTGGAAAAGGTACTTTCTCAAGGCCCTTTATCCTGCTATATAGCAAAACGAACCCAAAGAAAATTCAACTTCAGAATTTTTAAATTTTTAAATTCATTTTTGAATTTTTGAGAAGAGCTTGACTGTGAGCTCATGCTAGGGGTAAAATTAGGGTGGGCGGCTTTGTTTGTGAATCACACTCTTCCCTACACCAACAGATTCTCAGCCACTTAATTCACTTCACATACATGTACCGACAACCTACTATGTGCTAGGCATTGTGCTAGGTGGGATCATGTTGCAAACCTAGTCAGGCCTCCTAAGTCCTCAAGGCCCCAACCTTGGGCTCTGTCCTGACAGATAAGAATCCTACTGGGTCAGTGTAAAACTCTCACCAAATTCCTCATCCCCATGCCCTTGATACTTTACCATCCTGGCCTGCCTTCAGCAAGAACCTTGTTGAGTTGGTCTAGCAGTAGTCCCTCTGCTTTGATATTTCCTCTTAACTAAACCTGCATCCCCTGCCCTTCTCCCTGCTCCTTGGCTGAAAATGCTCACCGGCCCTCATGTTCAGAGTCGAGCCTGATCTCACCTCTACTACAAAACCCCGCTATACTAGCCCCCCTGAAAAATGTTTGCCCTACCATCTTTAACAAGTGTCATGAACACAGCTGCTTAAAATTTTTATTTTATTTTTTAAAGATTTTGTTTATTTATTTTAGAGAGAGAACACGCAGAGAGAGAGAGAGAGAGAGAGAGAGCACGGGCAGGGGGAGCGGCAGGCAGAGGGAGAAGCAGACTCTGCATGAAGCAGGAAGCTGAAAGTGTGACTTACTCCCAGGACCCTAGGATCATGACCTGAGCCGAAGGCAGACGCTTAACCTACTGAGCCACCCACATGTCCCTACATTTTTTTTTTTTTTTAAACAGGAGCTGAGAACACATGGTCAAAGAACAGAGTGACTCCTTCCCCTCATGGGGTTTATAGACTACATAAACAATAAGATAATGAATCAATGACCATTTGGCTAAGTGCCATAAGATAAAAGCTCTGGGTGCAAAAGCACCATATAGGAGAGGTTTCTAACTAAGTTGAGTGTGAGGAAGGGTGTTCCTGAGGAAGAGCCACATCTGCTAAGACCCACGGGTATGTAGAAGTTACTGAAGAAAGAAGGGCACACCAGGAAAGCGTGCTTTGGGTAGAGGAGTTGGCAAACATAGTCTCAGGTGGGAAGTAACTCAGTATGTTTTGAGGGCTAAAAACCACAGTTTCTCGAGCTTAGGGAACAGGGAGGCAAGTGGACCATGTTAAGATCTAGAAGCAAGTGAGGGCAAAAAAATCACAGAGGGCCTTTGCTGGCCATAGGAAGAATTTTGGATTTTATCCTAAGTTACCCAGAAGAGTGACAGGATCAGATTTGCCCTTGAGAAAGCTTTTCTCACTACTCTGCAGAGAATGGATCAGGCAGAACAGCTGGAGGCTACAGGAGTCACTTGGCTAGAAAGGCAAGTACCAGAGGGCCAAGGTGCACGGGCGGGGGGGTTTGAGATGAGTGGGTAGTTTCAAATTTATTTAGGATACGGGTCTTTCACCTCTTTGGTTGGGCTTATTTCTAGGTTATCTTATGGTTTTGGATGCAATTGTAAATGGGGTCAGTGCCTTAATTTCTCTTTCTGGTACTTCATTATTGCTGTATTGAAATGCAATAAGTTCTGGGACCTTGATTTTGTATCCTGGGACTTTGCTGAATTTGTGTATCAGTTCTAGCAGGCTTTGGGTAGAGTCTTCCGGGTTTTCTATCTCGAGTATCATGTAATCTGCAAATAGTGAAAGATTTACTTCCTCCTTGACAATTTGGATGTCTTTTATTCCTTTTTGTTGTCTGATTGCTGTGGCTAGAATGTCCAGTACTATGGAATAACAGCAGTGAGAGTGGGCATCCCTGTCTTACTCCTGCCTGTAGAGGAAAAGCTCTCAGTTTTTCCCCAGTGAGGATAGTATGAGCTGTGGGTTTTTCATATATGGCATTTATGATATTGAGGTATATTTCCTCGAAGCCTACTTTGTTGAGGGTTTTTATCATGAATGGGTGTTGTATTTTGTCAAATGGTTTTTCTGCACCTATTGAGAGGATCATATGGTTCTTATCCTTTCTTTTATTAATGTGGTGTATCGCATTGATTTGCTAATAGTGAACCACCCTTGCAACCCAGAAATAAATCCACTTGACCCTGGTGAATGATTGTTTTAATGTATTGTTGGATTCAGTTTGCTAGTATTTTATTGAGAATTTTTACATTTGTGTTCATCAGGGATATTGGGCTGTATTTCTTTTTTTTATTGGAGTCTTTATCTGGTTTGGTATCAGGGTAATTCTGGCCTCACAGAATGAATTTGGAAGGTTTCCTTCCTTTGCTATTTTTTTGGAATGGTTTGAGACCATAAAAAATCCTAGAGGAGAACACAGGCGGTAACCTCTTTGACCTCAGCTGTAGCAACTTCTTTCTAGATATGTCTCTTGAGGCAAGGGAAACAAAAGCAAAACTAAACTACTGGGACCTTGTCAGGATAAAAACCTTTTGCACAGTGAAGGAAATAATTAACAAAAACAAAAGGCAACTTATGGAGTGGGAGAAAATATTTGCAAATGACATATCTGATAGGGTTAGTATCCAAAATATAGAAGGAGTTTATAAAATTCAACCCACAAAAAATGAATAATCCAATTAAAAAATGGACAGAAGACATAAATAGACATTTTTCCAAAGAGATATACAAATGGCCAAGAAACTCATGAAAAGATACTCAACATCACTGCTCATCAGGGAAATGCAAATCAAAACCACAATGAGATACCACCTCACACCTATCAGAATGGCTCGAATCAACAACACAGGAAACAATGGGTGTTGGCAAGGTGTGCAGAAAGGGAAACCCTTATGTGCTGTTGGTGGGAATGCAAACTGGTGCAGCCACTCTGGGAAACAGTATCGAGGCTCCTCAAAAAGTTGAAATAGGGGTGCCTGGGTGGTTCAGTGGGTTAAGCTTCTGCTTTCAGCTCAGGTCATGGTCTCAAGGTCCTGAGATCGAGCCCTACATTGGTCTCTCTGCTCAGCGGGGAGCCTGCTTCCCCCCACTCTCTCTGCCTGCCTCTTTGCCTACTTGTGATATCTCTCTGTGTTGAATAAATAAATTTTTTTAAAAAGTTGAAAACAGAACTACCCTAGGATCCAGCAATTGCTCTACTGGATATTTACCTGAAGAAAATAAAAATACTAATTCAAAGGGATACATGCACCCTGATGTTATTAGTAGCATTATCTATAGTAGCCAAATTATGGAAAGAGCTCAAGGGTCCATCATGGGCATGGATAAAGTAGATGTGGTATATATATGTACACACACACACACACACACACACACACACACAGGAGTGTTACTCAGCCATAAAAAAGAAGGAAATCTTGCCATTTGCAACATGGATGGAACTAGAGAGGCTTATGCTAAGTGAAATAAGTCAGTCAGAAAGACAAATACCATATGATTTCACTCATGTGTGGAATTTAAGGAACAAAAAAAGCAGAAGGACAAAAAGAGAGAGGTAGGAAAATCAAGAAGCCAACTCTTAACTACAGGGAACAAACTCATGGTTCCCAGAGAGGAGGGGGGGTGGGGAGATGGATGACATAGGTGATGGGGATTGAGGAGTGCACTTGCTGTGATGAGTACTGGGTGTTGTATGCAAGTGTTGAATCACTGTATTATACACCTGAAACTAATGTAACACTGTATGTTAACTATACTGAAATGTAAATGAAAACAAACAAAAATTGTAATTAAGGGGAAAGCAACACAGTTGTGCTTTTCCAGGGTCTATATCAGGTAACTGTCATAGGGGATGTCAGTATTCAACCAGTGGACCAAGGCATACAAGCAGTTTTGGAGGAAGGTGGGCAGTGAACCTACTGGAATTTTACCAGGGCTAGAAACGAAACCCAGAAGTCATGGTTGGGCCAATATTCTATCCTATTCACTTGTGGCCGCGGGACATGGGCAGCAGCAGCAGGAAGTGAACAAGCCCACAGGTCCTTCTCAGGTTGCCAGACATAGGATCCTGGGCCGTGCTGTGCCTGAAGCTGTGACGGCCTCAGTCCCTGGGCTTCCTCCTGGGGACCTGGCAGTGGACCAACGACTGGCACTTTTCTCTTATAGCATGCATTTTGTCAGCTTGGTTTGGTGACATACCCGTGCTGCTGGGTCGCACCTGCTTTTGAGTTTGAAAGTGGAAATCTTAAGCCATGCAAACAAAAGTGGGGGCAGCTAGAGCTAAAGAAGGTCTGAGGGAAACAAGAATTGGAAGAAACAGAGGGAGATTATGAACACACCACCTTAGAGCCTCTTTTTCAGAAAGTAGCTTTTCAAGTTTAAATCCTTTGGGGGGAAAATGCAGTTATCTTTTCAGCAGCTTGGGGGAAAAAAAAAAAAACTTAACCAAATAAAACATCAGAGTCAGATTCTGCTCCTGGGTTCCCGATCATGGCCCACTGTTACTACTCCAACCTTCCAGCCACTGCTTCAGCCTTGCTGGTTTCCTGGCACGTTCCTGCCTCAGGACCTTGGCATTAACAGTCTCTTCTGCCTAGAGCTCTTTCCTCTTCCACAGCCACATGGCACAGTCTCACCTCTCCTAGGTCTTTGCTCAAATGTCTCCTATTCAGTGAGGCCTTCTCGCTCTTCAGTGACATGCACATGCCCTCCCTGCCTCACTTCTGCAGCCCCGTCCCTCTTTCCTGCTTTTTCTCCAATAACATTATCACAATCTGGCAGGATTGCTTTTATTTATTTGGTTGTTTGCCTCCTTCCACCAAGATGCAATCTCTGAAAAAGGCAGTGGTTTGAGTTTTCTGTGTCTCTAGCTCTTAGAACAGGGACTCTGACAGAGTGAACCCTTAATAGATACTTAGGAATAAATGAACCTTTTAAGGCACAGGACACTGATGCAGTAGCTTCAGCCCAAAGCTAGGTGGAGCTCTGCTGTGCCTATGATGCCCAAGACTTAGTCTAGGATTAGCAGTAGACACTCTTTGCTGGTTACTGGAAGGAGGTACCATGGTGCGCTTGCCATGAAGGCCATTTGAATCTTAAGCCACAAATGATGCAAGAGGAGAGAGGGTATAAGGATCGTCTCTATCTCTTCAGTGTGTGTATCACTGAAGAACACCAGTGGTGTGTATCATCTTAAGAAGTGGTTGTTGAAAATCATTTCTGTTTAGCACAGGCAAGTATTTGACACATACATATGCAAATGTGTGCCTGTGTATGTACCCATATTTAGGTATGCATATAAAAGTATGCGGGGCAATGTATGTGGGACTTACTTTGTAAATCTAGTTTCCCTGGCATTGCTCTTCAAGTGAGTTTGCTTTTCCCCTACACAACCTGCTGATGATGTCTGTTGGATACTTGAATGCAGTTAGATGCCATGGATGATTCATAGTAAATTACATTAGTCACGTCAGATGTGGCCCGTCTCTAAATTCTGGGTAGCCAGGGAACCACTTATTCCTGAGCTGGACCTCTGTGAGTTGCATGGAGTGTCCCCTCACCCCCACAGGTAAATGTCTTACTACTTATTAGGTTTATTAGTCATTACATGCCTTATTACTAATTAGGCTCCTCTGTGAACCTCAGGTCTGGTCTTTTGCTCTGGTGAATTGAGCAGGAAAGTCTCAGCTCCTGCTAGTTTTTTGGGTCAAGGAAGGTCTGGACAAAGGTCCAATCAGCTCTACCTTCTGATCTTTGGTCCCCTCTGATCTAGTTGGTCCTCTGGCTCCTCCTCGCCAAAGACAATGACAGTTGAGAAGCACTGGAGAAGCCTTAAATGGACCTTCTGAGTTCATTGTCTCCAGGCTTCCATCCCCTGAACTTGGTGACAGGGTCCCTCGGCCTTCAAAGAATGAAGGAAAGTCCCAAACAGAGGACACTCTGAGCTCCATGTGATCACATCTGCCTCGGGAAAAAAAAACAAACAAAGCACATAGAGAGTAAACCCACAAACTGAAAGAGAATCACAGTCTTTGCTTTTCCACCCAAAGTACTATGTCTTCTGCTGCCTGGGTCCTGTTGTCTATCTTCAAGGTTTCTAACTTGGTCTAGTCCTTATGAGAGTCCCTCCTGGCAATGGGAATGAGGACTTGTGCTTCCCCTGGAATAGTGACTCTTAACTTGTTTTGACCTGGGACCCATTTGAGAATCTGATAAAAATCATGGATTCCTTCCCACACAAAAAAAGAAAATACAAAATTTTCACATAATTTTAGAGGTTTCATAGGTTGCCTGAAAATCATCCATGAGCATTCTAATATTCATGCTATAGTCAGGGTACCCATGTTAGAGTCCTGATCTTGACATTGGCTAACTGTAATTGGCAAGTTGTTTAATCTTTCTTGATTCGATCTGGGAACTGGTCAAATGTACAGGGATGGTCTTTTCCTCTTTAATGTCTGTGGTTATATAATTATTTTGGCATCAAAGAGATTATTGCTTTAACAGGGAAATAGAAAGGTCTTTTTCTTTTATCATTTTGAAACAAAGGGGTTAGCATCAGTCGGAGCAGGCCATGCTCTCAGCTAACACCAGATAAGGATGCCATGGCCAGATGGATATTTTGGTGGGGGGACATCTAGGAGCAGAGAATCCCTACTGGGCATTAAATCTTTTGCAACTCTGATGTTGTTAGTCATAAAAACGAGACTGGGTTCTCTAAATTTTTTTTTATTGTAGCATCTAGAAGATCGAGCAATCCACATCATTTTAAATATTAATGGGCTCCAGGGGAAAGGGTTGGTCTCCGTGACCGCTCAGCATGCTGGTGTAATGACCAACAGTTCCTCAGCAGTTGGCCGTGTTCCATATTGACTAGGTAATAATCTGCCGCGTGCAGCTGGCTGGGATAGATTAGAATGGTGAGCACAGACACTGCCTCATCAACCAGAGAGATACACACCACCTTATCAGAGTATCCTTCAAGACCGCCCAGAGCCACATCTGTCATTCTGAAATCCTGTTATGCCCAGAGAAATGCTTTATTTGCCAGCTAGTTTGTGTTTGCCGAGGTGGTGTTTGACAGAGAGACCTTATCCCACAGCTACAGACCTGCATTTCTTGATCAGGCATTTCACTCATTTAGGTGTTTCAGGAGTTAGGGATTTGTGTACTGTTCACCCATTTTTTTTTCCCCAGAAGAGCGATGTGAGTGAATTTCCTGATTCCTCCCTCCTAGAGTTTATCTAGCTTGGGTAAGGCATACTCACTCTCTCGAGGGAGAGACCTGTACGAGGCATCAGTTCATGTCTTAAAGGGGGAATTCTAACAGTGTTCAGAGACACTGTGGCGATGGAAGCCAGAGACCATCTAAATTGACCAGTTGGCTAGCCCTCTATCAAAGAAGAAGATGAAGGCACAAGAATTTGGAAAGCAGGATATCAGTCATAACTTTTGAAGTACAGATCTAACAGACAAGAGAAGATGCTACTCTTCACTAGTGGTCGGAGAAATGCAAATTAAAATAATAGTAAGATATAATTTTATGTCCATCAGGCTGGCAACAACAATGTCAAAAAGAGTGAGGACATTCATCACTGGTGGAGATCTCTACCACATGGTGTTCTTTCCCAGTGCTGTTGGAAATGTAGTGTTATAGCCTTTTTGAAAAACAATCTGGGCACTTCCTATTACAATGATAATTAACACATATGCTTGGACCCAGAAACCCTATAAAATTTTAGGGTATCCCCTGTTTATTGCCTTGTAGTGATAAGAAACTAGGAACAAAGTAAAGTTAATCAGGAAGAAAATGACTAAAAATATATTTAGAAACAATAAGATGTGCAGTTTTGAAAAGAATGATGGAGCCTTACACTAATTAATTTGAAGATATTTATAGTTACTGCTGAGAAAGGAATGAACGTTCAATAAAGTGTCTGTGATATGCTCCCATTTTTTTCTGTAAACCTAATGATGACAAAGATCCCACACATGCGTTTATGTGTGGCTGTGGGTGTGACACTGTCTATTTGGGTCTGCACAGAAAAAAAAAACAAAACAAAACAAAAAAAAACCCCAGAAAACCTCTGGAATGAATCAAATCAAATTTGTTATTAAAATGCACTAGAGGGGCGCCTGGGTGGCTCAGTGGGTTGGGCCTCTGCCTTCGGCTCAGGTCATGGTCCCAGGGTCCTGGGATCGAGCCCCGCATCGGGCTCTCTGCTCCGTGGGGAGCCTGCTTCCCCCTCTCTCTCTGCCTGCCTCTCTGTCAACTTGTGCTCTCTCTGTCAAATAAAAAAAAAAAAAAATGCACTAGAGGGGTGCCTGGGAGGCTCAGTCATTGGGCGTCTGCTTTAGGCTCAGGTCATGATCCCAGGGTCCTGGGTTCGAACCCCCATCGGGCTTCCTGCTCAGTGGGAACCTACTTCTCCCTCTCCCACTCCCCTGCTTGTGTTTCCTCTCTCGCTGTGTCTCTCTCTGTCAAATAAATAAATAAAATCTTTAAAGTAAAATAAAATGCACTAGAAAGCTTATTTGATATAATCCTGTTAATGAATTGAGGCAAAAGTATATGGGTAAATATAAATGAAATAAATGTTTCTAAGAGGGAGGTGAAGAACATTCCAGTTGTTAGTGAAAAGAAACACATTTAAATAACAAAGTGCATCAGAGTCCATTGAGGCTGTTATGACTTAGAAACAACAGAAATTTATTCGTCACTCTTCTGGAGGTCAGGAAGTCTGAGATCAAGGCTATAGTGAGGTGCTACTTCTTCTTCTTTTTTTTTTTTTAATTTTATTTATTTATTTGACAGACAGAGATCACAAGTAGGCAGAGAGGCAGGCAGAGTTAGGCAGGGAAGCAAGCTCCCTGCTGAGCAGGGAGCCTGATGCAGGCCGATCCCAGGACCCTGAGATCATGACCTGAGCCAAAGGCAGAGCCTTTAACCCACTGAGCCACCCAGGTACCCCGAGGTGCTGCTTCTTGGGTCAGAATTTCTCATGGCGTCCTCACCTGACAGAAGGGACAAAGTTGTTCTTTGGGGTCACTTTCATAAGGGCACTAATTCCATTCATGTGGGCTTCACCCTTCCTGAGCTAATCACCTCCCAAAGGCTCCACCTCCTAATATTATTGCATTGGGGGTCAGGCTTCTATGTATGAATCTGGGGAGAACACAAGGTACAAGAACTGTGAGACTTTCCTGAAAACTGAGGGAAGCTGGAAACCCCAGGATGCTCCTGGGCCTTGGCTGGGAAGTGAGAGGCACAGCTGGGCAGGTGAGGGACAGGAAGAATACATCTTGTGTAATTCGATAGGCAAATCTAATCACACTACCCCCTCCAAGAGACACTTCATTGGCTCTTTATTATTCAAAAGAGAGAGTTCAAGCTTCCTAGTTTCACTTTGTACTCAGATTCCAGCCTGACTTTCAAGCCCCATCTTTCCAAGACACTCAATTGCTTACTCTTCCCTGAACAAACTTCACTCCTCCGTATCACTTCGTGGTTATAAATGCTCTTCCCTTCTTGCAAACAGAAAATTCCACATGTCCCTCAAGAGCCATCAGGAGCCATATCAAGTGCCATCCGCTCCCAGGAGTCCAGCGCATTTCCCTGCATGCTTCTTAAATGCTACACATATTCAGACTCTCTATTCTTTTAAATAATTTTACTTTTTGCTCACAAGGTTATACTTTATAAATGTCTAGGTAAAGTATACAGTCTTATGTTCTTTATCCACACTCGTAAGAAATCTGCACACATTGCATGCTGACTAATAAGTAAAATACATAATTACAAGTGGGGCCACCCCATTGTTCAATGGTTTCATCTGCTTTTCAGGTGTCTATGTGGGGAGTGAATGGATGATTTCTTACTAAAATCTTCAGGACACAGGCACCTTCTGCCTTTCACTGTCTGAAACTTCGTTCTTCTGATCCAGTGAAGAAAATTTCTGGTGAGCCCTTGAGAAGATGTTCTGCTTGCCCCGTCCCCTACATACGTAAGAACACAGACTACAGTGATTTCACTGCTGGGAATTGTGACCTACTGTGAGCCCCCACTCCTATAAGGAGCTCATACTTTTCTTTCATTTCCTGCATGTTGTTTTTTTGTGGGACCCTCTTTGATAGATGTTGAAGCAGAGGATGCTGGGAGAAACGCTCTTATATCTGAAGTCAGTGGCCAAAGTGGTGAAGAGTCATTAGCATATTATCTTTACTAGTACATCCCTATGTCTCTTCAGTGTGGGAATAAAGACAGTAGGTTTCCACATACGCATGCTATGTCCTTCAGCTTTTCATTTCCAGAAGTTCTGTGTGACTCAAGACAAAATCTAGTAATGTGAGCCTTAGATGTGCTTAATTTTAGTCCAGTTTTATCTATTTTATTGCTGGGAGAGATTACCATCACATTCTGTCATTAGCTTGTCTGTTAGGCTTAGCTTTTAGAGCCACAAGTTTTATTTTCCATTTTTCTCTAGCTTCACTGTTATTTTTTAAAAGATTTTATTTACTTATTTGAGGGAGACAGAACATGTGAGGGAGAGAGAGCATGACAAGGGGGAGGGGCAAACAGAGAGGGAGATGCAGGCTCCCCACAAAGCAGGGAGCCCACTGCAGAGTTGAGTGCCAGGATCCCGGGATCATGACCTGAGCTGAGGGCAGACGCTTAACTGACTGAGCCATCCAGGTGCCCTACTTCACTGTTACTCTAACAGGAATTAAGAAAAGGTTGAAATGGGGATGCTACCCAGATTTCATACTGAATAGCATTCCTGATTTTATTTTTTAAATTCACAGTCCCCCAACCTGATTAGGAAATTATGTCACTCCCTTTGGTCATTTGATCAATTTTTTTGAACACCTTCTTTGTTCTAGGCACAATAATTGAGTGTTTGGGGACAAGGAACTGTCTAGGATACTGGCAGTATCCCCAAATAACTTACAGTGTACTCAGTGGCCAAACAGTTACTTAACAAATAACCATATGATATGATGTGATGTGATGTGAGACAATTTGCTGTGTAGATCATTCCATGGAATGAGGAAGAGGAAGAGACCACCTGTGCAGGAGTAGGAATCGAGGGCGAAGGAGGAAACTGTTATGGAAGTGGTGCAGTTTATGTAAGATTCTCCAAGGGCGAGTAGGAGCAAACTGGGTGGACAAAATAAGAGAACTGGAACAGTACATGCAAAGGTTCAGACAATGGAAGGTCTTATTTATCATGCTAAGAAATGTGTAAACAATGGAAAGCCGTTGATATTGATGTTGATATTATGTTAAGCAAAGGATGACAGAACCATATGTATATCTTTAAATTTCCATTAAAAAGTTTTCTTGGGGGACGCCTGGGTGGCTCAGTTGGTTAAGCAGCTGCCTTCGGCTCAGGTCATGATCCCAGCGTTCTGGGATCGAGTCCTGCATCGAGCTCCTTGCTCGGCAGGGAGCCTGCTTCTCCCTCTGCCTCTGCCTGCCACTCTGTCTGCCTGTGCTTGCTCTCTCTCTCTCTCTCTCTCTGACAAATAAATAAACAAAATCTTTAAAAAAAAATAAAAATAAAAATAAAAAAAAAAGTTTTCTTGGGGTCCCTGACTGGTTTAGTCAGCTAAGTGCTGACTATTGATTTCGGCTCAGGTCATGATCTCAGGGTCGTGGGATTGATCCCTACGTTGGGTCCATGTTCTTGGAAGGGTCTGCTTGAGATCCTCTCCTTCTCCCTCTCCTTTTGCTCCCCCCCCCCACTCATGCACTGCCATGCAGGCTCTCTCTCTCTCTCTGAAATAAATAAATAAATCTTTAAAAAAATAAAGTTTCTTTGGACACCTGGTTGGCTAAGTCAGTAGAGCATGAGACCCTTGATCTCAGGGTCAAGTTTGAGCCCCACATTGGGCATAGAGCTTACTTTTAAAAAATAAAAAAAAATTTAAAATAATAATTAAATTAAATTTTTTCAAGTTTTTTTTTTTTAACATGTCAGTAACTGTGCTATAATTTAAATAACACTGGTGATCCTCTGGCTGATAAATTATTTTAAAGGAGCTTTAATCAGATTTGGGAAGAGTGCAGAGCTCCACACTTACTCAGAGAGAAACTAGAGTAAAATCTGCATTGGCTTTTATTTGTTTCCCTTTTGGGCTCAAGAACTGGACTCTATTCTTCACTGCTATACCTTATATTCCCTCCTCCATTAAACCCATTCACCCAATAAGTGCATTCCTTTTTATTTGTCTGAAAAATGCGTTGTTTGGTTCCTGGCCATAAGTCATACAAAATACTCTGGAAAATCCTCCCATTGAAAAACAATCTTAAAGTCTGGATAAACCATTAAAATCTCTTGTTGAATACATGACAGAGATAGTAAGAAACTAAGGAAAATCCTCAAAGTGGAAAACAAAGCTAAAGTACAATCCAGAGAGTGAGCTCAGCTGAAGCCCACGGCTGCCTGAAGTGCCTTCCAAGTCTTACACACCTACAACTTCAGTTCAAATGGAAGCACATCAGTAGAACGCTAAATGCAAGAGTTCATACAAGGTAGAGGGCAATTGGACACCTTTTAATGGAAATGGGACCGCTGGGGACACCTGGGTGGCACCTGGGTGAAGGCAGTTGGTTAAGCATCTGCCTTCAGCTCAGGTCATGATTCCAGGGTTCTGGGATCCCTGCTTCTTCTGTTCCCCCTGCTTGTGCTCACGCACGCTCGCTCTTGCTCTCTCTCTCTGACAAATAAATAAATAAAATATTTTTAAAAAAAGGAAGTAGGACCCCTGAAGGACCTTAGAATCAACAAGAAGATAAATGATGGGGAAGAGGAGTGCAGAATGCACCTTGCGAAGAAAGACAGGAGTCAACTTGTTCTTCTCAGCTTTTGCTGTGGTAGGGAGTGTCCACCTGAAGATTTCATCCATTAGTCAGCTTTCCTGTGGTTTGAGGCTCAAGTTACCACTGACCTTGATGGGAAGAAAAGTTTCTTCAATTTAGAGACTAAAAGAACCAGCTATAATCTGGGAGAAGATGTAGGAACAGGACAAAGGATTAGTTTTGGCACTAGTTTGGCTAAATAAATAAATAAATAAATAATAATAAAATGTGACAAGACCAAGTGTTGGCAGGAATGGAAAGCAAAAGAGACACTTCTTATACCATTGTGGGTCTGGGTATTAGTATATTATTGTGGCAAACAATTTAATTTGATTAAATAAATGTGAACATGAATGTATTTTATGACTCAGCAACTATTCTATTCACAAGATAGAATGTGATTCAATAACAAAAGTGAAATTGACACTTCATGCATCCATGGGCATGAATTTCACAAACAGAATTTTGAGGAAAATAATTAGTCATAGACCATATATGTATTAGATTAGTCAGGATTCTCCAGAGAAACAGGACCAGTGTACATACTGGTTTACTGTAGGTCATTGACTCACATGATTATGGAGGCTGGGAAATCCCACAATCTGCTCTCTGCAAGCTGGAGACCCAGGGGAGCCTGTGACATCTTTCCACTCTGACTCCAAAAGGCCTCAGAACCAGGCTACTGATGGTACAAATCCCAGTCGTAGGGCAGGAGAAGACTAATGTCCCCATTCACACAGGTAGGCTAGAAGGGAAAAGGGGCAAATTCTTTCTTCCTCAATCTTGTTGTTCAGTTCAGGCCCCCAGAGGATTGGATGATTCTCATGGAAGGGAGGCAATCTGCTTTACGGATTCAGATGCCAGTCTGACCTGGAAACAGCCTCAGACACACCCAGAAACAATGCTTTGTCTGGCATCCCACGGTTAACACAAAACTAACCATCACAATGTACAAGATCACTCTTATGGAAAACTATGTATCACTTATTTAAAAATGTAACAAAATATTAGGCATGAATAATATGTTTAGAGATACAAATGAATGTCTGTAAAACTATGAAGAAAAGCAAGTGAATGATTAGTCAGGATGGGGGCTGCCTCTCAGAGCGTGGAAGGGACATCATCAGGAAGGCCCACATGAGGAGTTCACAATGTCTGAGGATGGTAGTAATAGGACATTAGCATGATTTGCTTTATTCTTCATTTCAACGTGAGCTTTATGAACAGCAATGGTCACCATAATAAAACAAATGAAAACAACTAGTTAGTTTATCGGTGTTCTCGTCCCCTACCTTTCTCAGGATGCACTATTCCCCTCTCTCCAGCCTCCAATGTCTTTGTGGTTTGGAGCTGTTGCAGCTGCAGGTCCTTACTCTTCAGAATAGCGAGTGCGTGGATTCTGCACTGGCTGGCTTAGGCTAGCTGGAAACCACCACCGACCCTGACGTGTCGGGGGGTTTGACACAACAGCAGCTTATTACTTCCTCACCATTGTTCGGGTCTGTGGGTCATCTTTACTGGCAGCCATCCAGGCACTCAGGCTGATGGAAACTCTTGCTTCCTGACATTCGATCACATTGGACAGCACCATCACTGTGCAGTCCAAAGGCAGAAGTGGAGAACATGGGGAGGAGCCTTTATGGGCCAGCTCTGGAAGGGAGCCATGTTGCTTTCGCTCACATGCTACTAGAGAGAACTTTGTCACATGACCACATAGGGTGCTTAAGACGTGCCAAAAAAGAAAAAAAGACTAGATTTTGCTGCCAAAATACCTCAACCTGAACCTGAAACCAACATACACTGTTATGTTGACTTGATGTCACTTTTAATCCTCTTTGAATACCCTCTGTTTCTCCTTGTCAGAATAGATAGTTCATCTGCTCAGAAATAAATTGCTGGTGAACAGAAGAAATGATGTGGAATTTCTGATACTGTTAATCCTGGTCATTGTGACTCTGAGTGAAAGATGGTTACTTACCCATGTATTCATGTAGTGGTTCTTGTTTCTGTTTCACCTTCACAATGAGGACATGGCTACTGGGATCCCAGCTTTATGGGTGAGGGATTTCTATTAGACCCATCACCTTAGCTGGGCCCTGAGCATTGCCCCAGCACCCCATACCCATGTGTTCATGAAAACCAAATCTCAGTGTGATCTTGTTGAGCAAAGTTGGAGTTATTGTGTGATTCTTCTTCTATCTTCTCTACCTTCACTTAAATTTGGGCCGGAAGCTCCCATCAACTTAGGGTATCGATGCTATGAGATTTTGCCTCCCATTCCAACCAGGATTTTTGCTTGTTTTCCACAAAAGCGTCCATCTGGATAACTTGCCCACCATCTCCCTGACAAGGAGAGTCTTCAGTGTCTGTCTTGAGTGGCCAGGGCCTACCCATGGGTTTGCCAGGACAAGGATGGCATAGCATCTCATTGTTCTTTGACTAGATGCATCTCTGCAGCCACTGTTCTGTGGACAATGACCATATTCTGAGCATTGAGTGCTTCTCAGAGCATGCTGGGCACATGGTAGAGCTCATGAAAGATTTTTTTGAATAAATGTCTACACGGCAGAGCATGTTATGGAAGAGATAGTCATGATGTTCTCCCTTAATATATGGGTTTACAGACAATAAAAGGGCAATCTATGAAATATGCAGAAATACTATTGGTAAGTAATGTCCTTTGCCTTATGAGAGACGGTTTTCTTTTCCTTGGAAAATGCTCAGAGCCTCTGTCTTTCTTCCACTAGATGCAAACTCAAATAACTGATTAAGAGAAATAAATGAACACAATATTACCACTTTGTGTGATTGTGTGTCCTATCTAAACCGGTGGAAGGCAATGAAAAGCACATAAACTTCTTCTTAACTTCTGTTCTTCTTCAGATCATTTTCTAATCCAATCATTTTCAGTCAATCATTCTTATATTTTTTTCCTTTTCCAAAGAAATTCTTGGCACCTGATTTGCTTACCCATTGGCAAACTTTCAGCTGTGGTTCACATCCCAAAGATCCTGTAGCTCATGTGGCATCTCCCCCTTCACCCTGTGGTTCCCCAGCAAAAATGATTTTGATGGCACAACCCAAAATAAAACAACTCCTCAAAAAAAATTTTGTGGTCTTTATCATCATTCATATTTATTCCTGCAGAATTTGTTAATAGTTACAGAATTTCTGAGCATTTACTATGTCTCAGATAAGGTGCTTAACACTTGAAATGCTATAATTTCATTTAATTCTCTCACTAAACTCTCATGTGGTGGCCCAGATATATTGCCATTTTATAGGAGAGATAAACAAGGCTGAATTTGGCTCCAATTTGCCCAAGGTTACTCTGATGGTGTCTTAGTTTGCTTGGGCATCGATAGCAAAATACTAGAGACTGGGGTGACTCAAATCAACAGGAATTTCTTCCTCATAGTTCTAGAGACTGGAAAGTCCAAAATCAAAGTGACTGCCAATAGCTCTGGTGAAGGCCCTCTTCCTGGCACATAGATGGCCTCCTTCTCAAGGTGTGGCATCCTTCTTCCAGGCCCTTTCCTTGGTGGATGGGAGGATAGAAGGCAAAGTCTCTAGTGTGTCTTCTTTTAGGGGCACTAATCACATCATGAGGCCCCACTCCCATGACCTAACCTAATTATCTCCCTAAGATTATCTCCAAATTATCCCTAATTATCTCCCAAAGGCCCCATCTTCAAATGTCATCACACTGGGGGTAAGAGCTTCAAATATGCATTTGGTGGGGACACAAGCATTCAGTCCCTTGCAGATGGTGAGGGACAGAATAGTCTTCAGTCATCTTGGCCCTCTCTCTATATCTCAAACACATTTAACTCACCATGCCACAAAACGCTTTGTGACCCCTGCCTAGAACATTCTGCCTCCAGATCCTGACATGCCTCCATCTTCTGTCATTAATTCAGTTCCAGTATGACCTCCTTCAAATTCACTCTTTACCCCTAATCTAAAGTACATCCCTCCACCCCCTGACCCGTCACTTCATCAAGTTCTCCTATTCATTTCTTCATAGCATATGTCACTGCTCAACATTATCTTATTAATATATTGAGTGACCTGCATGCTGTCTGCCTCCTCTCTAGAACATAAGCTTCATGAGAACCCAAACTAGATCTCTTGTTGGCATTCGTATCTCTACAAACTCAAGATTGCTTGACACACGTTAATGGATTATGTCTGAATTGGTGTCTGCCCAAGATCATTCCTCTCCAGCTCCAAACTCTGTTGATGAAGGCAGTGCCTTACTTGAAGCTGAAGGGAACATGAGGGTCAGAGGGACATACGCAGAACCACCACATTCCCTTGTCGTCTGATATATGGTACTGACAGCTGAAGATCTCCACAGGAAAAATCAACAGCGGGTATGGGTCATGTAATTCAGGCAATAAAAATACTTGTGTCTCTGAACACTCACCCAGAGGTACATTAATTCCTTCCTTTAATCCCTGCTACAGAAAAAATATTTCCCCAAAAAATCATTTTGAAGTCTTAATCCCCATATGATGGTATTTGGAGATGGGTCTTTGGAAAGAATTAGATTTCCATAAGGTCATGAGGACAGAGCCCCTATAACGGGATTAGTATTTCTATATGAAGAGGAATAGATGAGAGCCTACTCTTTCCCCCACCATATGAGGACACAGTAAGTAGGTGGCCATTTGCAAACTAGGAAGATGGTCCTCACCAGAACCCAAGCATACCATTACCCAGATCTCACCCTTACCAACCTCCAGAACTGGGAGAAACAAATGCTTATTGAGTATGTCTCTCAGTCTATGCCATTTTGTTATAGCAACAGGAACTGACCAAGAAAATCTCCAGATCACTCCATCTTATGTCAGGTGCTCTGAGTCTCAGGAAACTTCCTTCCCACTACCACTTGCTAAATAACTTGTCACTCACCAGGGGATCCAGCTGGTATCTTCTCTGTGGCTCCTTTCCTGGTAACACGACTTGTCCCCTCATAGCCCTAACACTACCTTCTTTGAGGCTGCACCTGAAATGAGTCTCTACTTGCCTTGAGGTTGGGTCACCCCAGCTTCCAGCTTTTACATCTACCAAGCTGCCTGGCCAGAACCGCCTTCCCAGTCCAGTGCAGACCAACAGACGGGCACAGCCTCAAGGTACAGATGGTTTCACAGTCCCTTCAATGCAGACCAACCTGCCCTTCCACTCCCAGTCCAGAAAGTATCTGGAGATGGAATGTTCTGAGCTGGAAAGCATTCCTCCTTTTATCATGAAGATTTAAGAGCCCCCTGCCTTTTGTTCCCTTTTCTCTCTGGGAAGGAACTCTTTCATCCCACCCAGATTTCCCTTGCTAGCTATGCAAATTCATCTTTCCTATTCCTCACTGAGAATGTCAATACACCTGTAAGACCCTCATGGGTTTTTTGTTGTTTTTTTGTCTTTTGTTTTTGTATTTCCCATACTCTGGTTTTCAACCATGTTTTCAATGTCCCCAGTATTTTTTCCCAGTATAAAGTAGAATACTTTATAACCTGTATTCACTAATTTGACCAAAAAAAATTGATAAAAGCCTATTATTTGCGATGCACTGTCCTAGGAGCTTATTGTTATATTAGTGACTGGCTAACCCAACACATTAGAATATTAAACATTTTGCAAAGCTCTGTAGTAATATAAACATGAATGTCTCCTTATTGGCATTTTTAGGTGCTCTATTTTTCAGAGATCTGCTCTGTTTGGCTTTTTTTTTTTTAATTAACTTAAATCTTCATTACTTAGGGGATGCTGAGTCAGTCTTCTAAAAGCCAAGTGAGACAATCTGAATTTAGGGAGAAAAAAACAACTAAAAAAAAAGCCAGGTCAGTGACATAAAACCCACCATGCCCAAGGGGCTGCTGTTCTTCATTGTGGGACAGGTTTCAGAATCAAAATGAAGGGTGTTCCGAAATTAACCTGGGACTGCATCCCTCATTGATAGCTTCAAAAAACTAGTGTACCTGGAAAATCAGAATCAAACTATTGAATTTATTAGGGCATCTAGTTTATACCCAGCTGAAAACTGTATCAGGATATAAACTTTAACTTATGCATCAGGGAAATGTCTTTGACAGATAGATGTGCCTGTCCCCTTACATAGCCCAGAAGATAACTCTTAGTGATGTGATCACCAGAGGGTCTCCAGATCTGATCCACAAATAACAGGTTCCCTCCCAAGATGAGAACTTGGCGATCAAGTTACTTCAGGAATATTTATCAGGAGGTTAATATATTGTAGACATTGAAGTGGGTGCTGGTCCTACCAACGGGAACACAAGAGTCTTGTTCTGAAGGGTGGTATCCACATGAATATTGAGGCAGAATCTCCAGTGTGTGAGTGAGAGTGGCCAGGAGTGCAAATTTTAAGCTACGTTCGTCCTCTCCTTAAACAAACATTTATTAAGGGCCCCCGTGTGCCAGCCTTGGGCTAGATGTCGGTGACACAATGGCAGCAGACACTGTCCCTGATTCCGTATGTCTATCAGAGGATTCAGAAGACATAATAAGCAATAACAATAATGTGCTATGATAGGGAAGCTCAGCACCATGGAAATGAGGAATAGGGCAATCCCGGTGCAGGAGTGGGGGAGAGCAGTCAGGATTGTAATTCACAAATCAGAGACTAACCGTACAGCCATCAGTGAAAGGCAGGGCAACCTCCACAGGCTTGAGCTGGAGGGGGAACAAAATCAATTTTCTTTTATATCACCATCAGCATCGCCTCATTTCTATCTACTTATTCCTGAAAGCAGTCCTTTTATAAGCTCCAAACATGGTGATTAAACAAAGGGGATTCTAGAAGGGCGGACAAAGCATTAGAGATGGTTTCATTTTATATAAATGCCAAATTTTCTGCCTCAGTAAGGTTGCAGCTGTGACAAGAATTAGGCGGCTTTCTAGGTCATATATTTTCTAAAGTACCATGCAAAGAAAATATTAATACATCAGGGAAAATGAAACAAATAGACTCAATATTTTAAAACCTTCAAGTAGACAATTTTTATAATAAAATGAATAAGGCAGCATATTGAATAAACAAAGAAAATTATATTGTTCATATAAAATGAAGACGGATTCTCTAGTTAAATATGAGCATACAAAGAATTGGTCCTAAATTTAGTCTCCTGTTCTGCACAAGATTCTGAATGGAAATTGGATTAATTGACATTTAATTAGTCTAACATCATTTTCTATATAATAATCTTTTATGCATTTTTGGCAATTTAGATATTAGATTCCCATGGATCACTTTTTTTTTTTTTTTTTTTTTTAGTTAACTGCATTTAGCTCTGTATGTGGGGTGTATGAACTAGGAGACTGATCACAGAGGTATGGCCCAAGTGTGAATTTTAGCCAATGATGAAATGATCTGATTCATTTCAGAATTAATTAGCATGGGCTGAATAATGTTTAGTCATAAACTAGACATAGATCAGTAATCAACACCAGGTTGGTAATTAGCAGTGCTTCCTGGTTATAAACAGCACCTCGCCATGCAGCATGAAATAACTCCTTTTGTATTCTGTTCTTTCATCCTGTGTTTGGACTTTAGTCACAGAGGGATTGATGTTTACTGCAAAGAGCCTGGAGTCAGAAGATCTATATTCTGGTCTCCAGGCTGCTAGAAGTTAACTGTTTGACCTTAATAAAAATAAGTTCTACACTTCTGTTTAGCTTGCACATCTGCAAAATGAAGATACTTTAAAAAGCGGAGTTGTGAAAAGAACAAAACAAGGTCGTGAATAGAAAAGTGTCTTGAAAAAATGTTAACTGACGATATGAAAAATATTCAAATAGCTTATGCATAAATATAATCACGTATCACAATGATAATTAATGTTATCTAAATAATCGCATAAGGGATATCAAAAATAACCTGTCAATATAATTTTCACTCCTAAACCAATAAAGCCAGTAAGATGACATAGGTGTGTGTGTGTTGTATGTTTTAGGTGATTAGACACTTGCTAGGTATTATAAAGTATTCATCTATAACAGAAGTATATATGTCATACATGCATATGGGTTTTCAAAATTCAGAACTGTGCAAAGGAGGCAATAATCACTAATTTATCTGGATATCTAGTATGTGTTGCATCACTTCTCCAAATAAAAAAATCAATAAAGAAGGCTGATAAATGGGCTCCTCTCGGGAGGGTTGAAGACAGAGATAGATGAAGATGCTTTGTTTCTGAAACCTCTAGCCTGGAATAAATTACACAGTCATGAGCCAAAGTCATCTGCAATTAATTCCAGTTGTAAATTTCAGTCAAGAGAGGTGCTGGGAGCCTGATACGGCATCACATCATTGGTTTGCATATTTTTACCATGTGTATATGATTTTAATAATGAAGTTTTGTATCTAAAACCTTGTAGAAATTCTGTAAGTTTGTTTAGATATATTGTCTTGAGAGGACAGACATATATTCATTTTGAAATTTAGCTTATTTTTTCTTATGTTCATCAAGAGGGAAACCTTATATATCATCACTACAGAGAAAAACACTTTTTCTCTATTTAATTCTAAGGTTTGCTTTACAAACCAGTATGAGCCATAAATGTGATTAAACCTATGGAGGATTAATCACATTAAAATAATGCATATCCCTACCCTATGTTCATTTCACAGACTATTTGGTGTGATAAAGCACAGAAACTAACTTACCACATTTGTGAAATCTTTTCAGAGGTCAATTTCTAAGTTTTCAGCAAAAACATTTTGGTAGGACTTCCAGCCTGACAAGTGGCACAGACCTGTTTTTCCCTGTTTATCCTCCAAAGCACAACTATAAACCCTAGAAATAATGCAAGAAATAATAATGAAAATAAGCAAGAAGTCTGGATGGTAGTAAGGAGAAGTCAAGCTGATTTGGAGCCCCAAAACTGGAGGAACAATGCGGTGGATGGGAATCTTGCATCCTTCCCCAACCAACAGAGGAAGGTCATCAAGACCTAGCATTTCCTGACCCCAATTGGCCACAAAATGCACCCAGGTAAACTCATCCTTTTTCTGGGTTGAATGGGAGACCCTCTGCCAACATGAGTGAGCCTGGCACCACTAGCAGGGCAAAACAGTCAGGAAACTCATCAACAATAAAAGGCAAGGCAGAGTGCTCTCTTCCCACTGGCCCCCACAAGCCTGCACTGTTGAGATATACTGAGGTAGGGAGCCAGAACAAATAAGAGGGACACACTTATCACAAGGGACTTAGTCTGGGAAGCTTCTTTTACCCCTTCGGCACCACAAACCTAATACTCCTGATATTCCTTCTCCTATTGGGAGCCACCAAGGTCATCAGGTAGAACCAGTAGGAAGGATTCAGCCATAACAAATGACCAATCCCACTCTCCAGAGTATCCAGGAGAGTGATCCAGGGCATCAAGGTGGGTGGTTGGAACCAGCTATCAGAATGCAGCAACAAAATAAGCAGCAATCTGAGAAGACTGAACCTGAAAGCTCAAGAAAAGTCGTCCATATTCAGGGACACCAGAGAAGACACAGAACACCAGTTGGGGGATCTCCACAGAGAGACACCAGAATCCTGGCCTGAGAAACCCCTTCTATACTCATAGGCAGAGACCTAAGGAAGCCCCAGAGGGACCAGGGAAGCCAAACAAAACAAAACAAAACAAAAACAAACAAAAGAACACTGCAAATGCACACCCTTTGGAACCACAGCCCA
Source organism: Enhydra lutris kenyoni (assembly GCF_002288905.1). Taxonomy (NCBI): domain Eukaryota; kingdom Metazoa; phylum Chordata; class Mammalia; order Carnivora; family Mustelidae; genus Enhydra; species Enhydra lutris. The sequence continues at coordinate 71,216,612 of NW_019154087.1, forward strand.
CAAAAGTCACCCAAGACCTGAATGCTAACCCTAAACAGGGAAACAAACTTTCTACTAAAATAAAAGATATAAGCAGAACGTATATCTCCTAGTGTATTAGACAAAATGTCCAGAACACAAAATGGTTTGTTGTGTCAAGAGTCAAAAACACACACCTTGAATGAGAAAAGACAATCCACTGACTCCAATATGGGGATGAATTAGATGTTGGAATTCTCTGACACTACCACCAAGGATTTTAAAGCTTCCATCATAAGAGTACTTCAACAATCCATTTTAAAATTTGTTGAGTTGGGGCACTTGGGTGGCTTAGTTGGTTAAGCATCTGCCTTCAGCTCAGGTCATAATCTCAGGGTCCTGGGATGGAGCCCTGCATTGGGCTCCCCGCTCAGCAGGGAGTCTTCTTTTCCTTCTCCTTTTGCCCCTTCCCCTCCATTCATGCTTTGTCTTTTGCTTTCTCTCTCAAATAAATACAATCTTTAAAAAAATAAATAAAAAAATTTGTTGAGATAAATGGGAAAACAAAACACCTCAGCAAAGAAATAATACTATTAAAATAATAAAAAATTACAGAATCAAAAAAATATAATAACTGAAAAAATTAAAACTCACTAGATGACCTCAGTCATAGAGTGGAGAAGACAGAAGATAAAGTAAGTGAAGCTGAGGACACATCAGTAGAATCCCCCTCATCTGAACAACATGGAGAAAATACACTAAAGAAAAAAAAAAAAAGCAGACCCTCAAGGATCAGTGGGGCAATCACAACAGATCTAACATGTGTATAATCAAGAAGTTTGAGGGAGGGGTTAGAGAGTGAGACTAAAAGAGTATTTGAAGAAGTAATGGCTAAAAACTTCCCGAATTTGGTTAAAGGTATAAACCTATAGATCCAAGAAGCCAAGTGAACAAACTCCGAACATAATCCAAAGATATGCACACCAACACAAATCATAAGCTTTTAGAAATGAAAGACAAAGAAAAATCTTGAAAGCAAACAGAGAGAAATGAATTGGAGAACACCATTCAAATAACAGATTTCTTATCTGAAATCACAAAGGCCAGGAGAGATAGTAGAATCCACATTCTTCTCAGGCTCACGTGAAACATTAGCCAGGATAGATCACATTATAGGCCACAAAACACAACTTAACAAATTTAAAAGAATAGAAATTATGGAATGTCTGCTGTCAGACTATAGTGGAGTTAAATTAGAAGACAGTAACAGAAAAATAACCGAAAAATTCCCAAATACCTGAAGATTAAACAATATATATTTTTTAAGATTTTATCTATTTATCTGACAGACGGAGATCACAAGTAGGCAGAGAAGCAGGCAGAGAGAGAGAAGGAAGCAGGCTCCCCACTGAGCAGAGAGCCCCATGCAGGGCTCAATCCCAGCACCCCGGGACGATGACCCGAGCCGAAGGCAGAGGCCTTAACCCACCAAGCCACCCAGGCACCCCCAATATACTTTTTTCAAAAAAACAGACACATAAAAGATATGTTTATTAATCCTTTCATGAAAAATCTGTCTGCATAGTCACCACAGATAGTCACTGCAGAATCTTTACGCCTTTTGTTGTCCAATCTCCAACTTCCTTAGAGCCAGTGTCAGTGCTGGCTTTTGCAGACCCTCTTTCTCCATTCTGTTCTTATGCTCCTTTCACTATTTTCTTAAGGTCTTTTTCTTCTCATACAGGCTGTGTCTTACAAGTCTATGTTTGGGTTCATTTTTCTTTGCACAATCCAAGAAATCATAAATTATACCAAAATCAGTTGCATTGTCACCATCAAAATGGGTTCTGAATGAAATACAAAGATGACATCTTGTGTGATCTTATATATTTTGGCAGGTTTTTCTTGAATTTCTGTCATAGGTACTGTTGCCTTTCCTGGGTGAAGAACATCAATGACCCTTTCTTTTGCTGAAGGAGTCAGTGGGTCATAATCTTTATGGTCCAGATAGTTAATCTATCACTCATGATGGCAGCTGAGCCAACAATACACTTTTATTTTTATATTTTCATTTTTTAAAAATTTGTTTATTTCTCTGTGGGGGGAGGGGTAGAGGGAGAGAGAGGGGGAGGAAACTCAAGCAGACTCCATGCTGAAGGCAAAGCCCACTACAGGTTTCAATCTCATGACCTTGACATCAGACCTGAGCTGAAACCAGGATTTAGATGCTTAACTGACTGGACCATCCAGGTGCCTCATCAATACACCTCTTTTATTTTAATTTTTTTTAAATATTTTCTTTATTTATTTAACAGAGAGAGAGAGAACATGAGAGAACACAAACAGAGGGAGAAGGAGAAGCAGGCTTCCCACTGAGCAAGGAGCCTGATGTGGAACTCCACCCCAGGACCCTGGGATCATGACCTGAGCCTAAGGAAGATGCTTAATCTGCTGAGCCACCCAGGAAACCCTCATCAATACACTTTTAAAGGACACATAAGTCAAAGAAGAAATCTCAAGAGAAATTTAAAAATATTTTGAACTAAATTAAAATAAAACAAAATTTGTAGGATGCAGCAAAGCAGTGCTTGGAGGGAACTGAATGCATGGTGTTAGAAAAGAGAAAAGATCTAACACCAACAAGCGAAGTTTCTACCTTAGGAAACTAGAAATAGAAGAGAAAATTAAGTCCAAAGCAAACAAACAAACAAACAGAACAACACAACACAATAAGAACTGGAGCAAAGATCAATTAAATTTAAAACAGGAAATCAATGGAGAAAGTTATTGAAACCAAAAGCCAATTCTTTGAAAAGATGAATAAAATTGATAAGCCTTTAGTCAAGCTAACTAAGAAAAAAAAGAGAGAAAGAGAAAGAACACACTACTAATTACTAATCTCAGGAACAAAAGAGAAGATATCACCACAGCTTCTATGAAAATTAAAAGAATAATACAGACATACTATGAACAGTTCTATGCCCACAAATTTGGTAACATAGAAGAAATGGACCAATTCTTTGAAAGACAGAATCTGTCAAAACTCACACAAGAAGAAATAGGCTTGTATCTATTAAATTAATCTTACTAAGGGGTGCCTGGGTGGCTCAGTGTGTTAAGCCTTTGCCTTTGGTTCGGGTCATGATCTCAGGGTCATGGGATCCAGCTCCACATCTGGCTCTCTGTTTAGCAGGGAGCCTGGTTCACCCCCTCTCTCTCTGCCTGCCTCTCTGCCTACTTGTGATCTCTCTCTCTCTCTCTCTCTGTCAAATAAATAAATAAAATCTTTAAAAAATATAAATTAATCTTACCAAGAATTACTAATTTTTCTGGGATGCCTGGGTGGCTCAGTTGGTTAAGCATCCTACTCTTGATTTTGGCTCCAGTTGTGATCTCAGGGTTGTGAGATTGCGCCCTGTATCAGGCTGTTGAGCATGGAGTCTGTTTAAGATTCGCTCTCTCTGTCTAGGTCTCACTCTCTCTCTGATTCCCCACCCCACCCTATCCACCTTACCCCACCTACCCTGCTCACACACTCTCACTTTCTTAAAATAAATAAATAAATAAAATAAAATAAAATAGAATTACTAATCTTCCATAACAAAAAGCACCAGCCCCAGATGCATTCCCTGGTGAATTCTACCAAACATTTAAAGAAGAAATTTACACCAAATTCTTTGCAATCTCTTTCAGAAGATAGAAACAGAGGAAATACTTCCTACCTCCATTCTATGAAGCCACTATTACCCTAATACCAAGACTGAACAAAGACATTGCAAAAAAATAGAACACTATTAACCCATATTTCTCATGAACATAGCTAAGCATATTCTCAACAAAAGATTTGCAAATAGAATCCAGCAGTGTAAAAAAAAAAAGAACTATACACCTGACCAAGTGGTATTTATCCCAGATATGCAAGGATGCCCCAACATTAAAATATCAACTATTATAGTCAATCCCATTAACCAACTAAAGAAGAAAAATCACATGATGATATCAATAGATGCAGGTAAAGCATTTGACAAAATTCAACAAAGATTCATGATGAAAATTGCGGTAAACTAGGAATAGGGAGGAGTTCCTCAACTTTTTAAAGAATATAAACAAAGACCCAAGTGAGGACAGCTCCTGCTGGGTCTGAGTGTCACCAGCCCTCCCACCCCTCAAGACCATTGCTATTGACTAGCCCCTACTCCATGGTAATCATGTGCAACCAAAAGGCCCTGATAAAAAATGCCAGCATCTTGGAGGAGATGCAACAGGAGTGGGTAGAATGTACAACTCAGGCACTGGAGAAATACAACATAGAGAGGGACATTGTGGCCTATATGAAAAAGGAGTTTGACAAGGAATACAACCCCACCTGGGACTGCATCATGGTGAGAAACTTCAGTAGTTATATGACAAATGAAACCAAATGCTTCAACTACTTCTATCTGGGCCAAGTGGCCATTCTTCTGTTCAAATCTGATTAAAACCATGAACTGTGTCACCCACCCAGTGATCCACCCAAAGACAAGGACTGCAGTCTAAATTTCAAATACTGAAATCCTCCATCTTGCCTAAGGGAACACCTTGATCTTTGAACCTTTATTGTGTTGTTTTGTATGAGACATTCTCTGTATGAATTTGTTGTGATGATAAAACAGCAAAATAGCTTACCTTTATATTTATTTTATTTTACTTTTTTAAAAGATTTTATTTTATTTATTTGACAGACAGAGATCACAAGTAGGCAGAGAAGCAGGCAGAGAGAGAGAGGAGGAAGCAGGCTCCCTGCTGAGCAGAGAGCCCAATGCAGGGCTGGATCCCAGGACCCTGGGATCATGACCTGGGCCAAAGGCAGAAGCTTTAACCCACTGAGCCACCCAGGCACCCCTATTTTCTATTCCATACTTCATTCCCTATGTTTATGCTACTCAAAATCCATTCCTTTCAAAAAATAATAAATCTGCTGGAGAAAAAAAGAATATATATAGAACCCTATAGCTAACATCATACTTAGTATTGAGAAATTTGAAGTTTCCCACTAAGATTATGTACAAGACAAGAATGTCCTTAATGCTCTTTTTCAATATTGTACTGGAAGACTTTGTTAATGCAAAATGCAAAAAAAGGAAATAAAATAAATACCATGAAGGAATATGTATAATTGCCTTTTTTTTCCATACATGACATGATTGTCTATGTAGAAAGCCCAAAAGAACCAACAAAAACTCCGGGAACTAATAAGAGATTATAGCAAGCTTGTAGAATATAAGGTTAATATATAGAAGTCAATTGCTTTCTAAGATACCAGCAATAAACAAGTGACATTAAAAATTAAAAACACATTACCATTTACATTAGCCCCTCCAAAAATAAATACTTAAGTTTAAATCTAACAAAATATGTATAAACCCTATATAAGGAAAACTATGAGACTCTGTGATTAAAATCAAAGAACTAAATAAATGGAGAGATATTCCACATTCATGTACAGGAAGACCTAATATTTATTAAAATGTCAGTTCTTTACAACTTGATCTGTAGATTTAGAGCAATCTCAATCAAAATCTCAGCCAGTTATTTTGTGGATATGACAAACTGATTCTAACACCTGACGAGCTGGATTTCATCAAAATAAACATTTCTGCTCTATGAAAGAGAGATCAAGAAAATGAGAAGAAAAACCACAGAATGGGAAAAAATATTTGCAAAAGATGCACTTGATAAAATATCCAAAATGTGTTAAGAACTCTTAAAACTCAACAATATAGGATACCAACAACCAATTAAAAAATGGGCCAAGGGTGCCTGGGTGGCTCAGTCAGTTATGAAATCAACTTTTGATTTCATCTCAGGTCATGATCTCAGAGTGGTGAATTCAAGCCCTGCATTGGGCTCCACACTCAGTGAGGAGTTAGAACCTCCTTGAGATTCTCTCCTTCTCTCTTTGCCCCTCCCCCTGCTTGTGTGGACTCTGTCTCTAAAATAAATAAAGAAATCTTAAATAAATAAATAAATAAAATAAAAAATGGGCCAAAGATCTTAACAAATACCTCTCCAAAAAAGATACATGGATGTAAAACAAACACTTGAAACATCATACATCATACATCATTAAGGAATTGCAAATTAAAACAATAATAAAATACCACTGTACATGTATTTGATGAATAAGAATGAAAACACTACAGATTATGTACAAGACAAGAATGTCCTTAATGCTCTTTTTCAATATTGTACTGGAAGACCTTGTCAACACTGACAACACTAAATGCTGTGGTGGATATGGAGTGATAGGAACAATCATTCATTGATAGTAGGAATGCAAAACAGTATAGCTACTTAAGAAGATAGTTTGGCAGTTTCTCATAAAACTAAATATACTCTTACCACATGATATAACAATTTCACTCCTTGATATTTGCCCAAATGAATTAAAAACTTATATCCACACAGGGGCATCTGGGTGGCTCAGTTGGTTAAGAGTCCAACTCTTGGTTTCAGCTTGGGTCATAATCTCAGGGTCTTGAGATAGAGCCCTGAGTCAGGCTCCATGTTCAGCAGGGAACTTGCTTGAGATTCTCTTCCTCTTCGTCTCCCTCTGCTCCTTCCTCTTCTATGCCCCTCACTCTGCCCATCCCCACTTCCCTCTGTGTCTCTCTCAAATAAATAAATAAATAAATAAATAAATAACATATCCATACACACACAGAAAAACTACATACAAATGTTTATATTAGCTTTATTCATAATTGCCAAAACTTGGAAGCAAGTAAGATGTCCTTCAGTGGGTGAATGGATAAAGAAACTGTGGATGGGGTGCCTGGGTGGCTCGGGGGGTTAAGCCGCTGCCCTTGGCTCAGGTCATGATCTCAGGGTCCTGGAATCAAGTTCCGCATCGGGCTCTCTGCTCATCAGGGAGCCTGCTTCCCTCACTCTCTCTCTGCCTGCCTCTCTGTCTACTTGTGATCTCTGTCTGTCAAATAAATAAATAAAATCTTAAAAAAAAAAAAAGAAAGAAAGAAACTGTGGTACATCCAGACAATGGAATATTATTCAGTACTAAAAAGAAATTAGCTACCAAGCCATGAAAAGCCATGGAGAGACCTTAAATACATATTAATAAGTGCAGAAGCTAATCTGAAAAGACTGTATACTACATGATTCCAGCTACATACTACATGATTCCAGCTACAAGGCAAAATTATGGAGAGTAAAAGGAAATCAGTAGTTGGCAGGAATAGGAGGAATAACAAAGTAAATAGCAGTTTTATGGCAGTGAAAATACTTTGTATGGCATTATAATAATATTTATATGTCATTACATATTTGTCCAAACCCATAGAATGTACAACACCAAGAGTAAACCATAAAATAAACTATGGTGTTTGGGTTATTATGATGTCTCAGTGTAGGTCTGTCAATTATAACAAATGTGCCCCATACTGAGAAATATTGATAATGGGGGCTATGCTTGTCTGGGAGTGGGGAGTGGATATGAAATCTCTGTGCTCTCTCTCAATTTTGTAGTGAACCTTAAACTACAGCAAAAAAATTAAGTCTTAAAAAATTATATATAAATAAAGATGGATTTCTAACAAAAGAGTTCAACTAACCCAATGAAAGGTAAAAAAGACACAAAGGAATGAGCACCAGAGAAAATACATAAGATAATGGCAGACTTAAGCATTGATGTTTCAATAATTATCTTAAAAGTAAACAGTTTAATTACCAAAATATGAATACTGTTATAAAAAATTAAAATAATTACCCAATTATATGCTATTAAATGAAACTCAGTTAAAATTCCATGACATAGTTTAGTTAAAAGGAAAATGATAGAAAAAGATAAATAACACAAATAATAATTTAAAATAAAAATGAATAATAATATTAAAATATTTAGAATAATAGGTGGGAGTGGCTATATTAATATTTGATAAAGCAAACATCAGAGTAAAGGAAATTACTGGAAGTAGAGAGTACTAGAATTTCATAATGGAAAAAAATATAATCCACCAGGAAGACATAATAATCCTAAATGGGTAAGTACCAGAAAACAGAGATTCAAAATATTGAAACAAAACTTGACAGAAAAAGAAGAAAAATCCTCAATTACAGTTAAAAACTTTAGTGCTCTCTTTCAGCTACTAATAATAGCATTGGACAAAAAAAATCAGCAAGAATATAGAAATTTCAATGACACAATCAGCCAACAGACTCTAATTGGCATATATAGAACACTCCATCCAATAACAGAAGATGCATTCTTCTCAGGTTCACATGAAACATTTACCAAGATAAATCGTACCTGTTTGGACAAACAACAAATTTAAAAGAACTGAAATCATACAAAGCATGTTCTTTGACCACAATGAAATCAAACTAGAATCAGTAATAGAAAGACAAAAGAAGCATATCTGAACACATGGAAATGAAACAATACACTTCTAAGTAATCTACAGGTAAAAATAGATACCTCAAAAGAAATAAAAATTACATATAAAGAAATAAAAATGCAAATACAACACATAAAAATATGTAAGATCCAGCTATCACAGTGCTAAGAGGGAAGTTCATAGCACAGAAGCTTAAATTTAAAAATATAAAAAAAACTCAAGACAATATCTCAAATTCCTACCTCCAGACACTAGAAACAGAAAAGCAATATGAACCCAAAGCAAGCAGTTAGAAGGAAATAAAGATAAGAGCTAATAAGTGAAATTGAAAATAAGAAAATAATAGGAAAAAAAACTGGTTCCTCAGAAAAAATGATTAAAATTGATAAATTACTAGCAAGTTTAACAAATATTTAAAAAGAGAAGATATAAATGACCAATATTTTAAAAAATGAAGATTATCCTATAGATCCTGCAGACATCAAAGAGCTAATAAAGAATATTACAAACCAGTTTTATACTCATAAATTTGACAACTGAATCAAAATGAGCCAACTCCTCAAAAATCACACTACTAAAATGCAACTAATGTAATATAGGTAATGTGAATAACTATAAGCATTAAATGAACTGAATTTGTAATTAACTCCCTCCTAAATCTCCTAGACCTCATGATTTTAGTAGAGAATTCCACGAAATACTTAAAGAAGAATTAACATCAGTTTTACACATCTTCCATGAAATTAAAAAAAGGAAGGAATACTTTCCAACTCATTGTATGAGGTCAATATTATTCCAATACCAAAAAGACAAAGACAGTACAGAAGGCAAAACTACAGACCAAAATCTCTCATAACTTAAGTTGCAAGAAACTTCAACAAAATATTAGCAAATAGAATACAACACTGTATAAAAAGAATCATATGGCACGATCCAGTGGTATTTATTCTAAGTATGCAAGATTGGCTCAACATTCAGAACAATTAATGTAATCCATGAAATCACATTTTTAAGGAAAAAAATATATGATCATATCAGTTGATGCAGAAAAGTGTTTGCCAAAGTCCAACACCCATTTATGCAAAACAAAATAAAACAAAACAAAAATCTCAGCAAGCAAGATGAAAGCAGAGGGGAAGAACTATCTCAACTGGATAAAGAGCATTTACAAAACCACAGATAACGTTATAATTAATTGTGAAAGACTGAATACTTTCCCCCTAAGATCAGGAACAAGGCAAGGATGTCTCATCACTCCTATTTAACATATATTGGAAGATTTAGTCACTCCAATAATGACAGAAGAAAATAAATATAGTCATACAATTGGAAAGGAAGAAATAAAACCATCTCTATTTGCAGATGGTATGAAAATCCCAAGGAATGGGATTTTCAGATGGACAGAAAATCCCAAGGAATCTACAAAATTAAAAATAATAATAATAATGCACTCAACAATGTTTCAGAAAGAAGATGAACTGACAAAAGTCAATCTCATTTCTAATACTTAAACACAAAGATACCAAAATTAAAAGCACAATACCATTTACAGTGGCTCCAAAGTACATGAAGAAATTAGGTATAAACTTAAAACATGTACAGGATCTGTATGCTAAAAATAACAAAATACTAATGAAAGAAATCAAAGAGGATCTAAAAAAAAAAAAGTAACGGAGTCTTGAGTTCAAGACTCAACATAAAGATGTCAATCACCACCAAATTGTCTTTCCATTTAATGCCATTTCTATCAAAGTCCCAGCAAGGTTTTTTTGTGGCTATTCACAAGTTTATTCCAAAAATTATCTAGAAATGTGCAGGTCCTAGAATAGCTAAAATGATCTTGACAAAAAAAATATGAAGTATAGGAATAACTGTCCCCCAAATTAAGGTATATTGAATAGCCATGGTTTTCAGGACATTGTGGTATTGGTGGAGAAATAGATACATACATCAATGGAACAGAAGAGAGAATCCAGACCCACACAAATATGCTCACCTAATTTTTGACATCAATTCAAAGCAATTTAATGGAGAAAGGACAGCCTTTCAACAAGGGATGTTGGAGCAATTGGACATCTAAAGCAAACAATATGAACCTCTTTGTCACAGTAGATTGAGAACAAAACACAAAATGTGAAACTATTCAATTCTTAGGGGAAAAGAAGATAATTGTCAAGATCTAAGATGAAGTAAAAAGTCCTTAAACTTAACACAAAAAGCACAGTCCATTAGAGAAAAAATGATAAATTTGACTTCATCAAAATTAAAAACTTTTGCTATGCAAAAGACCTTGTGAAGAGGATGAAAAGAAAAGCTCCATCTTTGGAGGAAATATTTGCAAACTACATATTTGACAAGGGAGTAGTATCCTGAAGATATAAAGAACTCTCAAAATCAACATTTTTAAAAAGTCCAGTTAGATAATGGCAAAACTCATGAACACAGAAAAGGATATACAAAAAAAAAGATATCAAACATCCCTAGGCATCAAGGAAATGCAAATCAAGACTGCAAAGTGGTATCACTGCATACCTATCAGAATGGCAGAAATAGGAAATGTTGACAACACCAGCTGCTGGTGAGAATATGAAGAAGCTGGAGCACTCACACATTGCTGGTGGAAATGTAAAATTGTACAGTCACTCTGAAAAGAAGTTTGGCAGTTTCTTATAAGACTAAAAATGCAATGACCACATAACCCAGTGATGGCAGTCTTCAGCATTTATTCCAGAGAAATAAAAAATTATGTTTACCCAATAACCCATACACAAACATCCATAGCAGTTTATTCATAATAGTCCAAAACTGGAATCAGCCCAGATGTCCTTTTACAGGTAATCAGTATACCATGATACATCCAATGCCATGGAATGCTACTCAGCAATAAAAAGAATGAACTATTGATACATACAACACAACAATTTAGAAAATCTCTGGTGAATTTTGCTGGGGGAGAAACATCAATCCAAAAAGTTTACTACTGTATGATTCAATTTATATAACACTTTTGAAATGACAAAATTTCAGAAATGGAAACAGACTAGTGGTTTTCAGATACATGGAAATGCGGCATAGGGGAGGGGGGTGGCAGGACGGAAGTGGCTTTGCTATAAATGTAACATGAGGTATCTTCATGGTGATGGTTTAGTATTTCAACTGTGGTTATGGACACCCAAACATAAATAGATGATAAAGTTGTATAGAACACATACACATGCACAAATGAGTACAAGTAATTAACTGAGGAAATCTGAATAAGACCAGCAAATTACCTATCAGTCAATATCCTGCTTGTGATATGATACTATCGTTCTGCTAATGTTATCATTGTGGGGAATTCCGTAAAGTGCATGTGGGATCTCTGCATTATTTCTTAAACTTCAAGTGAATCTGCAATTATATAAAAAAAAAATTGAATGAAAAATAAAAGCACTCATTAAACAAAAAGAACATGGTAGATATTCTGGGAGGATATAAAGAAAACTGTGAATGTCTGCTTTTAGCTAACTTAAGTCTTTGAAAGACATTTAAGTCTTATGAAATGAATTTAAACCAATTCAACATTTAATGAGCCAAGAATTGCAGAGGCCAGAAATGGATATGAATTTTGCCTTCAAGAACTCTTCTCTACCAATGATTCTATCTTTACATCTCTATCTTTTTTCACTAAACTTTTTCAAATAGTTGTCTGCTCTTGGGTTGTATGTCTTTGTGTGCACAGAGCTCTTCTCAGTTCCAATAGACTCTGTCCTCACCCTTCTTCCGAAATGTCTGTGGTAGACATGATCACAGTGACTTTCTAATTGCCAAATCTGAAGGTACAACAAACAATGTTATGTGAAAAAGCCTGGAATAAATTTCATCAATTATAACAATGTATCACTTTGTTGGAACATGTTGCTGATGGAAGAGATTGTGCATGTGTATGGCAAGGAATATATGGGAACTCTCTGCACCTCCCTTTTAATTTTGCTGTGAACCTAAAACTGCTGTAAAAAAAAAAAAGAAGAAGAAGAAGAAAGAAATCTTTTTAAAAACAAAGAAAACATAATATATAACAACAGCAACAAAAATCCTGGAATATTTATGAAAATATTTTTCTGAAGACAACATGGGCAATTTTTATATATCCTAATTTTTGCTTTTTCCTAAATTTTACATTAAGCAGAAAAGGAGGAGGGAATAGAGAAAGAAGAGAAAGAGAACGAGAAAAATTATCCATAATATATGTGTGCATAAGCATTTCAAATGCAAATAAGTTACAATATCTTTATATTTCCAAAATGAAATCATGCAACAAATGTGTTTGGGTATTCAGAATATCATGACAATCCTTCCCTTTTTAAATATTTTCTTCAGTGTCACTTGTAAAAACTGTCTAATTCCTCCATTTAGCTTACGATAGTGAAATCAATCAGCCCTCATTGTTTAACATTGTTTAGCATTGAGGTTGTTTATGATATGATGTTTATGACAATATCTGTGTAGCTAAATCTTTGGTACATTGGCAGTGATTTCCTGAGGATATATACATTTTTAAAATTTATTTTCAGGGTTTTTAAAAGAGATTTTATCTATGTATTTGAGAAAAAGCCAGCAGAAGCTAAGGGTGGGGCAGAGAGAGAGGGAGAAGCAGACTCCCCGCTGAGCAGGGAGCCTGATGCCAGCTGGATCCAAGGACCCTGGGATCATGACCTGAGCCAATGGCAGAGACTTAACCATCTGAGCCACGCAGGCGCCACTATTTTCAGTTTTTTACTAAAAGTTGACAAACAGCCAATTTATCCACCACTTTGCCAACTTTGGAGATTATAACTAGAGGGGGAAAATATCTTTGCTAATTTATAGGCAAAAAAGATTTGTCACTGTGGTTGTAATTTGCACTCTTTTGTTTACTAGATAAAACTGATTTTTAAAAAAATCTATTTTAGACCAACATACCTGATGGGTACTCTGTCCTTTCTTAAAGCTTTCCAAGGGCTGATTTTATACCAAAACTATTCAACTTCCTCATATATATTGCAGACATTTTCTCCCACTTTGCCCTTTTAACCCTGTTTATTATGGGTTTTGACATTCAGGCATTTTAACAAAATGTGTTGTCAAAACCAAAGTAACAGATGTTATAGCTGGTGAAACTATGGGTCATTTGTTTTTTTTCCTTTTCTCATTTTTCTACAAAGAATACACTTTCTTCGTGTATATTGAAAAAGAAATCAGTCACAATGAGAACATTACATACAGAAAATTAAATGCTAATAAAGCTGTATCAGAAGAAATTATAGCTTTTGGTGATTTTCTTATTACACATGAACTAATGAGGGTAGGTGAACTGGACATTCAACTTCAGATACCAAAAAAAATGAAATAAAACCCTAGCCAGCAAAAAGAAAAGTCTAATTATAATGAATTTAAAGGGAAAATACAATAAAATTGACTTAAAATGGTTATCAAATCTGGTTCTTGTGAAATTTCACCAAGAGACAGTAAATAGCAATAGAAATAATAATGAGAATAAATAAGTTATGAGGATGAAAAAGTACAGCATAAGGAATATACAATAATATTGTAATAACTTTGTATGGTGACAGATGGTGGCTAAATTTATGATGGTGAGCATTGTGTAACATGCAGAATTGTCAAATTCCTATGTTGTACACCTGAAATTAATACAACTTTGTATGTCAACTGTACCTCAATAAAAATAAATTAAATATTAAAAATGAAACCGCAAAAAATGAAAAAATCACAAGGGTAAGGACATATAAAAACAGATTTTCTAAACTATAAGATAATTCTCCACAAAACTCCAGCAATGGCCACGGTCACCAAACTGTGGAAAGAACCAAGATGCCCTTCAATGGACGAATGGATAAGGAAGATGTGGTCCATATACACTATGGAGTATTATGCCTCCATCAGAAAGGATGGATACCCAACTTTTGTAGCAACATGGATGGGACTGGAAGAGATTATGCTGAGTGAAATAAGTCAAGCAGAGAGAGTCAATTATCATATGGTTTCACTTATTTGTGGAGCATAACAAATAGCATGGAGGACAAGGGGAGATGGAGAGGAGAAGGGAGTTGAGGGAAATTGGAAGGGGAGGTGAACCATGAGAGACTATGGACTCTGAAAAACAATCTGAGGGCTTTGAAGGGGCGGGGGGTGGGAGGTTGGGGGAACCAGGTGGTGGGTATTAGAGAGGGCATGGATTGCATGGAGCACTGGGTGTGGTGCAAAAAACAATGAATACTGTTACGCTGAAAAGAAATTTAAAAATTTTTTTAAAAATTAAAAAAAAACTCCTTATTTAAATATTTGAAATTAAAGTTGAAATGAGCAGTCTTCTTGGAAAATACAAATGTCCTACATTGAATACAAATTCATGCCTTAAAATCTTAAATAAGATATTCATCAGACAATAAATGGGAAGAGTGTTATCAGAGGATGACTCCCTACAAAAGCGTTGAGTCCAGACAGTTTCATAGACAATGTTTCTCAAGTCATCGAGAAACAAACAATCCTTATTTAAAGTGTTTAAGAGTATAGACAAAGGCAAAGATTATTTTCTAATTTACTTTCAATCACACTTATGAATATAAGTGCAAAAATATTAAATCAAACATTAACAAGTTAAATGCTGGATCCACTAAAATAAAGAACTCCCCAGATTAATGCCAGAAAGGTTTAAACTAGGAATTCAAGGAGAATTCAAGATTGAGGGATAGGTTGACAGATATGATTATGTTAACATGACAACATAAATCACATAGTCATTTTCAGAGATGCAAAAGCAGAACTTAGTAAAAGTCAATATCTAGTGGATGAGATCAAGAATAAATACTTTCAGGAAAGCATGGAAAGAAACTGACAAAACAGGATGAAAGATCTGTCTGAAACTAACAGCAACACTAAACTGAGAGGTAAAATAATAATCACATTATAATCAAATAGAGAAACAAGGTAGAGATGCCTACACGTGCAGTTTGTACTTATTATTGCTCTGAAAGGACTAGCCAAGACAAAGGTATTGAAAAAGAGCAGTTAGTATCAGAAAAAGGAGACAACAGGAAAACCTAAGAGAAATGACTGGAAGACAATGACTCCTCACTGGAGTACTGATTGCTTGGATAAGCACGTTATGAGAGGTGTTGTGGATGAAAGCATACTGCAATACCAGGAAGGTATTTTGTGCATGATCGACTGAATGTCAAGTTTATAGGGAGGGACAAAAGACCCAGAAGAACAAAGTCACAAGACTGACACTGACTCCAAGACAATAATCAGGAAGTGTGGGGCTGGTGCAAGAAGAGAGAAGTAGATCAATGGAGCAGAATAAAGAGCCCAGAAATAAACCCACATGAAGACAGTCAACTGATCTTTGACAAAGGAGTAAGCACAATTTGATGGAGAAAGGGCAGTGTTTCCAACAAAAAGTGCTAGAACAACAGGATATCCACATGCAAAAGCATTAGTGTAGACACAGAGCATGTCTACACTTCCGTAAACATTAACTTGAAATTGATCATAAACCTAACTTTAAAAATCAAACCTGTAAACTTCTAGAAGACAATGCAAGAGATAGTCTAGGTGACTTAGGATTTGACAATGAGTTTTTGGATAAACATGGTAAATTTGAGGACTTGGGAGTAATTAAGGAAGAGACAGAGTCATAAGGAGTAATAACACACAAGAAGTCATTCATAGACTGCATTAGAGAGGAAGTCCTTTCCAACAAGGGACTTTCCAGAGCCAGTGGCACAGGTCATCACCCAGAAAAGGAATGAGGACAAGGACCTCCTAGGAAAAAAGGGGACATCAGAGAGGGGGCTACTTGTCCGGGTGATGTCGCTCAGCAGCACGGTGGGAAGTCTCTGGGTCAGAGATCTCTGACGGGCAGCAGCAGTGTTTGGTCTTTTATAGCTACACGGTTTGTCTTGTTTATGATTACTAGATGTCAGGTGCAGTTGCACAGGTTTTGCAAAATAGGTAGGCTCTGGACGGCTAGCAATGTTTATTTGGATTGTGTTTAAAACGATTTCATGTGTAAGAGTTTGTGTTTTGTGCCCACGGGCTTTGAGCTGATAGTCTCAGCCTGTGTAAAACAGAAACAACCTGGGTCCATTTTAAGCCAGCATAACTATCGGGCTCATTTATACAACATCAGTGAAAGAAAACATTGATAACTTGGACTTCATTAAAATTAGAGACCCTTCCTTTCAAAAGACAATTTTAAGAGAATGGAGAGACAAAACACAGCCTGGGAGAGAATATTTGCAAGACATTTATCTGATAAAGGATTTGTGTCCAAAATAAATTTAAGAAACGTAAAACTCAACAACCAACCAATTGAAAATGGCAAGAGATCTGAGCAGATACATCACTAAGTACACATGATGTAATGAACACTGAGTGTTATATGCAACTGATGAATCAGTAAGTCCTACCTCCGAAACCAATAAAAAAAAAAAGAATACATAGAGATGGTAAATAAGCATTTGAAAATATGTCATCATCTGTCATTAGAGAATTACAAATTAAATCAATAGTGAGATACCACTGCACGCATATTAGAATGGCTAAGATCTAAATAATGGACAGCCCTCAGTGGTTTGGTGGATGTGGTGTCTCACGGCTAGTGAGAATACAAAATGGTACAGTCCCTTTGGAAGACAATTTGAGAGTTTTTTACAAAACCAAACATACTCTTACCATCCAAACCAGTAATTGCACTTCTTGGTATATCACCAAATGAATTGAAAAGATGTCCACGTGAAAATGTGTGCACAAATTTTTTTAGCAGCTTTGTTCATAATTGCCAAAACTTGGAAGCAACCATGATGTCCTTCAATGACTGAATGGATAAACAAATTGTGGTATAGCCATACAATGCAATATTACTTGCATTGGAAAGAAATGAGCTACCAAGTCACGGGAAGACATGGGGGATCCCTAAGTGCGTATGTCTTAGTTAAAGTAGCCAGTCTGAAAGAACTACCTAGTGTATGATTCCAGCTGTGTGGCATTCTGGATAACCAGAACTATAGAGACAATGAAAAAATCAGTGATTGCTAATACTCCTGTTTGTAGTCCAAGAGTTTGCTAGTTTTAACTAGTAGATATTAATTCTCCTTCCTTCAACATGGGCAAAAATTGAAACATGGATAGTTCCCAGAGTTCTGAGAGTGCCTTTCTTTAGTTCAGACCCAGTTGCTCTACATACGATTAGAAATTCCCCAAAGATTGCGGCATGTTTCTAAGACTAGCACTAATACTTATAAATTCTGCCCACTCTTCCTAATTTATGCCATACTTCCCTTCTGTGTCCTAGAACAGCAATAAATTTAAGCTACTATCTGAAAATCCATAGCCTGCATACAGAACAGGCTAATTCTTTTTTTTTTTTTTTTAAAGATCTTTATTTATTTGAGAGAGATAAAGGGGTGGGAAAAGAGTAGAGGGAAGGGGACAAGCAGGCTCCATGCTGATCACAGAGCTGACACAGGGCTCTCCTTCCCAGGACTCTGAGCCAAAATCAAGAGTTGGATGCTTAACTGACTGAGCTACCCAGGTGCCCCAGGACAGGCTGATTCTTACAAGCTTTATTCTGTTCTTAATAATGTAGCTTGACATTGGAAAGAGTATGTGCTATGGTGAGTGCTGTGAATTGTGTAAGACTGATAATTCACAGACCTGTATCCCTGAAACAAATAATACATTATATGTTAATTTAAAAAAATATTGTAGCTTGAGATACATTCTAGTTCCAAGGGACTAATACACTTTATGGGCCTTTATTTGGAATCCTTCTCATCCACCTGCTGGGTTGCCAAAGTATGGGAGACATGTCTCTACTTTTCCCCACCCATCACACTCAAATTCATGGCCAAAGAAATTCCAGTCATGCCAACTGACTCAAGTGCCCTTACTTCCAGTATGAAGGATCTTCTCCTAAAAGACTAACCTCTGGCATGATGTATGCCTCAAACGTAACTAAGACCTTGTTCCTTACACTCAGTCAGTAGTCTGGGTCCTCACAGGTCAGGGTTTAACACTAAGGCACTGCTGATGTTCAGCCTCAAGGCTGCTATTTCCAGAGGAAAACATTTAGAAGATTTCACATGCTGATGGAATACAGAGAAGAGCTAACATTGTTAGATGTTCAGATTATCGTATTTTCTTATGGGTGAGATTTTTCAATCAGGACCATACTGTAGAGACGAGAAAGCTTATGGGAGAGGAGTTTAGGACAAAAGAAATTGATTCTCACTGTTAAAAAATGATTGAGCTCATTGCATTGGTAATTTTTTAGTGAAAAGTGAAAGTGAGAAAGATTCAGTACAGAGACATTGTGAAGAGTGTGGGCTTGACTCAATATGGATTCCCCTGCAGGCCCTGCTCTTTAAGAAGCATTCACATCAACTCTTCGACCTCAGTTTTCTTCTCTATTAAATAGAAATATCAACATTACTTCAAAAGATTAAGTTCTCCATATTGTTCACACAACACACCATACATATCTTTCATTTAATGCACTGTACTTTAATTGTCTATTTTTTTAAACTTTTTTTTTAAGATTTTATTTATTTATTTGACAGACAGAGACCAGAAGTAGGCAGAGAGGCAGGCAGAGAGAGAGGGGGAAGCAGGCTCCCCGCTGAGCAGAGAGCCTGATGCGGGGCTCGATCCCAGAACCCTGAGATCATGACCTGAGCTGAAGGCAGAGGCTTAACCCCCTGAGCTACCCAGGTGCCCCTAATTGTCTGTTTATATACATAGCTCCAGTGCCTGGTGTGAAGTTCAGCAGATATAGATCCTTAGTACATATTAGCAGACTTAAAAAGAACCGCTAGTGTAAGTGAAAGTCTGCTGGAAACTGCAAGCTCCCTGAGAAAGAAAGCTGTATTATTTTCTTCTCTTCACCGAAATTACAGTAGCACTGCATTCCAAATGCAGTAACCTTGTGATTTATATTGCAGATGGCTTATCTCCAAGACATGAATTTTTTTCTCTCTTAATGGAAATTACAATCTGTATTTCAGAGCACTTCGCATTCCACCATTCAGTGCCAGGAGAAAGCTGTACAGGTAAGGTCAGTTCTAAGATGTGCAATAAAGTGAATTTAAGGCGCTATATAAATCTGTATTTCAAAGGGTAATTCTCCCAGAGAACTTGTACATGACTGGGTCAGAAGAGGGAACAAGCCTCCATCCTGTAAAGCCAGAGCCGCCTTGATTTCCAAGCCTTTAGGTCCAACTCGAAGTGCTTGGTAGCTGGAAATGGTTACGAAAGAACTCCTCTTCTGATGGTACCGATAAGTAGAAAGCACTTTCTTCATGAGCTAGTCCTCTACTAAGCAATTCACTTATTTTGGGTTTGGTAAGTGATCTCAAGGACCAGAAAGTGGCACACACAATGGCGGTTTGGGGAAGTTTGAGCCTATGGGCACCAGGAGCCATTTTTCTAGGTCTGGGATTCTACTTCCTGTAGATTTTGGGTGATGCCCAGAACTGATTCCAGAGCACACAATTAATAAAATTTCCCAGCCTCAGAGTTCTTTCAAAGAGCTCTCTTGAGTTGCCATAGTAACGAAGGGGTTTTGGGGAGCAGGATTGAGAAGTCGATGCCAGATACGGTTTGAGCTCCCAGCCCAGCCAGAACATGGGCAGTCAACTGGCTGCCATCCCAGAGGACATTTTTGCTCTAGTTGGTATTTTGGAATTCTAGGGGCTCTTCCAGTGACTTCCTCATTGGCCTGGGTTCTCTGGGGAGGTTAATGACACAAGTCACAAGTCTGAGCCGCCGTCACCCGAGCATTGGTTCCTTCCCATGTCCTACTGGTGACTTGATGACAAGTATTTGGCAGGCTGTGGGCCCAGCGGAGCCCAGTGGATTCCATGTCGGCTTTTCGGCTGTAGCTATTTCAGGGTTTTTCACAGAACTTTTCCCTACTTTTGACTATATGGAGCAAAGGGGAAAGATGCAGAACGAGATAGGAAAAAGCCAGTTGATCTAACATCTTGGAAGGGAAAATTTGCAAAGGAGACCTGCTGCTAATGTTCCTGGGTCATTATGGAGCCAGAGGACAATGACCAGGAAACAGCCTTAGGGATCTCATGCTCCCTCCATGTTAGGGATTGGAGATGCTGGCTGGAATGTTCTAGATCACACAGTGAACAGCAGCGCTGAGGATCCTTGGCCTCCTGGCTCCAGAGGGTACTTTCTGTGCTCGATAAAAAACTGCACTGCCGTTTGTCATCTGATCAAAGTTAGACAGCATTCCGGAAAAGCATGCCTTTTAAAATCTAACTGAAAAATACAAAACTTGTACTGTGGATACTTTCTCTTTTTCTCATATCAAAATGAGATCGTTATTTCAATGGGAAAGAAGACAGAAAAAAAAATTAAATACCATCCTCAAGGTGGTGCTTGTTCAGGAACTCTGAATCTTCCAAATTCTGAGGGACATCAATCCAAAGCATGCCTGAGAAAAAACAAACTGCAAGGAAAAGGTATCCCTACTGAATTATCTTACTATTTCTCTAAACTGAGTGGCACATCCCTCCCCTTAGAACAGTGAATGCTATCTTGCTTCTCTTTCACTGTACCACATTTCCCCTTTTTTCAAATACAGAAGCATAATCAGAAAATACACAACGCTTCTAACGTTAGGAATAGCTGATCTCTGATTCTATTGCCCAATTTTATTTAAAATGTATGCTTTCTTTTCTCAGAGACTTTTCAGAATATGGTAGATTTGGAGCTTTCATAATAGGACCAGGGGCGACAGGGTTTCCACAGAACATTTTTCCTACTCATGAAGATAGTGAAAGAAGCTGAAATACATAAGTTTGCCAGATTTCGCAAATAAAAACTCAGGACATCTCATTAAATTTAATTTCAGTTAAACAATGAATAAGTTTTAGTATTTTTTTTTCTATTGTAATTTTTTTTTAATTTTATTTTTTTTAAACATATAATATATTTTTATCCCCAGGGGTACAGGTCTGTGAATCGCCAGGTTTACACACTGAATAAGTTTTAGTATTAGTGTAAGGGCCTATTTAGCCAGAACGGCTCCACCTCGGTGGAACAGCCATTTTGTTGTTTATGCAGTAAAACTTAAACTGACCCTGCCTCCCCGCCCCCAGGGGAACTTACTTAAAAGCAAGTCCAGGAAACCAGTAGAATGTGGTCGACCAGTCCCTGATAACAGAGCCTGAATGCAGGGATAAGTTGGGCCAGGTGGAGACATCCAATCGGTGGTGCGCACGTTTTGTCTCGCTAGCTACCAAGGAGTGTGAGCCCCACCCTTGGGCGCCTTTTGGGCACCAATTCTGACCAAGGTGATAGGCTGGTTCAAATATCTACTATAGGGTAAATTGTAATTCAATTGGTCACTCGTGTGTGACCTAGCATGACAACGCAGCTTTCTCTGCGTGTTACAATCTCATTGGCCACCTGTGTGTGGCCAGGCTCAACCACATGGCCTTTGCCCTTTAAAAGTTAGTCGGTAAGGCAGGGAGGGGTCACCCTCTCTGTAAGAGGCGGCCCCGATCGGTGGGTTTGATTCTCAATGCTTGGCACGAAATAAATGTTTGCTTGACCCTCGCTTTGTATCAGTCTCGTTCCTTTGATTACGGAACTCTCATTAGTATATCTCATGCAAGAGGTGGCAAAAACTTATGTCAAAAATGTATTTGTCATCTGAAACTAAAACCTAATTGAGCACACTGTATTTAGCCCAGCTATGGTACAGGGAGGAGGAGAAGAGAGGGGGAGAAGAGGAGGTGGTGGAGAAGCAGGAGAGGGAGGGGAAGGGAGAGGACGGTGAACTTCAGCAATTGCAACAATAGCCTGGGGCAGGGTCGGGGAAAGCATCATATTACAAAACCAGTTCCTTGTAAGGTGTCTTGTGCACTTGACAAGACTCAGAAAAGAATTTTTTTTTTTCACCAAATGGGGACTCCTACTTGATCATACTTGACACTTTGTTCCATTCTGTTTCATTCATTCATTCCAAACCATTTATTACCTGGGAAGGGAAGGGGCAGCCCGAATGTGGTTAATTTTCAGCTCTTCAGGAACTCACCAATCCTCCATGCCAGAAGAGAAATAAAAGCCTCTTGCCCCAGGGCTTGAAGGAGGGGACACTCTCCCTGCCAGCTGCAGGAAACAGGAGTGTTTGCAAAGAGGACACTCTCGAAACGTACCTTACAGCGTTCTACCTCTGAACCATGGTCCTATCAGGTCATTTCCGATCCTTCTTAAAAGCTGACTTCATAGAGGTCTGCTTTTAGATGGGAATCATGCAGCCAACAGCAGAGGAGGTGGCCGCTTTCGAGAGACAGAAGGTTTATTGGGAGAGCAAGTTGTAAGGTTGCGTAATTCTGACGGCACAAAGGACTGTGGTCTACTTGGGGTAAAGTCATATTTAGGGAGGATGCTTAATGATGGCTATACCTGTAGCAATTTGGCTCTGGAAGCAAGATTATCTATCTACCTATCTATCTCTATATCATGTCCAGTTAGCCAAGATATAGTATTTTCAAAATGCATCTTTTCCAGGACGCCTGGGCGGTTCAGTCAGTTGAGCGTCCGACTCTTGCTTTCAGCTCACATCATGATCTCAGTATCATGGGATGGAGCCCTGCCCTGGGCTCTGAGCTCAGCGGAGAGTCTACTTGGGATTGTCTCTCCCACTCCCTCTGCACCCCCTCCCGTCTCTTGCTCTCTCAAATAAATAAATAAAACGTATCTTTTCCAAAAATCATATTAATTGCCTAACCTTAGTCCATGACTCAGTCATTTTCCCATGGGCACCCATGTCAACTGTTTCGGTATTGAAAAGCAAGTGGGGGGAAATCATTGATTAATTCAGTATGGTGTTTACTATATAAGAGTAATATGTAATGTTAATAATAATATTAATAATATTTACTTATAAATTACAATTTATATTATTTATAGTAAATTGCTTACATATATGCTATATGTAAATTTATGTATACTATATATTAAGATATATAGTAAAATTACTATATATTAACACTAATATTAAGATATATAGTAAAATTACATAAGATATTTATGACATATAATATATATTATATTTTATATATTATAATATGTATAGTGAATAGAAGGGAGGATTTCTTTCCTAAAATAATATAATAATGCACACATATAGTGCATTATAATGTGACATAATATGTGTATATATATGCTTGCCATAATAAAATTTGATGCAAACAGAGCTAATGTCTATGAATAAGGTAGTATTGGGTCTCAAGTTCATCAGCCCAGTTCTCTTAAATAGAGCTCATTCCTAGAGAATATCTGGTAAATTTCAAATATGGAAGAAAAGAGAAGTCTCATGTAAAAGTGTATATGAGTAATTTTTGGTTCTTATTGCTGTCTATCTCTTTCTCTCTCTTTTTTTTAAAGAAAGCCAGATCTTTCTTATTATTCACAAACACAGTCATTTCTAGTCCTTAAATGACTTACTGGAATCAGGAATTTGACATCTTGTTCATATAAAGATTCAGAACTGTCAAAGGGATATATCAATATTACCAGATGCTAAAAAGACTGGAAAATGAATCTTACCCAAGCAATACACAAGAATATAGCAATTTCAGCTCAGAAACACAAAACACGTGCTAAAAATAAAAGAACATAGAGATCAATCCTTAATAATATCCTAAAAGGGAAAAAAAAAGATAATTACCAGATATTACAATACTCCAAATAAAAACAAAGAAGAGTTTGGGAGTCCAGTTTATAATTTAACTCTGTGGTCCTTAAACCTACAGGGAGGAAACTGAAGCTCTTCTGAAAAGGGCCAGAGGCAACAAAAAGAATTGTTGAACTCATTTTGACCCAAATCCCCGGACATCACCAGTCTCTGCATACAAATGCATACACCCTAACAGGAATATGCAAATGACACTGGCTCTGAGTCTTCACCCAGAAGGCAGAACCTCATCCCCTGGCATTTCCCAGGAGATGCCTCACTCACGCTCACAGTTCATTCCAGCAGCCTCACTCCGTGCCCAGCCTTTGCCCTGTTCCGCACCGGCACTGGCCCCATTTCCTCTGCTTACAGAGATGCCTTGGAGAAGCTCTGTGCTGTACTGTGTGGAACCGCCATTGGGAAAGTCTGATAAAGGTGCCACAGGGTACCACCTCCCCTGTCCCACCCCCACTGGATTCACTATTACAACACTTTGTTTTTATCTTTGTACCTCTGATGATTCAAAGTATAAGTCATGATAGAGCCTTCATGTCATTCCTGTCCTGATTGAGCTTCTTCTCTAACACCTAGCCCAATGCTTGGCACATATGAGGTACCCAATAAGTATTATAAATGATCAATAAAATATTATAAACATTTTTCCTACAGGGAAGTCCCGAAATTTTGGCTGCTCAAAGTTCTCTCATAACAATACTAAAATGGTCCTTCCTATGTCCAGGCAATTTGCCTGGGACTTCATATATGTTAACTCATTGCTTCCCATCAAACCCTCTCGAAAAAGGTACACTTCCATTTTCCCCCACTTATAGATGAGAGAACTGAGGAAAAGAGAGGTTAAAATACTTGCCTAAGCTCATCTAAGCAGTGAACAGTAGAGCTGGGGTTTGAACCCCAATAATCTGCTTTTAGTCAGAGCTCTTACCTTCCTACTGAATCACTTCTTTCAAAAAGTCCAAGAGGTCAGGTGGAAGAATCCATCTCCCTCCTCTCTGTTCTCTCTCTGCTTCAGCTTCCTTTGCCAGAAATCATGCCGTATGAAAACAAACCCTAAAAATAATAATAATAGGAATAATAATAACATCCCATCTTCCTCCCTACCTTGCTCTCTTCCTTCCTCCCTTCCACTCTTCCCTCCTAAGTTTCATGGCACACCCACACCTACCATGTCAGGCCCACACCAGTTACCAGAGCCACAAAGCTGACTAAGAACTAGTCCTTTCCACAGAATCACAGTCTAGTAGAAAAGCAGAGGGGCCAACAGCATTAACGACTTAACCTAAATAAACAAAACTCAGTGGAAGCGTCTGGTAAACCTCAATGCAGATAATGTTGGCAGAAAGAGACAGAGGCCAGCAGAAAACTGAGTTCATGAACAAATTGTGGGGGGGGGGGAAGAAGGTCAAGTCCATGTCAAGACTGACTACTGGCTCTTGAGGATGCCACTGTGAAGTGTGGTCCATAAGCTCACAGGCAGAGTATAAATTCCTGCCAGATGTTCCTAAGAAATAAGTAAAAAGAAAGTGGCAAAACTGCGAGGTTTCAAGTAAATCTCATTAGGCTGTACAGAGAGGACCAGAAGAGAGAAGAATGGATCACATAAGCAAATAACTGAAGGAGAGGAAATTTTGCATTTCACTAAGCTGTGTAATTTATCATTTTCCAGAAAAATCTTTTAAGGGCAACATTAAAGATTCTATTTTGGTCTGGTATTTCTTTAGTGGCATTTGTTTTGTGCCTGGGTTTACATCTTAAGAGAAAGGCCATAAGACACATGTGAGAGGGGTCTGTTCACGGAATAGAGAAATCTGGAAATACACTCTCCCTACCAGAGGTCAAACCAAGGCCTGGGAAACACTGGTCCGAAGGAAAATGGGAGATCCCACTTCTCACAGCTACTTTTCATTAAGGGGAGGAAGTGTAATGTCATAGAGCAAGGTGTTTGAAATCACAAAGCCTGTTGGAGCTCACGCTATGATTTATGAGCTGTTGGACCGTGGTCAGTTATATAACCTTTAGAAATCTTAACTTTTACCATCTGTAAAAGGAAAGTGTTGGTATTTTCTTCATAGTTTTTGTTTTGTTTTGGTTTGGTTTTTGTAATTGTTATGTCCCAATAATGGGTCCATGATTAAAGGAGCGAGACTGATATAAAGCGAAGGTCAAGCAAAGCTTTATTTCACGCCAAGCATCAAGAATCTAACCGAACATTCGGGGACGCACCTCGTACAAGAGAGGGCAACCCTTCTCTGTTTCACAGACTAGCTTTTAAGGGCAAAGGCCATGAGGTCGGGCCTGGCTACACACAGGTGGCCAATGAAATTGTAACACACAGAGAAAGCTGCACAGTGATGCTAGGTGACCAATTGAATTACAATTTACCCTAGTAGACATTTAAACCAGCCTATCACCTTGGTCAGAACTGGTGCCCAAAAGGTGCCCAAAGGGCAGGGCCCATACTCCTTGGTAACTAGGGAGACAGTATGCATCCCGCTACTGATCGGATGTCTCCACCTGGCCTGACCCACCCTTGTATCTGGGTTTTGTTACCTGGAGCTGGTTTCCGGCACTTATTTTTAAGTAAATCCCCTGGGGGAAGGGGAGCAGGGACAGTTTAACTTTAATGAGAGCCTCTTGCTAAATAGGTCCTTACAGTAATGATTACATGAGATTTTGCCTGTAAGTAGACTTCCAGGTGCCCCATCCATAGTAATGTCAGCTATCCTTGGTTGCGGTAGTGATGGTGGTTGTAGAAATGAAGGTATGTGGAAGGGAAAGGGGTGGTCCTTTACTGTTTATTTCCACTGCAACTGTCTTCAACTCTCTATTTAAATAAGTATAATAATTCACTCTAACTAAAAAAAAAAAAAAAAAAAAAGAATTAATAATCTGGGACCCTTCAGACATAAGTGCATTCTCCAATGCCCCTTTATGTCAAAATGCCAACCCATATATCTGTCTTTGGCAAGATTTGTGGGAGTTGCTTCCCATAATATTGATTTAAAAGCTTTGACAACATGGCCCAAATATTTCCAATCTCTTCTTAATAAGGTTAGGCACTATATTTAAACCCTTCCTGAATCCATTGATATTTTATGCTTGTTGGGGTAAGGCTTACTTAATGTTGTCTGCCTGTAAGTACATATGAAAGAAGCATTGGTTTTCAGCTCTGGGACTGTTAACTCAGGAACTTGAAGTTCTGTCTCTTGGTAAATTGATGATCACAAGTCTCCAAGAACTACTAAGACAGGGAAGGGTGTCCTTGCTGCTGGGTGTCCACACCACCTGGAATCTTCTAAGTAGCAGTCTGGTTCCCCAATCTCTACTCCCCAGTGGCTCTGGTGGCCTTGTTCCCCCACCCTCTCCCTTAAGGCACTGCTAGAAAGAGCTGCAGTGGCCACCCTCTTCATGGTCTCAAATACCAATCAGAAAGGTCATGGCAGGAAGGCATGTCAACTGCAGCATCTAATTCTGACTACATTACCCGCCCCCACCCCAAAATTACTTTGACCAAAACCATGCTGACGGGAAGGAAAAATTGAGGAATAAGCCAGATTTGAGCGAAGAAACCAAGAAGAGGGTCAACATTTTGGAGAATTCAATATCAGGGCTTCCTACGCAAGGAAGTAGAAAATTTCTTTGTGAGCAAATGCTATTAACATTCTCTTTAAATTCAGTGCTTTAACTAGACACGACACAGGGCGTTTGGCATGGACTGCATTTCCTGTCACAATTTATTTTGGAGTTAGAAAATGTTTTTACTCAAAAACTAACTGAAAGCCTACTTCTCTGCTGTCATAAATCAAGTCATCTCACCCATCTCAGTAGGACTTGGACCCTATCCAAAAGTTGCCCACAAAAAGAGAAATGAAGAGCTTTTGCAAAGGGAGGATACCTTCTGTACTAGGAAGGACTGAGGGCACATCATTTCCCAAAGGATTTGGAGAAAGTTCCTAGAGATGGCCTTTTGAGTTATCTGACAGACTTGCCCTACCCATTTCAACCTCCTTGGAGGGTCTGGTCACCATGTTGGCAGGCTAGTGGAATAAAATAAAGCAATATGATTGTTTCCATGAGTGCCAAAGCTCCTTTTTCTCGGATTCCTGAAAGCAGAAAGCACATCAGGCTTCTGTGGGATGGCTTCACAAACATAGCAGGATGGTCAACGTTGAACTTCTTGAGTCGCAGCACCTGACAGAGCTCATGGAACACAAGACACTCAGTAAACGCTTGACTGATGACATGTCACATCTGCTGTTGTTAAATTTGATTTCTGTGTGTTTCTTATTTATCTGTCAGCTTTTATTACTGTTTAGGCATATCTTCAAAGATGGTTACATTTTCCTCAAGTTCGTTTCATAGCCAAATTTTTATGAAGCCCCTGGTACCACCCCCTGGGCCTTTATGACAGCCCCATTTTATACCATTTATCACACTGTGCTGTACTGGCCTTTTGCTCAGCTCCACTACCCTTTAGAAAATGAGGGAGGACTTATTCTTGTTTATCATTGTCACCCAGTGCCTAGTGCAGCAGACATCTTTTGGAAGTGTTCAGTAAATACCTATTGCATAAACAAATTCTTATACCCAAAGTTAAAGCTTTGTGTTTCCTAAGCAGTAAACTGACATCTATCAATTCTAAGGCTCCTGAAAAAAAGGTTGTTTTCAACATGAATCAAAACTGGATTGCACAATTTGCATGAGACAAACATTTTAATGCTAATCTTTGCTTTCTATTGTGTACTATTCTCCTTCCTGCTAATTTTGCTGTCAGAGGTCTCAGAGGAGAGTGGAACATTTTAATTATGTCACCTTGGCAAAAATGTAAAACACAAACCATCATTTTTAAGCATACTCTTTTCTTCAGGTGCTGTTTTGTTTTTTTGGTTCTGTTTTGTTTTATTTAATGGCAGCCATTTCCTCTTTAAAAGTTGAGTCTAGAGTTGCTTTGAGCTTTACGGTACAAGAATACAAACTCTTTTTCAACATTCTGCAAATATTTGTTGAGTTCCTAGTATTGCAGGACACAATTCCAGGAGCTAACGAGAGAGGCAGAAAGATGGATAAAATTGCTGATCACATTGAGCTTAAATTCTAGTGAAGGGGAGATGAGCAAGAAACTAATACAGGAGAAAATGTCAGGAAATGGTCAATGTGCTAAATAAAATAAAATAAATTTATGTACAAAGTCCAAAATCCAAATGCTGCACAGGACTATTCTAGAATGGGTGGTCAGAGGGCAATCTAAGAAGGTGAAATTAATCTGAGACCTGAATGAGGACAGGAGTCAACTATTGAACCAGGGTCATTGCAGGCGGGGCGGGGGGGGGCGGTGGTTGGCAGATCCCAAACTGGGAACACACATGGCTCGGCCAAGGAACAGATCATCTTCTGTAGGCCTGCAGGTCCGCCTAGGTAAGTGCCACAGACTAAATGTTTGTATCACAAATCATACGTGGAAATCCTAACCCCCAATATGATGGTGTTAGGAGGTAGATGGAGCCTTTGGGAGGTGATCAGGCCATGAGGTTAAAGCCCTCATCAATGGGATCCTGCTCTTATAAAAGAAACCCCAGAAAGCTTCCTCACCCCTTCCACCAGTGTGAGGACATAGCCAGATGATGGGCCATCTGTGAACCAGGAAATGGGCTCTCACCAGACAAATCGGCTATCATCTTGGACTTGGATTTTCCAGCCTACTGAACTATGAGAAATAAATTTCTACTGTTTATAAGCCACCCAGTGCATGGTGTTCTGCTAGAGCACCCACACTGATTAAGAGAGTAACCCTATAACCCCATGGAGCAGACCCTCAGGTCTCCCTCTATGCTTGAAAGAAAGCCTGGCTCCACCAAAGACACTGTGACAAGAAAGATGGATCAAATCCACCAAGTCAAGCTATCACACAGCTACATTTTGAAAGGCATTGGCATCAACCAAACTTACTATCCCCCTAAGATCATCAGATCATCTACAACCTTCTGCTTTCTGTTCCTGGAAACTTAATGCTAGAATAACCATCTTCTTTCACTCTCTGTGTGTTTCGCGCGCGCGCACACACACACACAGGTTCAGAATCCTCATGATGTTCTTTGAGGATCTGACTACATTTCTGTTAAATTATTTGTTTATGCTCCACAATTTACATAGCAGAGAAGCAAAGTGGTCCCTAAGTTCCCTGCTCACACACATGCACACATGCCTGCTCTACATATTTATACTAAATTAAACCCTTTACCTCCAGTCAGTCTAACCAGGAGTTTTTCTCACAAAGGGATTTTTCTGGGAGGTGGGTGGCTGGTCTGTGGCCCTGAAAACGAGCAGAAGAGGCTCATGCGACCCGTGCCAGCCCTCAGAGAAACACAGAACCCCCAGATTTTAGTATTACTAAGCAGGTTAAGTCTCTGCTTCCCACCTACAAAGCCCATGCAGGGCTTTCGCCTTGAAATTCTGTTTTAAATAAAGAGTTCATCCACATGTATAAAATACATGAACTATTGGTGGTACTTTTCCTCATTTTCTCCTTTCATCTTTGTAGTAATCTCTTGAGGGAGGTGTCTTGTAGAACAGTTAAGGGTGGCCCAGGCAAAATTACCTCTGGTCACACAGCTGATTTGTTCTGCTGGGATCTGAGTTGAGAGTTCAGGAAATCCAGTTCTTTTTTCTTCAGCCCTGCAACACAAGCTCCTGACAGCCTTGTCTAGGCTCCCACATGGGCCCTGTTTCTTTAGGTCCAGGGGAACGGCAGTTTGATTTTTGGGTTTGGGGCAAGGGGAGGTTTCTTGCGCTGAAATTGCTGTAATTTGATTCCTAAGAAATTTCTTGACTCATTGAAAACAGACAATAGGTGACAAGAGGGTGAGAGAGAGTAGAGGTGGAGGTGGGGAGGACCAGAGAGAGAAGAAGAAAAGGAAAGCTCACATTTATGGAGCTCCTGCTACTTTCCAGATGCTGAGCAGGGTTCTTTACATGTAAGGGATCTCCTTAAAATTCTCCACCTCCCAGCCCTTGCCTCCTGGTGTAACACTGATTACCGGGAATCTGAGGTCGGCTGGCCCACGGAAAAGCCCAAATACCAACTGGAAACAACAGCCACTCAGTGATTTTATTTACTTGTTTATTTATTTTTAGTGCCTGATATTAGAACACCTGGGAAAGCAGGCTTACTGCTCTTGGGCACCTCTCTGTGGCCATTGCAAGAACATTCCAGAAAAACCATTAAGCTGCATGGCTGAGCTGCTCAAATGAACAATAAACCCTTGGCTGTCTTCTCGTCTGTCTTTTCTGCTTCGTGTCACATTAAGCATATAAATGGTTAACAGAAATGTGCTTCTTCAATATTAGTGACTGTCCTCTGAGTGCTTTCCAACATAAATATATGCCCAGAGGCTTTGGAACCACAGAGGTCTGAGCCACACACTGCTCTGCCTGCCAGATAGCTGCTGTCCCACAAGCTCATTGGTCTGCATCTCAGTTTCTTTGTCTGTCAACCGGGCCAACAACCCCTATCCTTTGGGGATGTTGTGGAGATTAGATGAGATGACCCACGTGGAAGTATCCAAGTCCTTCCGTGGTTAAAAAATGTTGGCTCCTTTTCTCTCCCTCTCCTTTGCCCTCTACACAGCATGATTTCCACCTAAAAGTCTGACGCTGAACACTCTCAGTGTGGCTTTGTCTCTAAGCTCTGCGCAGAGTCTAAGGGAACATCACAGATCTAGGCAAAGCGAAGAAAGGGAAGGAAGTCTGGGAGAGTGGGTTAGCTTTAGGGGCCTTTCGGATGATGATTTTGATTTGGTGATCCCAAATCAAAGAGCTGAGTGAAGAGAGGCTCTTTTGGACAGGCTTTTCACAAGAGGTCCCGCCGGGAGCCTTCCGGGCTGGATGCGGACCCGGGCTTCCTTTCCCAGCGCAGAGAGCAGCTGCCTTGCTGCAGCGGCCATGTTGGAGGGCGTTCCGTGCACTCGGGTGTGCGCGAAAGGCAGCTCCTCCCCGGAGGGACCGAAAACAAAGGACAAGGTCCTTTTTCTCTGTTTGTATTTATTTTGTGGACAGCTGCAGCAAAACTCTACCTGTGGCAACCTTTCATGACAGATGTCCTTTCTGCTTTTCGCGGCAGGCATGTTTCCAAAGCAGATGCCAAACGCATGCTGTTGCCCAAAGCTTACGTATGCATAGACGTGAAGGAACTAGAGACTCCCGAGAAACCGCAAGGCCGGAAAACCAGGACCCAGCTGGTTCTCCTGTCTGGTAGGGAAGGAAGGGAAGGAGCTCTTAGGGAGAGAGAGCCCTCTGTGTGTCCCCAACTCCTCTGCTTTTACCTTTGTCATCTCCTTGAAAAGGGCATGGCCTTTGGGTAACCAAAGACCTGGGTTTGAATTCTAGTTGTTATTTGGGGGCTCTGAGACCCTGGAGAAACCACTGACCTTTGCTGGGTTTCAGTTTCCACATCTGCAAAAGAAAGACCATGATTTTGTGAGGAGAAAGTATGACGACAAATGCAAAAACCCCACAGAGTTAATAAAAACATAAAAGATGCTCAATTGGTTATTTTTTTCCATTAATGGGGGAATAATATCAAATAGTAGCTTCCTAGGAAATGAATACGCTTGTGGAATATTCATATAAACCATGTTTAAAGCAATTAATAAGAAGCTTATATGCAGTAAAATATATTTAAAAATGAACCCCAAAATGTTGATTATTTCTGGGTCACAAAATCTAAGGGAATTTTTATTGCTTTATTTATAGTTACTTGTGTTTTTCTAATTTTTTGGCAATAAACATGCTTTGCTTATATAAGAAAAAATAGAGCCAAAGCAGTCTCAGAATCTTAATAGTCCAGAAAAACGTTCAAGATACATTATTGTATGGGCGCCTGGGTGGCTCAATGGGTAAAGCCTCTGCCTTCGGCTGGGGTCATGATCTCGGTGTCCTGGGATGGAGCCCCATGTTGGGCTCCCTGCTCGGCGGGGAACCTGCTTTCCTCTCTCTCTCTGCCCACTGCTCTGCCTACTTGTGATCTCTCTCTCTGTCAAATAAATAAATAAAATCTTTAAAAACAAATACATTATTGTAAACAAACGTGGATGTGCACAAGACCACACTATGATAGGTGTAGATAACATGTAGAAGCTGCAGTGAGACTGTAGAATAAAACCTTTGCAATCTCTATGTGGGAAAATTGTAGTGCTTTTATCTCTCTTTCTTTCTTTTGATGCACTTTTTCTACATTTTTACATTAGTTCTTAAAGTCCTGAAAGAAGAAACAATTAAATTCTTTAAAAAGCAAACAGGAGCTCCAGTGGCGCAATCGGTTAGCGCGCGGTACTTATACAGCAAACAAAAGGAGAACAGACATTCCTGACAGTAAACAAACATGTTGCACATACAAAATAAGTTATAGAAATAAATATATGGTTTGCTAAGCCTGTAGCAACAATAGTGAATAAACAGCATATTTAATATCCTGTAATATCTCCAGATCACCTCATATCTGGCCTCAGTGCCAGCTCACATGCTTCCTCTGCCCAGAATTCTTTCCCCTCTGCCTATTCCCTCAGTACCACACTGCCTCTAGAAAAGGCTGCCGTGACTTAACTGCACTGATTTGTTCACATATCCATCCTTTCCCCCTAACCTGTAGGAACCAGGTCTCATTCATCTCTTTATCTTAATACTTAATAAACTGATTGGAACGTCATATGTGCTCAATAAATGTTGATTAACTAAATCACTTCATCTAAAATCTGCTTCATGTCTATCTTAAGGTATATTGCTATCAATGCCTGCCAGTCTTATAGTCTGGTTATTGGGAAATCTGAGGCCAAAATTACAGTTCTAAGTCTGTATTACAGAGGCGTTGTAAGATTAATCAAAGTAAAGATGATAAACTCACTTCCTAATATTGGAGCTAACCTAACAATAATTTATGAATAAAAAGCAAAGGGCCATGATCGTATCAAGACAATATATTTGCAAGGCATACCTGCCCCAAATTGACTCCCAACTATATCCGTACACATGCACGGAGGAAGAACTTATCCATGTTCTTAATTGTTGCTTGCAACTGGACTTCTTCCTGTGGTCATTCTCAATGACGGCTACACATTAGAATCACTGAAAAAAATTTTTTTATTGTGACTCCAAGTTAATGAAGACAGAATCTCTGGCAATTTAGAATTAAAATTGAGAGTTATTTGCCTTTAAAAATGGAGGAAAGAAGTTGTATTTTAAAGCAGTTACAGTCCGTTATGGGAACACTCCACCAATGTGTGATCAACAGGGTGACCCTAAAATGAACTAGAACTAGAACTAGAACTGTCCTGAACAAACCAAGACACATACTTCCCCTAGTCGTGAACCGTATTTTGAGGCTCATGCTTCTAATGGATATGATCAAGAATGAACCCAGGACCATTAGTTGTTGCCTGACTGCCAGAATCCTGGCAAATTTTGAACCAAATGAATGTCATGTCCTGGTAGTTTTGGAAAAAAATAGGGATGGGAGTTTGAGACTGGGTAGAAAACTGCCAGCTCTTTAAAAACATATCTAGCTATCTATCTATCGATAGATAGATAGATAGAAAGATATAATGCAGATACTAGAAGTAAAATATGCCAGTGTATTTTCTGCTTCTGTCCAAGAAGGTGGCTCCCCAAACATCTGATATCAGGCATGGAGTGCTCCAAGGTCACTCAAACCTCCATTTTCATCTCGTGCCTATGATGCTACTTTCCTCTACAAGCTGGTCAGGATTACCGCTCTCCCTAGCCTCCCAGTTCCTACAGATCTTTTCTATGATAAAAATCTGACCCAGAATAAAAAATGTTGCATATTTATTTATTTATTTATTTATTTATTTTTAAGATTTTATTTATTTATTTGAGAGAGAGAGCAAGAATGGGAGAGAAAGTATGAGAGGGGAGAGGTCAGAAGGAGAAGCAGGCTCCCTGCTGAGCAGGGAACCTGATGTGGGACTCAATCCTGGGACTCCAGGATCATGACCTGAGTCGAAGGCAGTCACTCAACCAACTGAGCCACCCAGGCGCCAAAAATGTTGCACATTTATGATGATAAGAATAGAAAATATTAGAGAGAGAATCAAAGAATAAAGGCAGCTGTGGATATTGGAATGGGTACTGAGTCAACATACCTGGGTTGAAACCACATGACTCCAACCAAACTCCATTGCAGTCTGACCCCCTGTTGTGTGGGGGGTTTGTAAGAAACAAAGAAAATAAGCAATTGAAAATGTCTTTGATTCATGGTTAACTTGCTGACCGTGGTGCTGTGCATGTTGTCTGAGGTGGAATTATTAGACGCCAGTGATTGCACGATGACACAGGTAGCCACCAGTGCACATGAAAGCCAAGTACCTAAATAACTGTCAAAGGCAATTTTTCTAAAGGTCGATGTGGTTAACGTTATTTTCTCTATATTTAGATTTATTTCTGTCATCTTTGCTTTCTATTAACCATGATTTTTGTGAGCTGTATTTATTTTTCTTCTTTTTCATTGAATAATCCACTTCCCCCCCCGACCATGTCTGAAAGTAGGACATTCTATTTCCATTCTTTTCTGGTTATTTGTCTATTTTCCATGTGTACATAACTTTTCAAAATCTAACTTTAATTGTTATCTTTACCTTCACGGAGAGCATGAAGAGTTTAGAAGAATAGTTTTATCTCTACTCCATTCCTTCCCCACCTACATTCCACAGAGTAGGGTTGTAAATATTTCATTGATATTTGGATTTATAGCTCCTTATTATTCATTGTTATCACTGTCATAATTATCACTATTATTATTGTCCTACAACCAATGCGTCTTTCAGTTTACTCATGTGTTTACTGTTTCTCTGTTCAGCATTTCTTACATCTCTCCTCAATTCAATCTCTTTTATAGAACATGTGGACTTTTTTTCAGTGATGGTTTGTTAATGGCAAATACCCGACACTTGCTTGTCTAAAAATATCTTTTTTTCTACCCATATTCCTTAAAGACACTTCAGCTACATATAGAATTCAAACTTGACTGTTATTTTCTATTCGTATTTTTAAAATATTATTTCACTGTTTTCTTCTATCTTTGTTATTGATTATTTCTGCAAGTTTCCAGTGGACATGTCAGTTATACAACTAATATGGAGGATGGCTTTGCAATATCTTCCAAAATTACAAACCCATTACTTTCAGCAAGCCATTTCACTGCAAGGACTTTATCCTATGGAAGTACTCACTAGAATGATCTTTGAGGGATGCCTGAGTGGCTCAGTAGGTTGTGTCTGCCTTTGGCTCAGGTCATGATCCCAGGGTCCTGGGATCAAGCCCCACATCGGGCTTCTTGCTCAGTGGGAAGCCTGCTTCTCCCTCTGCCTGCCACTCCCCCTGCTTGTTCTTGCTCTCTTTCTCTGACAAATAAATAAATAAATAAAATCTTTAAAAAATTAGAATAATCTTTGAACATCATTATATTGTTCAAAACTTTCCAATAGCTTCTTTCCACACTGAAAGTAAACATCAAAGCTCTTGCACAAGCTTACCTTGCCCTGGGATATCAACCTCCTTGCTATCCTTTACCTCAGCTCCTATCACGCCCTTCCTCCCTAGCTTCTCCCCACCTTAGGGCTTTTGAGTTGGTTTCTATCTGAAAACTACTCACCAAGATATCTACATGGCTCATTCCCTCATCTCTTCAGGAAGCTCCCTCATAGCCCTACATAAAATAGCTGCCGTCATCACCAGAATTCAATCTCTATCCCTTACCTTGCTTTATTTTTCTCAATAGAACTTGACATTTGACATACAATATAGTTATTTGTTCATCTGTTATTTGTTCTGCCAGTTTTATTACGAATTCCTTGGAAGGATAAGAAATTTGTCTTATTTGTTGTTATACTATAGGTCCTAAAACAGTGCCTGGCATATAACAAGAATTATGCATTATGTGAATGAAATCATATACTTGTGAATAAGCAAAATGTTATACATATGATTTTTTTTTTTTGGATAATTCTTTGTAGTAGCAAAAAAAGAAAGAAAGAAAGAAAGAAAGAAAGAAAGAAAGAAAGAAAGAAAGAAAGAAAGAAAGAAAGAGAAACAAAGAAAGAAACAACCTGAATCTCCATCAAAATCATCTGGGTAAATTACTGCCACATCTGTACACCAGAATACAGTGAAATACTTTTTCATTTTTACTTATTCCCTTTATTCTTTTCCTTTTCTTTCTCCTTCTAGGCTGTTGTTAAATAATGTGTTCATATATCTCTTTCCATTTATCAATATTCTTTTCAGCTGTATTTAACCTGATGTTTAACCCAATTGTTGAATATTATATTCATATACTGTATTTTTCATTTTCATCTGTAGAAGTTCCATTTGGTTTTTTTTGCAAATCTTCTACTCATCATTACATAATAATCTTGACGTTTACTTATGTCTTTGGTTTCTTATTTTCTGTATTTATTAATTTAAGAAATGTTTTTCAATAATTCTATTGTTTCAAGTTCTTTGGGGATCAATCTCCAAAGGGGATTATTATCTCTGCTTTTGTTCATGGTAGGTTATTTATCAGTATTTTCTAATTTTGGTTTATGAGCTCATCTTTAGCTAGTTCCCTATGGCAAATTTGTTTGAACTGGGAAAATACTGCATTCTTCTATATTGACTTTTGTATCTGCTACTTAGAAGTCCCAAGGGTATTAAAAATGATGGATCTTAGTATTACCAGCTTAGAGTTTCCTGAACTAAGCAGGAATTTTACATTGATTCCTTCTCAACCTGTGACAGGATGCACCTCTAGTTCAATGTCTTAGCTATTTCCCCATCTAGAGCCCAGACAAATACAGAAAATCTTCCTTGTCATTCCTTTTTGCCAAGGAAGATAATTTTATGTCTATAGGATTTTTTTTTCTATTTAATCCACCCATTAAAGGTTCTAACTTCCTCATGAAGACCCAAGCATTTGTTTCCTATCCCTTCCCGTCTATTTTAATGCTACTTTCTTGCTTACAAAGTTACTAAACAGCCCTATAGCTTCTGTACTTGTAGCTTGAACTACCTTAATGTAGCTTTTAATCCTTCATTTTGGCTGCTGGGAATTCTTATTTTTACAGATTTGCAATAAAAACTGGTTTTGTTATATCCTGTACAATTTCTGGGTATTTCAAACTGAGAAAATATTTGGGCTTTCTAATCTACCCTATTACTATAATATGGAAGTGATAACTTATTATTAAGATTACATTTTGGCCAAATAGCTAAGGTTGCTTAATCCAGTTTAATAAATCCTTAGGAAATGGGATTTGAAGCCTGCATCAAAAATGTTTTATTTACTTCTATGCTGGTGACGAAAGATAGTTCAAGAAACCCAGGCTTCATTTTCCATTTTGAAGAAAATGAACACAAGAAACACTTACGAATACTCACATAGAAAAGCAATTTCTAAATTTTTTTGGCTCAACACCCAGAGTATTTATCTCTTGTAGCACTGTTTCTCCACATTTATCCTGAGTTTTTCCTTTCTTTCAGTCCACTCAGCCAATTTATCGCAAAACCTATTGGCTTTATCTTTGAATTGTTTTTTTTTTTAAGATTTTATTTATTTATTTACTTTTCAGAAAAAAAAGAGTAAGCATGAGAAAGGGCATGGGGAGAAGTAGAGGGAAAGGGACAAGTTGACTCTGTGCTGAGCATGGAACCTGATGCAAGCCTTGATCCCACGATCCTGAGACCATGATCTGAGCCAAAATCAAGAGTTGGACACTTAACCAACTGAGCCCCCCAGGTGTCCCATCTTCAAATTAATTTTGAATCTGGAATTTTTATACTCCCACTGCTAACACCATAATGTAAGTCACCATCATCACAAGCCTCGACTATAGAACCTTCTAGGTGATCACTGTTTCTACTCTTACCCTCTATTGTCTATTCCCAACATAGCCAAACAAGACAGCTTACATCAAATCCATTAGCTACACTCTCCTGTTTAAGACTTCCTATAATATTTGGAAGAAAATACAAAGTACTTTCCATTGTTTACATGACAGGCTCCTGGCCTCCTCTCTAGCCACGTTGGTTCAATGAAAGGTTTTTGGGTCCTGATAGTCTAGAAAAATTAAAATGACACATATTAGTATGGAATTAAATAAATTATGATTTATTGACTTCCTTTTTTAGGCAATGTAACTTATTCCTTACTATGGAAGGAAAGATTTAGTACCTGTTCTAAGCAACTGTTTCATTTGATTTGCGCAAAGAAGCCTTGTACTTAAGGAAAGCTGAATAACAGTTGAAAGTTAAGTCAACAAAAAATTATGTCACAAGATAGTATAAGATAAAAGTTTAGAGAGTGGTCCAGCTAATGCATAATTAGAGTTCAGGAGAAGGAAAGAATGTTGTTGACTAGTTATTAGAAAAGTTCCTTGGATTAAAAAGTCAGAGTTAGGGGCGCCTGGGTGGCTCAGTGGGTTAAGCCTCTGATTTTGGCTCAGGTCATGATCTCAGGGTCCTGGGATCAACCCCCACATTGGGCTCTCGGCTCAGTGGGGAGCCTGCTCCCCCCTCTCTCTCTGCCTGCCTCTCTGCCTACTTGTGATCTCTCTCTCTCTCTCTCTGAAATAAATAAAAAATCTTTTAAAAAAAAGTCAGAGTTAGAAGCTCTGTTCAGTTCAGACTGCCCTTATATGTATATGTATATATGTATATACATATGTATATATACATATATCCCCCCCTTTTTTTTGCAATGACTGTTCTACAATGTCTCTTGCTCCACTGTGGACTCTACCAGCAAATAATCACAATAACCTCTTTACCTTGTTTTTTGTTGCATTGCCTTAAGGGTAGTCCAAGAAGCAAGCACCTCTTTTGTCTGCTCATCCAAAATAAATGTATGACCATCTTCATGTGATGAACCTCCACCATTGCTGATTATTTGTGTCAGTCTTATTCTCAAGAGAAGCAGATAAAGGCCAGGCTAAGGTTACCATATCATATTATTCTGGGCTGCTTCCAACAATTTGGCATAATTTGCAGACAACTACAGTATGTGAAGCTAACTAGCAGTTGTTCCCAGAATACACAGTTTAAGGTAACGCCAAATCAAAATGAAGGCAGTCTTTTGGCTCACTGGAAGTTTGGTAGAATTATAATTCTAAGGATAATGTTTTGTAATTATAGATCATTTAAATGTAAATCTTATCAGTTGCTTTTGTTTGATTCTATTTTTAGGTAGTATAATTATAATGTTTTTGTCATTGTTGACAAATCCATTTGAATAATCCAGAACCACCAAAGAATTTTTTTGTCTTTCTTCTTGGACTTGGATTTAGTACAGTAATTTTGATTTCTTTTTATCTTTTGGTTTTATTACTATTTTTAAAGTGATTATACAATAACTCTAATGGTAGTCTGAAAGAATTATAGTTCTTGGGATAGTTTTTTTTATAAATGTACATTATATAAATATGAATCTTATTACTAAATTGTATCCTTCTAATTTGATTTCTAGATAGTCTAGATTTGTCATTGCTACTTAACAAATCTCTTCTATTGATTCAGAAACACTGCTAATCTTTTTATTTCTCTTCTAAAGTAATTTTGAATTTTCTTTCATGTGGTTTCACTGCTACAGTCAAATGATCATACTCAGATAGAAATTTGATAGAACATAGAACTACCCTATGACCCAGCTATTGCACTACTGGGTATTTACCCCAAAGATACAGATGTGGTGAAAAGAAGGGCCATCTGTACCACAATGTTCATAGCAGCAATGGCCACAATAGCCAAACTGTGGAAAGAGCTGAGATGCCCTTCAACAGACAAATGGGTAAAGAAGATGTGGTTTATATATACAATGGAATATTATGCCTTCATCAGAAAAGATGAATACCTACCATTTGCATGGACATTGGATGAAACTGGAGGGGATTATGCTAAGTGAAATGAGTCAAATAGAGGAAGATAATTATCATATGGTTTCACTTACATGTGGAACATAAGGAATAGCATGGAGGACATTAGGAGAAGGAAGGGGAAAATGAAGAGGGTGGAAATCAGAGAGGGAGACAAACCATGAGAAACTATGGACTCCAGGAAATAAACCGAGGGTTTCAGAGGGGAAGGGGGGGGATGGATGATCCCAGTGATGGGTATTAAGGAGGGCTTATATTGCATGGAGCAATGGGTGTTATATGCAAACAATGAATCACAGAACACTACATCAAAACTAGTGATGTCTGTATGGTGACTAACATAATAAAATAAAATAAAAAATTTAAAAAGTAGTGTTTTCTAAATGTAATTTATTTTATAGTAAATTTCATGAGTAAATTGTTACATTTCTTTATTTTCTAAATAGTACAAGACTAATATTTCACTTGTTTCCATTGAAAAACACCCATAACATGAATTTGAATGAGTTACTAAGAAGTCCCACAATTGGAGATACCTGAAACTCAACACTTACCTCTGAATACTGAGGGTTGAATTTACTCTGTGTATAAGATTAACATATTTAACTAAATAAATTTTGGCTGAAAAAATATTAAACTAACTCCACATGCAGACACTGGGGGAGAAAAAGAAAGCAACCTTAACTAGATGGTTAATCTACAGGGCTAGTCTCTGTCCAAGAAAAAAGATGAAGATCATAAAACTGGCTGCCAACACAGAGAGAGGTTTGAGAGGATAGGGAAGGAAACAGGTCTGGAATAATTCCTACACAGAGCAGAGGGGATGCTTTAGGAATATTTCATGAGGACCAGAAGGATGGGACAGAAGAGGGGACCAATATGGCTACTCCCTAACATAGGTAAGCCCTTTAGAGCTGGGCCAGCCCTTTCTAATTGGTGAGGACAACCATGGAAGAGTTTCAAATGCTAACTGGCATTTGAGAACATTGCTTCAGAACCTCCACTCTCCATACCTCTTATTTTCCTTTGTTTAGTATTAGATAACTCAATTTCTGAATTCTTAACTCTGTAACCCTAAATTTAATGCCTACTTTGATGCCACCAAACTTGGTACATTTGACTCTCCTACAGCCTCTTCTGCTCTCCATGAGGTTAAGTTAAACTTCCTCTTTTTGAGTCCAACAAGAAAATTCTTTATTAGGGTCTTCTTAAGGAAGCCTCCCTTTTTCTGGCTGCCCACTTCCTTATTCAATACCCTTCATCCAACTCAAACACTCATTATGTCTTTTGTTCTTTGCAGATTAGGCGGGCCCCTCATGAAGTAGAAGATCCTATAATGGCTACTGCTTATGTCACTTTTATCTTTGCTTAATTATTAGGATTTCTTGATGAAAAAGATTGTAGAACTGCCAACAATTTAATACATTTTTTTTCATGGTACAGGGAACAGTACACTTTGATTAATGAAAATATTCCAATCTAAATTACCCAATTGAATGGATGAAAATTAGACTTACTAAAAATAAATTAGTCATCTAACTTAGGATTTATAAAAATAACAATAAGATAAACTTAAGAAAACATAATGAAGAAAAAATTAAAGAAATTCATGCATTTAGAAAAACATAAAAATTCTAGAATCCAACAAATAAACGCAAGAGCTAGTCCTCTAAGAAATAAAAATGAATAAAGTATAAATCATTAGCACACCCAATAAAGAAACAACATGGAAGAAAACCAAACAAACAAAAAAGACAATGCAACAACCACAAATATTGAAGACAATGAATCATCAGACAGCTTCTGTCACCTCCAAACACATTTGCTGATCTGAGTAAAACTGTTGACTTTTTAGGGGAAAAAAAATCTAAATTAATGAAGCTGTGTATCTAAGTGTACCAATTAAATAGAAAAATAAAAAGTTTTGAAAAGCTACTGTCTAAAGAACAGTAGTTCTAGGCAATTTTTCAAAGTACTCCTTCCACACAATTAAAGAACAAATAATTTGCATGCAATTATATTATACTTGAACATGAAAGAAGGAGACTGCCCACTTTTCTAAGAATTCAGCTTACCACAGATTTTAAACCCCAACAAGAATAGCTCATAAAAGAAAACTAAAGCCAAACAAGAACTCTAAATGAAATATAAACAATCAGAAACCAACACTACAGCACCATGAATATTACTCCATGAATACAAAAATGGTTCAAGACTAGGATATTTATTAACATAATTCAAGATATCAAATTAAAAAATCTGAACAGTAGAGCTATCTTTGTTAAAAAGGCATCTGACAAAATTTAGCAAACATTTTCTTCAACTCTTTATTGAAATGCCACATACATACAGAAAAGTAAGCATATCATAAATGTATAGCTCAGTGAATATTTATGAAATGAATATACTAGACAGATGATGAAACAGAATATTATCAGTACTCCCAGAAAACCCCTTATGCTGCATTTCTGTCCATGAGTCTTCACAAGAGAAACACAATTCTGATTTCTAATAGCACAAGTTAGTTTTCCTGCTGTTGTTATATCAGCATCCATTTATGATTCAGACAAAGACTCTTAAAAGAATAGGAATTGGGGGCACCTGTGTGCTCAGTGGGTTAGGCCTCTGCCTTAGCTCAGGTCGTGATCTCAGAATCCTGGGATGGAGCCAGGCATCCGGCTCTCTGCTCAGCAGGGAGCCTGCTTCCCCCTCTCTCTCTGCCTGCCTCTCTGCCTACTTGTGATCTTTCTCTCTCTGTCAAATAAAATCTAAAAAAAAAAAAAAAAAGAAGAAGAATAGGAACTGATGGAGAATGAGAAAACATTTCCATTAAGTCAGTAACAAAATCTCTATCAACATAAAATTTTTGATATTATTTATATCATGGCTAATACAAAGGCACACAAGAAGGAAACAGGTATAAGTATTGAAAAATAAAGAGGTGAAATGGCCTATGATGGTACTATTATACATATTATATTATATTACATTCCAGATAAAAATCATATAATAATAATTAGGTATCTGAAAAACTAAGTAACCCCCCCAAAAAAAGTTTAAAAGATAGGAAAATTCAGTAAATTGGTTGGAACCAAAAATAGAATTAGTAATCAATATCCCTATTATTTAATAAACAAAAATGGAAGATACAGTGGAAGGAAAGATATCATTTGTAATTTCTACCAAAGTGATGAAATAATAACAGATAAACGTGATAAGAAAGATACAAAAATTATGTGAGAAAAATAATAAAATATTTTGGAAAGTCAAATGTAAACAAATTGAAAAATATACCCTGTTCTTTTTTTTTCTCTTTTTAGAGAAAGTGTGCATGTGCGCATGAGTGGAAGAGAGCAGTACAGGTGGGGTTAGGAAGGGACAGAGGGAGAGGAAGAGAGAGAATCTTTTTTTTTTTTTTTAATTTTATTTTTTATAAACATATAATATATTTTTATCCCCAGGGGTACAGGTCTGTGAATCGCCAGGTTTAC
Organism: Enhydra lutris kenyoni; assembly: GCF_002288905.1. Classification (NCBI taxonomy): domain Eukaryota; kingdom Metazoa; phylum Chordata; class Mammalia; order Carnivora; family Mustelidae; genus Enhydra; species Enhydra lutris. The sequence continues at coordinate 71,261,124 of NW_019154087.1, forward strand.
ACACTTCACAGCACTCACCATAGCACAAACCCTCCCCAATGTCCATAATCCCACCCCCCCTCTCCCAACCCCCCTCCCCCCATTAACCCTCAGTTTGTTTTGTGAGATTAAGAGTCACTTATGGTTTGTCTCCCTCCCAATCCCATGAAGAGAGAGAATCTTAAGCAGGCTCTGTACCTAGTATGGAGCCCAACATGGGGCTCCATCTCAAGACCCTGAGATCATGACCTGAGCAGAAACCAAGAATTGGAAGGATGCTTAACCGACTGAGCCACCCAGGTGCCCCTATCCTGTTCTTGAATTGAAAGAATTAACATCATGAATAAATCAAGTGTCCCTAGATAAGCTTACACAATCAAGGTGGCTCCCTCACACCAAAAAAGAACAGCAACAGGAATATACAAAAACTAGATTACCTAATGCCAAATTCATATGGAGAAAACACAAGCAAGAATATCCAGAAATTTGTGAGAAAGAAGAATGAAAAAAAGACTAGCATTACGAGGTACTTAAACATAAAGCTGCAGTGATTAAAAAACAGTGCAGTATGGATGGGCGGGTGGATTAGAATAGGAGTTAGCAAACTTTTTCTGTAAAGATCTACAGGATAAATATTTTCAACTTTGTGGATCAATCTCTGTCATAATTAGTCAACTCTAATATCATAGTGCAAAGGCAGTCATGAACAATACATAAACAAATGGGCATAGATCTATTCCAAAAGAACTTCATATTCAAAAACAAGTAGCTGTATGGATTTGGCCTACTGGCCTTAGAACCATGAATTTTTTTTTAAAGATCCAAAAATAGGGGTGCCTGAGTGGCTCAGTCAGTTAAGACTCTGACTCTTGATTTTGGCTCAGGTCTTGACCTCAGTCTCCTGAGATTGAGCCCCAAGTCCGGCTTCATGCTGAGTGTAGAACCTACTTGGGGTTCTTGCTCTCTCCCTTGCCTCTCTCCCTGCTTGTGCTCTCTCTCTCTCTCTCAGAAAAAAAAAAATCCAAAAATAGGCACAAATATATATAAACAACTGGTGTATGATAAAGGAGGCACTGCCTATCACTGGAGAAAAGATACAGTGCTTGATAAATTTTTTAGACAAATGGTTATCCATCTGAGAAGAAAAATAATGTTGAATCTTTATCCCATTCTTTAATTCCAAATGGATCAAAAATTAAAACACAAAAGCCAAAATCACTGGATGCCTACATGGCTCAGTTGGTTAATCATCTGCTGTTGGCTTAGGCCATGATCCCAGGGTCCTGGGATCTAGTCCTGCCCCCAGCTCCTTGCTCAGTGGTGAGTCTGCTTCTCCTTCTGCCTGCCACTCTCTGGCTTGTGCTCTCTCTTTCTGACAGATAAGTAAATAAAATCTTAAAAAAAAAAAAAGCCAAAATCACTAAAGTACCAGAATAAACATGGGAATATTTGTATGAATGAAATAGAAATGATATTTATATGATATTTATATGAATGAAAAAAGTCTTTTAAAGCAATGACTTGAACCCAGAAGCCAAATATGAAAAATGAAGAATTAGACTTCATGAAAATAAAAATTTCTGCATGGTACAATCTACCACCAGCAAGAATGAGGGGGAGGGGGAGAAAAAAAATACTGCCAGTTCATATCACGGGTACTACAGCTGGTGATTGAAATTATAGGCTTTCTCATTATTGCAATGATTTCTCCTGCAATTTTTAAATACCAATAAATACAAATATTTTTGTTATGGTGATACAATTATCTTGATATTTTTAAAATTCATTTTTTTAAAGATTTTATTTATTTATTTGTCAGAGAGAGATTGAGAGAGAGAGAGAATGTGCAAAAGCAGGGGGAGCAGCAGACATAGGGAGAAGCAGGCTCCTCGCTCAGTGAGGAGCCTGATGTGGGACTCGACCCCAGGACCCTGAGATCATGACCTGGGCCAAAGGCAGATGCTTAACCGACTGAGCCACTTGGGCATCCCAATATTTTTTAAAATGTAGAACTACTTGTATCTTGGAATGAAGATGGAAGACTCAATTTCTCAATTTATGTAAGACGACAAGACAATTTGCTCTCTGTGAGTCTGGACGTGTGCAAGCCCTTGCAAATCTTAGCAAGCAAAGACATGTCCTTCTGCATCACTACTCATGGTGATTGGCACAGTTGTTGACAATCCAACAAGCCCCAGTGGTGTCTGGGTTTAGGAAATGATACGTTAAGGAGCCTTCTTGTAGCAATTGCTACTATACAATTTTTGATGAAAATGCTTGCTGAACAAAACCCTATTCTATAAAGAGACTAGATACTTTGTTAAAATCGTGACTCTCGAACAAAGAGATGCATTCATTCAGAAAGCATTCTTCTGCACTGCCACAGCCCTCCAGGAGGAAGCCAAGGACAATAAACAAAGGAAAGCTTTTACTGGAGGAATAATTCTTACTGTAGCTCAAAGACTTTCTAAGCCAGTGAAATAGAAATACAACAACATTGGCACTAGTACAGATAACTTCGGAGCAGAATTTCCAATCATAATGATGCAATTTAGCAAAGATTAAACAAAAAGACTTCCTTTGAAACAAAAGTTACAGCTCACTTTCAATGTAATGATTATATATCTCCTGCTGAAAAAGAAATAGTTGACTAACATTTTCTCACTGATAAAAAGGTAGAATTATTTAGAGATGGAAATAATTTTAGAGAAAAATAATTAAAGTTGCCCTATACTTACCTCCTCATTATTCCTCAGTCTACTGTAGAATCAGGAAGAGGTGTAAGAAGAACCTTTGGTCAAGGTTCATCCTATGAGACTGTTGTGGCTTAAATTGTGTCCTTCCGTCCCTCAAAATATGTTAAAGTCCTGACCCCGACTACCTGTTGAATGTGGCTGTATTCGAAAATAGGATTTTTGGGTGCCTGGGTGGTTCAGTTGGTGAAGCGATTGCCTTGGGCTCAGGTCATGATCCTGGAGTCCCTGGACCAAGTCCCACATCAGGCTCCCTGCTGGGCAGGGAGTCCGCTTCTCCCTCTGACCCTCCTCCTTCTCATGTTCTCTCTCTCTCTCTCTCTCTCATTCTCTCTCTCTCTTTCTCAAATAAATAAATTTTTTAAAAATAAAAGAAAATGGGATTTTTGCAGATATGATTAAGATAAGATCATAGTCAATCAAGGTGAGTCCAAATCCAGTGTGACTGTTGTCCCTAAAAGAAGAGGAAACACAAACATAAGCACACAGTGAAAAGAACATGTGACAACAAAGACAGAGATTGGAGTAATGTATCCACAAACCATGGAAACTTGAAGGATTGTCAACAACCAGCAGAAAGTAAGAAGAGGCAAGGAGGGATTCTTCCCTAAATCTTTCAGAGCGAGCGTGGGCCTGCAGATACCATTTTGGACGTTTAGGCTCCAGAGATGCAATAGAATAGATTTCTGTTTGTGGTACTTTGTATGGGAGACCCAAGAAAATAATATGGGGACTTGACTCCCGGGCACTTCCAGATTATGCCGCCTGGCCCTATGCAGCCCCTGGAGATACCAGGATGCAGGTCCTGTGGTATATGTGCCTAGCAGTGATAGAACGAATCAGGATTCTTGTGAGTCTGGTCAGGTTAGGCTCATCCCTGAGCTGACGGAATGATGGAGGCGATGACAGACGCTCAGCCCTGCTCTGAGGAAGATGGACCCCAGAGCTAGTAAATGAGGTGGAAAATGCTGAATCTGAAGCTATGGTGGGAGCAGTGGCATCTGGGTTCTCCATAATCAAAGTGGCCAAAGACCCAAGAGATAAGGGAGGCTGAGGGATCAGTTGGCCAGTCCACTGCTGGTGACACATCAGCTCACTTTGTTGCTCTCGGGGTCAGCTTCCTCTTGGCTGTTCCTTGATTTACACTTCTTATTCATCTCATCCTTGCACCTTTTTTTTTTCTCATCCTGTTGTCTTTTGTTTCTGTTACATACAGAAATTCATTTTATTTAATAAAGTTTTATATAGTCCTTTTATAGAGTGCTAACCACCAGGTACTATACTAAAGTCCTTGCATGTTTAGATTTTTAAGTTCACAGTGAAATGAATCAGGAAGTTCATTGTTCCCATGTACCCCTACCTGCACACATACACAGCCTCCCCCACCACCACCATCTGTACCAGAGTGGTACATGTGTTGAAAATCAGTGAACCTACATTGGCACACCCATTGTCTATATCAACAAAGTCTATAGTTCACATTGGGGTTCACTCTTGATGTACATTCTGTCCATTTGGAAAGACGTCTAAAGACGTATGTCCACCATTAAAGTATCATATGGAGTAGTTTCACTGCCCTGCAATCCTCCGTGCTCCAAGTATTCATCCCTCCCTCCCCCCAATCCCTGACAACCAAGGATCTTCTCCTTTCCTAATGTTTTTTCCAGAATGCCTTTCCCAGAATGTTGGATTGTTGGAATTATACAGCCTGGAGCCCTTGCCAATGGGTTTTTTCACTTAGTTATTTGCAGGTAAGTTTCCTCCATGTCATCCCATGGCTCTTTTTAGCTCTGAAAAATCTTCCATTATCTGGATGCACCACAGTTTATTTACCGTGTCATCTTGTGTCTTGTTAAAGACATCCTTTCTCTTTTCATCACAGCTGGTGTCTTTTCCAATGACTCTGTACTGCTACTCATTAGGCATGCTGCCTATACACAAAGCAGGTGGTGAAATGATTAGGAGCCCAGGTTGTTAATCTAAACTCTCTGCTCAGACCTGGGCTCCACGGCCAGTTTCTTTGGCAAACCGTTTAACCTTTCTGTGTTTTAATATCCTCTCTCTAAAGTGGAGGGTCGCTTTCTCACTTTCCTCATGAGCCTGTGGCATGAAATGAAATAATATAGGTAAGGTGCCCACCACGGGGCCTAGTTCAGCAAAGATCAGCTGGATCACTGATGGTACCTTTTCAGAAGGCCCCAAATAATTTGATCGATCTCTTTCTGAAACCCCAAATGATTTAAGACGTACCCTCTTCTAAGATTTCTGGACGTTATTTTTTTTTCTTTTTTTTTTTAATATTTTATTTATTTATTTGATAGAGATCACAAGTAGGCAGAGAGGCAGGCAGAGAGAGGGGGAAGAAGCAGGCTCCCTGCTGAGCAGAGAGCCCCATGAGGGGCTCGATCCCAGGACCCTGAGATCATGACCCGAGCCGAAGGCAGAGGCTTTAACCCACTGAGCCACCCAGGCACCCCAGATTTCTGGACGTTATTATGTGTGTCTACCATGTTCCTGCATATAAACAGAGGATTTATATGAAGATGTGTATTGTCCATCACCTAGCAACATCACAGAAAAAGAGAACAGAACAAAGAAACTGTTTTTGTTACTCAAAGTGTTAAATTCTGTGTGGGTTCAGATGCAAATTCCATGTCAGGGCAATGCTAATGATAACAATTAATTCATAGAGAAGGAAAGAGTTAACGAACCTAAATGCACATAATAATTTGCCAGACTTAAGCTGCACTTCAGAAACCAATTATAACCTATTTCCACACTTGTAGACATGGGCCAGGTGTTCACATCAAATCAATAATGAGAAAATGTCATTTAGGTCCCATCAATGTCTCCCACTGGAGTTCTGATGGCACCAACTTCAAAGAGACTAGCAACCTGCAAGCTTTACAGCTGAGATGCCTCCTCAAAATATGTCTGAGTGAGCACATTCAATGACATCTCTATCAAATTAATACCTTTAAAAAAATGATCTGTGAATGGCATGGCGCTTCAAGACTCTGGATCAACCCAATTAAAACATCAGCTGTAAAACATTTGCTGTGTACCTTGACAGGAAATGCAGGACTGAATAATAATTGTCTAATTTGTTGGGCATGTTTATAGGAAAAAAAAAATTCCCTAGGGCTTCAGGATTCTGAAGAGCTAGTGAATAAAACTTCCTAGCCTCTGGGGTTCGGCACATGTATTAGGGAGGCCTGGCAAGATTTAAGCATTAAAAAGCTCCTTTTGACTCCTTGGCACCCAACCCAATCTGTTCTTAGAGAGCTTTTTACTCAAAATGTATGTGAAGAAATAGAAAGAATGTATCTAGATCATGGAGAGGTGATGATCATGTCACATGGAAATAAATTCATCTGTGACGCCTACAAAGCTTACTGAGAGAATTGCCTGATAGGCAAAATGTGGAGAGGGTAAAGTCAAGTCAAAAAACCCTTTCAATAAACTACTAGGATAAACTTCCAGTGGAGTGGGACAAAGTGGTAAAGAGTGTATTTAGAACTATAAATGAATTGGATAATTAGCAAGAAGATTACTATTGGACAGGTTGAGGCTTATTTAAGGAACAGACCATGACAGCACAGTATGTCTGTGAACTGGAGCTCTGAATGTGCACTGGTTCGTTGGTCCAACTTTAGTCATCAAACCAGTAGTGAGACCCAAGTCATCTCAGAGGTAATTGTGGAAACCAAAGGAGAATGGCAGTTTAATTTGAAATTAATCTGAAGCCTTTATGTTTGAGCCAAACATACATAGAGGCAGAATGGTGACAATCTGCATGCTATCCTTTAAGGGGCATAGAAAATGACCTTTCCCCCAAATCCTCAAATACAGTGTCCTGTCTGACATCTTCGCTCTGTTTTCACTGATTTTTCTGCCAACTAGAGATTCACTGAGGTTCACACATGCTCCCATTACAAACATCACATTCTGCTTGAGAACACGGTCTGCCTACGGGTCCTGCCTGCCTTACAAGGAGTTGGTTCATTCATTTCTGATACTTCCTAGCACTTAAAGATTGTGTAACCTAGGGAGCAGAGCATTTCAGGAGGGTAAAATGGGGCACAAGAGAAACCTTAAAGAGAGCTAACCTCTCTTTCATAATAGTAGTTTCATAATATCATAATAGTAGTTAGTCCACCAAATTAAAATATAAAGCAACAAGCAAGTGTAGGGATGGGAGGGAGAAAAACCGAAGAGAATTAGAAAGATGAATGTGACATTGAGACCGACAGATGGGTTTCAAAAATAAATGGTACTAATAATGTTGTTTATGGTCAGTTCTGCAGATTTAGGGTATGAGACTCTAAAATCAAGTAGGAGGGAATGACACATATCTTTTAGGCCATTCTCTTCCCTCATTTTACCCTTCATAGTCTAGTGTAGTGATGTTTACTTGGGTGACTGACACAAAATGTCACAGCTAATGACTGGCAGAGTCCAGATGAGGGGCAGATAGCTTGATTTCTGGGGCTCTTCCCCAACACTAGACTGTCCACAACAGTTAATGCGGTCCCTCCTTAACTGCCACCAGCATTTATGTGACCCATTTCTCTAACTGTCATTCTTAAACCTATGACTCTCTGCCAACCCACAGTGATCTTTTGGGAAAATAACGTCAAAATGTAAAAGCCAGTATCTGTAGAACCTGCAGGGATGGAAATGCTACTAAGTTCTCAAGCTTTCCCTCTCACTCACTGGGGACATTTTTTAGTTTTCTTTGCTCTGCAGCCTGCCAAGTATCCACAGCACCTAACCACAAATAAAAAAAGACCAGCCACTCTAATTAGATGTTTAACCCAACCAACATTCCCAGGCAGGCTTGGAACTATCACAATGCCCTTCAAGTTCAGGGTCATGCCTTATGGAAAACAGCATGTAGGGCTCAAGATCCTCACGTTCTCTCAGGGCATATCATGCTCAAAGCCCTCAGAAAGAGTCATAGCAAAGCCAGGCAACAAAGGAACAGTTTTTTGTTTGTTTTTTTTTAATCTTAATCAGAGACAAATTATTTAGTTCTTCCATCAACACCTAGCATTATTCATGTAAATATGGGGTACCTATTTATTTGAGAAGGCTCCCCATCTGTGTAGAAATTTCTTAAAACATGTATTCCTTCTCTTATTTCCTTTTCCAGGTCCTACATTCTTAGCATTAATTCCATGAATATTTACTCAGAAGCTATCATGTGTTAGACACTGGACTATGACCGCAACACAAAAACAAACAGAATATTTTCTCCCTTCTGGGAGTCCACCCTCTGTCAAGGGAAGTACAGCTGGTAAATAAAGAATTAAAAGGCCACATGCCACATGCAGCAAAGAAGGTGAAGGTGGGAACAGGTATTAGCTATCCTCAGAGAGGCAGAGAACCTGCAGGGCAGTGGAGATGTTCGACATGAGTATTGACAGATACTGGTTCCCTGGGAAATGCATGTTCTACCTGCTTCCTTCAGCTTCCCTCCCACATGGCTAGTGGCTATCATTTAGCAGATGTGCACGCTCTTACTCATGACCTGGAGAATCCATCTTATTCATGGTCGTAGAGGAAGTAACACAGATGTCTGAGCCCACTGAACCAAATAAGGAGGAGACAAGAGGCAGAGAGCAGGAGAAGGCTGGGTCATAGGATGGCCTGGCCTTCCTGCAGGTGGGGACAGCCATGAGAAAAGACGACAAACAAGTTTGTAAGAGAGTAGAGTGCCACCATGGTGCATGGGACGAGCAGACAGGCAAGCCATGATGGGCTGAATGAGAGTCAGAGAACTCCCAAAGAGCCCCCTCGGTCCTTCCAGCAGCTGGTTCCGGATAATGCCTTGTAAGAGAGTCTTGTTGCACTGGGGCTTCTGGGAACAAATGGGCTCCTGTTGTTTGTAACTAAACATTTTTATTTACCTCCAAATTCTTGAATTCCTGACTTCAACAATATACATTCAAGTTTACCTTCTAATATAAAGCTCCATATCCTTTACAAAACTGAATTACGTGACAATGATGCTGTGAAAGAGAAAAAACAAGAGACATGGCATCAGAAAGCACCAGGAGGGTGAAATCAGGAAGGGTCTTGGGGATAGAAGAAGAGCTGAAAGAGGAAGAAGAAGCCATGCTTCTGGACACTTCCACAGTCTACTGAAAAGTACAGTAACAGCAGACAAAGCCAGGCCTTCCTCTGGATCCTGGAGCATTGGGTAATTTTAGTTTTCTTATTTATCTATTTCTGTTTTCCAAATAATTTACAATAAGCATGCATTTTGTCCTGAGGAAAAAAATTATTTCAAAAAATAGAGATACCCAGTTAAGAAACTGGCAGAAGACATGAATAGATACTTCTCCAGAGAAGACATACAGACGGCCAACAGACACATGAAAAGATGCTCAACATCTCTCATCATCAGGGAAACTACAATGAGATAGCACCTCACACCTGTCAGAATGGCTACAATCAACAATGCAAGAAATGACAAGTGTTGGCAAGGATGTGGAGAAAAAAGAAATCTTTATGCACTCAAGGTAGAAATGCAAACTGGAGCATCTGGTGTGGAAAACAGTATGGAGTTTCCTCAAAAAGTTAAAAATAGAAATACCCAATGATCTAGTAATCATGCCACTGGGTATTTGTCCAAAGAATAAAACAACATTAATTTTAAAAGATACATGCACCCCTATGTTTATTGCAGCATTATTTACAATAGCCAAATTATGGAAGCAGCCCAAGTGTCCATTGACTAATAAATGGATAAAGAAGATGTGGCATATATACACAATGGAATATTATTCAGCCATAAAAAAAGAATGAGATCTTGCCATTTGCAACAACATGAATGGAACTAGAAAGTATAATACTAAGTGAAATAAGCCAGTCAGAGAAAAACAATTACCACATGGTTTTACTCATATGGAAGACCAGACACACAGGACTAGCTTTGTATTTTGTATTCCAAGTTGCCTCTGATGGAATGGTCCACATAAATTAAAAAAAAAAAAATTGCTAAGTAGTTTTTTTTTCTTTGCTAGTTTTTTAAGTTACTTTTAATTAAATTTAAAATCTTACCTAATTTGAAAAACATCAACTTTTTCATTTCTAGAAGTAATAAGTTCTGATGATTTTTCAAGATGCCAGGCATCACAATAGTCCTATCATTATGGACCAAAAAGCAGAACAAAGGAGTTACACATTCAAAGACAAGGTAAAGAGTAAAAGGAAAACCACCACAGCTCTTCCCCAGGGCCAAGCTGGGGCCCTAGCATCAAGGACAGTCCAGGTAAGGGAAGAAGGTTTACTTTGTGTTGGAAAGCACAGGAAAGAAACATCAATGATGGCAATGCACTTGTCCGTTCCTCCCCTCTGTGCCCGGGCCCAGACCACTGCTCACACATGTGCAGCTGCCTGCCTGCACTCAGCACGACTTTGTATCTCTGTGCCCTCCCCTTGTGTGGCCTTGTGTTCTCAGGGATGCCTCTTGTGTGTAGGCATTGTTATTGTCTCTGTTATTTACTGCCAATTACATCCTGAAGATGGTGGTGCATCTGGATGGTGTTCTTGCATGAGTGCCATGATCCTTCATACCTGCTCTAGTCTGCATTGGCCTAATCACTGAGGTGGTGCCTCTGAGCCTTCACATCAGTGTTTTAGTCAAGGTTCTTCAGAGAAACAGAACCCATAGGAGATACCCAGATAGATAGAGGTATGTAAAGAATTTATATGTGTTATAAATTGTTACAAGGACTTGGTTCATGGGATTATGGAAGCTGCAATGTCTTATGATCCTCTCTGTGCAAGCTGGAGATGCAAGGAAGCTGGTGACATGGTCCCAGGCCAAGTCTGAAGGCCTGAAAACCAGGAGAACCAATACTGTAAGTTCATGTCCAAGGGCAAAAGATTGAGGTTCATGCTCACTCAGGCAGAGAGAGCAAATTCTCCCTTCATCTGCCTTTTTGTTCTGTTCAGGCCCTCAGTGGACTGGCTGAGGCCAACCTGCCTTGAGGAGGGCAGCGATCTGCTGTCCTCAGTCTACTGTACCCAGTGCTGACCTCTTCCTGCAACACCCCCACAGACGCACCCAGAAATAATGTTTAACCAAGCATCACGGTCCAGATATTTTTGTGGCACATAAAATTAACCACCACAAACAGCTTTAAACACCACTGGAATTAACAAAGAACAATTCCAGTTCCCAAGTATAGATCTGGGATTCAGATCACGTATGTCTTCCCAGGAGAGAAAGGCTGGTACAAAGAGAGAGGTAAGTAAGGCCAGAGTCCAGAGGTCATGCTAATAAAAAATACTAATAAAAACAACAACAATAATAGTCAACCCGTATTAAGTACTTACTATAGGCCAGCTGTGCTCTGAGCTTCATATGTCTTCTTACTTCTTTTTGCATCAGCTTTAGAAGTGGATTTATTACATATTTTACACATGAGTGTGTGGATGCTCAGGGCCATTAATAAGTGGCAGAGTGGGGATTCAAACGCTTCTGAAGAAATTGGTCATGAGTTCTTTCAGATGGAAAAGTGAGAAATCTAACATCTCCAGAAATTCAATAACTCCTTCGCCTGAACAGAACTGACTTAAAATTGGGAGATGACTAGTAGGAAACGTCCCGCATCTCACTGAGATCCTGTCAGGATTCTTGACTCTAGAGGACAAGGCTGCCTCAGGACTCCAAACGCACAAATGGGTGGGCACTGACACAGGCCGTCTCCTGCCCCTGGGCTTCCTCTGGACTCAAGAAACTGGCAGTACATTGTGTTTGCCACACACTTCCAAACAGTTCAACATTTTAGGGACAGCAGAACACAAGTTCTATCTGGCTGGGAACTCCGGAGATGACCTTGGAATCAATGTGCTCCTGTGAGGAAATTTACTCCATATGGTTCTAGCTCCTCCCAAGTAGTTCACCACTGAAGCTCCCAGAAAGAGCAAAGGGAGAGGCAGCCTCAGAGCCAATGGCTGAGGAATTATTTCAAATTTGTCCTCTCACAAATAGGGAGTCCAGGATTATCAAGGAAATAACCACCACTTAAAGAGTCCAGTTCACTTATAACCAACTCAAGGAAAAAGGGACGTTCTTGATTAGGAATTTCTTCCTGCAGTTTTATTTTATTCCAGCTGTCAGAGGAAACCTCTGGTTTGCCTTTCTGGTTTTCCTTTCTTTTTACATTTGGAAGATCTCCTTATAGGGTGCCAGCTATGTGCCAGGTATAATTTAAAAACTAACCTAATTTTGTACTTCTGTAAGGTAATATATGATAGATAGATACATAAATATTTATTAAATAATATGTTAAATATTAATATTAAATAATTTATAATAAATATTTATCAAATAAAATTTAAATAATTAAAAGCTTGAAAAAATGTGGAAGAGAGAAGAGAAATGCTACCACCCAGACATAATAATTTTTTTGAGAGAGAGCATGTGTGCCTGCGAGCAGGTGGTGGGAAGGAGCAGAGGGAGAGAGAGAACGTGTTTTTTTTTTTAACTTAAAGATTATATTTATTTATTTGACAGAGAGATCACAAGTAGAGAGGCGGGCAGAGAGAGAGAAGGGAAGTAGGCTCCCTGCTAAGCAGAGATTCCAATGTGGAGCTCAATGTGGGGCTTGATCCCAGGACCCTGAGATTACAACTGGAGCCAAAGACAGAGGCTTAACCCACTGAACCACCCAGGCACCCCGGGAGAGAGTGAATCTTGAGGAGACTTCATGCCCAACGCTGAGCCCAACTAGGTGCTCAATCTCATTATCCTGAGATCATGACCTGAGCTAAAATCATGAGTCCGATGTTCAACTGGCTGAGCCACCCAGGCACCCCCAGGTATAACGATTTAATATCTGCTTTCAAAATGTTCTCTCCACATCACTAGCTTCTGTTAGAGAGAAACTAGTTCTATCTCCATATTTTCCAAGTGTCCACTTTGCTTTTGGGACAGGTCATCCATTCCCCCCAGAAAGATCTACTAAATAGGAACACGGAAGGATCAGCAAGCATGTTTTGGAACAGAAAAACAAGTGGCTCATTTTTGTGTACAGTTACTCTTCTGTGTACTTAAGAAACGGTCAATAGCCCTGCAGTTCAGGAAATGTTCGCCACCACACCCCATTTCCTTAAAAGCGCTCTCTTTTGGGCGCCTGGGTGGCTCAGTGGGTTAAACCTCTGCCTTTAGCTCAGGTCATGATCCCGAGGTCCTGGGATCGAGCCCCGCATCAGGCTCTCTGCTCAGCGGGGAGCCTGTTCTCCCCCACGCCCTCCACCCCGCCGCCACCTGCCTCTCTGCCTACTTGTGGTCTCTGTCAAATAAATAAATAAAATCTTTTTTTTTTAAAAGCGCTCTCTTTTATATTTTTACAATTGTCTGTATTAAAGCAGGGACATTGAAGACTGCTGCTGCCCTTTGTGGTCTGTTAGAATAAACTTATTTGCCTCAGGAGCTTGCCTGTCAGCGACACAGTGAGTGAATTTACAAGGGAGATGCCATCTTTGCCCCAGAATTATTTCTTTACCACATTTCTGGGAGCCATTCCATCGATGGTAACACTTGTATAACTTCCCCATAAAACATTACATTTATTAAAAAGTGATTTAGTCCTGAAAATACATCTTCAGACTATCCTTCCTCAGGGACTCACTAGAAATAATTCTTCATGTATTTCATTATTTAAACAGAATCTAGAAAAGTTAATAATTTATGACAACATAACATGGCAAACTCCAGAAATGAACACTTCTGTTGTCCATTCTTTGGTAATATCCCTTCATGTGTTTTAAACCAGTGTTTACTGTCAAATAAAGGCATTTTAGCTTGTCACTGATTTTTTTTTTTGTCACTGATTTTCTGGTTAATATTTTAGCTATTCTTTCTACTGCAGGAAAAATAATGGCATCTGACTTTTTGTCTTCATTTGTTAACAACAATATTTGTCAAAACAGGGTGCTACATACCTAGAAGTATGTGTGATAAAATGCTGTGATGCCCCTGATGGAATATTGCATAACTTACTTACGTACTTACTTATTCATTCATTCAATCATTTAAAGAGGGTACATGTGAGGGTGGGACAGGGCATCAGGAGAGGGAGAGAGAGAAACTTAAGCAGACTGTGCACTGAGCATGAGCCTGACTCAGGGCTCGATGTCATGACCCTGAGATCTTGACCCTGAGATCATAACCTGAGCCAAAATCAAGAGTCAGAAGCTTAACTGACTGAGCCACCCAGGAGCCCTGGAGTGCTACATGACTTTAAACATCTCTGAGAAAATTGTAAAGGTTTGTTTTCATATCTGGGGTTAAGAAAAAGTTTTTAAATGTCTTAGTAATGATGATAGCTTCATATTAATTAGTTATCAATCAAGGCAAAATAACAAATAGGGAAAAATTCATCATTTAAAATGGTGTAGATAAGAATGAATGAAGTTTATCATTAGTAATATTTTGAGTAGTCTTCTTAAGACTCGCTGTTTTTACTACTGGGACTGAAAAAAAAAAAGCAGAGCCCCCACTGGGAAGAAGAGAAGAGTGAGTCCTGCCGTTTTGTTATTTCCTTATGCTAACATTACTAGTATTATATATAGTCTGCATTTTCTTTGCAGAAATATTTTGGGAAGATTGGTTTACATAAAACCAAATGTCATAATCCACATATCCACTTAATTAAACATGCAAAAACCACAGTACGTTGCCAAATGCTGGAAATAAATTACCTCGAGCAAGTACCTCCATCAGCCTTCCACGCTGCAGAGCTCCCCACTCTCCCCTTGTTTATGGGAGGTGACTCTAGCCATCTGACAGCACAAATGGGTGCACAACGGTCCTTGTACATTAGGTATAAACAAATCTTTCCTTTCTTTATTTCCAACTATTTTAATAGATTTTATTCCTATGATAGTTTCAGATTGATAGAAAAATTGAACAGATGATGCAAAGAATTCTGCAAATTCTCATATACTCCACATGTAGTTTCCCCCATTACTAACATTGTACATTTGTTACAGTTAATGGACCAATATAGGCATGTTATTAACTAGCTTAGTTTCTTTTAAAATTCTCCCACAAAAACTAAGTAGATATAGAAGGTCTAGCATTTTCTGCCTGTGCCCAAGTGGATTTTCTCGTACACTGTGGCTATAACACATGAAAACCAGAAAATGGCAGAATGCACTGCTACTAAGATTCTTTCTCACTCCATACTTGGGCTGTGGTGGGTGTGACATCCAGTTTCTCTTGCCTTCTCTCTAGCTCCTTGTCTGCTCCCCCATTCCTCCCCAATGGTTTCTGGGATTTTTCATCTCTGCCTTCATATAGAAAGATGGTAACTTGGGCACCAGTGGAGATGAGGAACAAAACTCTAGGTTAACTCCCACAGAAGCACACATGGCAGAGAGAAGAATGCCTTCTCTGTTATCTGACTGGTCCGAACCTGGGTCTCTGAGCCAGGGAACATTTCTTGGGGAGGTACACACTGTCTTCTCTAATCTTGCACTTGTCTAATTGTGAGCCAGTTCTGGGTGTGCTGCGAGTTAAAGCATCGTGGGTTATTCTCAGCTCTGATCCATATGCTTTGTAATTCACATCACTTCTTCCAAGATTTTGGAATTGAGTTGCCAGTCTGCTCGTAGAGGGCTTTTCTGTGACTTTGTGGGCTCTCGATGAGGAGTGGGAAAGGCTGCATGGAGGCAGATAGCCAGGCAGTGTTTAGAACCAGAAGTCTCTTTGGCTTACCATGGACATTCTCCAAATAACTCTGCTGGGGGATTGTGAAAACCTAATGAGATAGAGGGTCTGGATAGCTGACAATAGGAGTCTGCCAAATTAAATGTGTTATTAGAAACAAAGCAGACACTGAGTGGCCAAAAGGCACTGCACAAAATGCACACTTCAGTCATTGGGGAAAAGTTAGTTTTGTTTAGCTGGCTGCAACAAGGGAAAAGGTATCCCAAGGAACTTGTGAGACATTCTCAGAAGAAGGGAGATGGTGGGGGGGCGGTTCTTGTAGAATTGGGTCTATTCTGGGTGATCCTCAAGAGGGTTTAAAACAGCAAGGGTCAATTCTAGAACAGATTTTATCTAGAAATGGGGACAATTTGGTGGTGGGGCATCTTAATCATTGTCTTCAAGGCAAGAGGATTAGAGGAAGTTGTCATTAGCAAAGAAGTAGTAGTAACACACATCTCATGGTACTTTATGAAGCTCTGAGCCAAGGCAAAATAATATTTTTGAGTACACTTTCAGCTCAAATAACAATGAAGTTTAGTCACTGCATAAGTTTGAAAAGGGGACTGTTTAGGCATTTTGTGGTTGTGAAATGGCCTTGTCTCAGCTTGTTTCCACCGTGGTCCTAGAGCAGCTCTGTCTGAGCATTCTTATCTTCTTTGAGCAAGTTTATGTTCCACTGGGAACATCACAGCCTGGCTGCCAGCTGCCAGAGTCATTTTTCACTTTCTCATATATTATCTCTTTCTTCAACAAGCCTATGATGTAGGTACTATTTCTATCATTGTATGTTCCAGATGTGAAAGCTGAAGTAAAATAAAGGTTAAACAGGTTGCCCAAGATTACTTACTGCCAGCTGACTCTGTTAACCATTGCTATTCTAGAGCCTTTGTGGGGTGGATGGGAGGCAAGGGTGTTGGAATTACCCTGTCACTTTCCCAGGTACATCAGACATAGCTGACTTCTGCACAATGCAGTTACTGATATGTTCTCAATTGATAATGAGTCTCATTTTTTGAGTCATCAGAGAATTGTCTGAAGAGATGAGAACTAAAAACCTAGGCCAGGAAAGGAAGATGATACATAAGGCTTCCATGACTATTAATTATCCCTACAGCCAACTGGCTATCAATGAACTACACCTTAGATTGAAGACTGAACTTGGAGAATGAGCTCCAAAAGATCCGGTGACAGGTGCCATGCAAAGAGGTTGTATTTTAATAAGAAAGATTCCTCTGTCTGAAAGGATTGATAAAGTGTTCACCCCATTAGGGGCATCAGTTGATTCTAAAACACACACACACATACACGCCCCCTTCCTTCCCCCATCTTGGAATCCCAGAGTCAGATGTGTTATTTTACAGCAGGACTGGTTTCCTTTCTGTCCCCATTGCTTCTCTTCTGAAGCTCACACATCTCATGTCCCTGTCTGGAGTGGTAGCACATCCATTAAATGTAACATGCCTAATGACCAAATTGACTAATGACCAATTTGCTTATAATTTTGTATTCAAATTTAATAATTTAAACCATTTTTTTAAAAATTTTTTAAAGATTTTATTTACTTATCTGACAGAGAGAGAGAGAGAGAGATCACAAGTAGGCAAAGAGGCTGGCAGAGAGGGGGAAGCAGACTCCCCACTGAGCAGAGAGCCCAATGCGGGGCTCTATCCCAGGACCCCGAGATCATGACCTGAGCCGAAGGCAGAGGCTTAACACACTGAGCCACCCAGGAGCCCCTAATTCAAACCATTTTTAAAAGCATATCAGAAGGGAGGAGTCAAGATGGCGGAGAAGTAGCAGGCTGAGACTACTTCAGGTAGCGGGAGATCAGCTAAATAGCTTATCTAAAGACTGCAAACACCTACAAATCCAATGGGAGATCGAAGAGAAGAAGAACAACAACTCTAGAAACAGAAAATCAACCACTTTCTGAAAGGTAGGACTGGCGGAGAAGTGAATCCAAAGCGACGGGAAGATAGACCGCGGGAGGAGGGGCCGGCTCCCGGCGAGCGGCGGAGCAATGGAGCACAAAATCACGACTTTTAAAAGTCTGTTCCGCTGAGGGACATCGCTCCAGAGGCTTAACCGGGGTGAAGCCCACGCGGGGTCAGCGCGGCCTCAGGTCCCGCAGGGTCACAGAAGGATCGGGGGTGTCTGAGTGTCGCAGAGCTTACAGGTATTAGAACCGGGAAGCCGGCTACAGAGACAGAGCCGAGGAGTGAGCTCTCAGCTCGGCGTTACCTTGAACCGGTCGCAGGCTCGGTCAGCTCGGAGTGCGGCTGGAGGCCAGGGTGATGGGAGTAATTGGGCGCTGTTCTCTGAGGGTGCACTGAGGAGTGGGGCCCCAGGCCAGAGACTGGGAGGCCGCCATCTTCATTCCCGCCGTCTGGAACTCTACGGAAAGCGCTCAGGGAACAAAAGCTCCCAAAAGCAAACCCAGCAAACATGAGCGGATTACTCAGCCCTGCCCCGAGTAAGGGCGGTGCAACTCCGCCTGGGGCAAAGACACTTGAGAATCACTACAACAGGCCCCTCCCCCAGAAGATCAACAAGAAACCCAGCCAGGACCAAGTTCACCTACCAAGGAGTGCAGTTTCAATACCAAGGAGAGCAGCGGAATTCCAGAGGAGGAGAAAGCAAAGCACGGAACTCATGGCTTTCTCCCCATGATTTTTAGCCTTGCAGTTAATTTAATTTTTTTTTCTTTTTCAATTTTTTCTTCTCTTCTTCGGCTAAATTTTTTAACTTTTACCGTTTTCTTTTTTAACGTTTTTTAAATAGTTTATCTAATGTATATATATAATTTTTTACTTTTTATACTTTTTCTTTATCGGTTTTCTTTTTTTAATTGTTTCTTTTTTTTTTTTTTTCTTTCTGAACCTCTTTTTATCCCCTTTTTCCCCCCTCACGATTTGGGATCTCTTCTGATTTGGCTAAAGCATATTTTCCTGGGGTTGTTGCCACCCTTTTAGTATTTTACTTGCTCCTTCATAAACTCTTATCTGGACAAAATGACAAGGCGGAAAAATTCACCCCAAAAAAAGAACAAGAGGCAGTACCAAAGGCTAGGGACCTAATCAATACAGACATTGGTAATATGTCAGAACTAGAGTTCAGAATGACGATTCTCAAGGTTCTAGCCGGGCTCGAAAAAGGCATGGAAGATATTAAAGCAACCCTCTCGGGAGATATAAAAGCCCTTTCTGGAGAAATAAAAGAACTAAAATCTAACCAAGTTGAAATCAAAAAAGCTATTAATGAGGTACAATAAAAAATGGAGGCTCTCACTGCTAGGATAAATGAGGCAGAAGAAAGAATTAGCAATATAGAAGACCAAATGACAGAGAATAAAGAAGCTGAGCAAAAGAGGGACAAACAGCTACTGGACCACAAGGGGAGAATTCGAGAGATAAGTGACACCATAAGATGAAACAACATTAGAATAATTGGGATTCCAGAAGAAGAGGAAACAGAGAGGGGAGCAGAAGGTATATTGGAGAGAATTATTGGAGAGAATTTCCCCAATATGGCAAAGGGAACAAGCATCAAAATCCAATAGGTTCAGAGAACCCCCCTCAAAATCAATAAGAATAGGTCCACACCCCATCACCTAATAGTAAAATTTACAAGTCTTAGTGACAAAGAGAAGATCCTGAAAGCAGCCCGGGAAAAGAAGTCTGTAACGTACAATGGTAAAAATATTAGATTGGCAGCAGACTTATCCACAGAGACCTGGCAGGCCAGAAAGAGCTGGCATGATATATTCAGAGTACTAAACAAGAAAAACATGCAGCCAAGAATACTATATCCAGCTAGGCTATCATTGAAAATAGGAGGAGAGATTAAAAGCTTCCAGGACAAATAAAAACTGAAAGAATTTGCAAATACCAAACCAGCTCTACAGGAAATATTGAAAGGGGTCCTCTAAGCAAAGAGAGACCCTAAAAGTAGTAGATCAGAAAGAAACAGAGACAATATACAATAACAGTCACCTTACAGGCAATACAATGGCACTAAATTCATATCTCTAAATATTTACCCTGAATGTTAATGGGCTAAATGCCCCAATCAAAAGACACAGGGTATCAGAATGGATAAAAAAACAAAACCCATCTATATGTTGCCTACAAGAAACTCATCTTAAACCTGAAGACACCTCCAGGTTTAAAGTGAGGGGGTGGAAAAGAATTTACCATGCTAATGGACATCAGAAGAAAGTAGGAATGGCAATCCTTATATCAGATCAATTAGATTTTAAGCCAAAGACTATAATAAGAGATGAGGAAGGACACTATATCATACTCAAAGGAACTGTCCAAAAAGAAGATCTAACAATTTTAAATATCTATGCCCCTAACGTGGGAGCAGCCAACTATATAAACCAATTAATAACAAAATCAAAGAAACACATCGACAATAATACAATAATAGTAGGGGACTTTAACACTCCCCTCACTGAAATGGACAGATCATCCAAGCAAAAGATCAACAAGGAAATCAAGGCCTTAAATGACACACTGGACCAGATGAACATCACAGATATATTCAGAACATTTCATCCCAAAGCAACAGAATACACATTCTTCTCTAGTGCACATGGAACATTCTCCAGAATAGATCATATTCTCGGTCCTAAATCAGGTCTCAACCGTTATCAAAAGATTGGAATCATTCCCTGCATATTTTCAGACCACAATGCTCTGAAGCTAGAACTCAATCACAAGAGGAAATTTGGAAAGAACCCAAATACATGGAGACTAAACAGCATCCTTCTAAAGAATGAATGGGTCAACCAGGAAATTAAAGAAGAATTGAAAAAATTCATGGAAACAAATGATAATGAAAACACAACGGTACAGAATCTGTGGGACACAACAAAGGCAGTCCTGAGAGGAAAATATATAGCAGTACAAGCCTTTCTCAAGAAACAACAAAGGTCTCAGGTACACAACCTAACCCTAAAACCTAAAGGAGCTGGAGAAAGAACAAGAAACAAACCCTAAACCCAGCAGGAGAAGAGAAATCCTAAAGATCAGAGCAGAAATCAATGAAATAGAAACCAAAAAAACAATAGAACAAATCAACGAAACTAGGAGCTGGTTCTTTGAAAGAATTAATAAGATCGATAAACCCCTGGCCAGACTTATCAAAAAGAAAAGAGAAAAGACCCAAATAAATAAAATCATGAATGAAAGAGGAGAGATCACAACGAACACCAAAGAAATACAGACAATTATAAGAACATACTATGAGCAACTCTACGCCAACAAATTTGACAATCTGGAAGAAATGGATGCATTCCTAGAGACATATAAACTACCACAACTGGACCAGGAAGAAATAGAAAGCCTGAACAGACCCATAACCAGTAAGGAGATTGAAACAATCATCAAAAATCTCCAAACAAACAAAAGCCCAGGGCCTGATGGCTTCCCGGGGGAATTCTACCAAACATTTAATGAAGAACTAATTCCTATTCTCCTGAAACTGTTCCAAAACATAGAAATGGAAGGAAAACTTCCAAACTCATTTTATGAGGCCAGCATCACCTTGATCCCAAAACCAGACAAGGATCCCATCAAAAAAGAGAACTACAGACCAATATCCTTGATGAACACAGATGCAAAAATTCTCACCAAAATACTAGCCAATAGGATTCAACAGTACATTAAAAGGATTATTCACCACGACCAAGTGGGATTTATTCCAGGGCTGCAAGGTTGGTTCAACATCCGCAAATCAATCAATGTGATACAACACATTAATAAAAGAAAGAACAAGAACCATATGATACTCTCCATAGATGCTGAAAAAGCATTTGACAAAGTATAGCATCCCTTCCTGATCAAAACTCTTCAAAGTGTAGGGATAGAGGGCACATACCTCAATATTATCAAAGCCATCTATGAAAAACCCACCGCAAATATCATTCTCAATGGAGAAAAACTGAAAGCTTTTCCGCTAAGGTCAGGAACACGGCAGGGATGTCCGTTATCACCACTGCTATTCAACATAGTACTAGAAGTCCTAGCCTCAGCAATCAGACAACAAAAGGAAATTAAAGGCATCCAAATCGGCGAAGAAGAAGTCAAACTATCACTCTTCGCAGATGATATGATACTATATGTGGAAAACCCAAAAGACTCCACTCCAAAGCTGCTAGTACTTGTACAGGAATTCAGTAAAGTGTCAGGATATAAAATCAATGCACAGAAATCAGTTGCATTTCTCTACACCAACAACAAGACAGAAGAAAAAGACATTAAGGAGTCCATCCCATTTACAATTGCACCCAAAACTATAAGATACCTAGGAATAAACCTAACCAAAGAGACTAAGAATCTATACACAGAAAACTATAAAGTACTCATGAAAGAAATTGAGGAAGACACAAAGAAATGGAAAAATGTCCCATGCTCCTGGATTGGAAGAATAAATATTGTGAAAATGTCTATGCTACCTAAAGCAATCTACACATTTAATGCAATTCCTATCAAAGTACCATCCATTTTTTTCAAAGAAATGGAACAAATAATCCTAAAATTTATATGGAACCAGAAAAGACCTCGAATAGCCAAAGGAATATTGAAAAAGAAAGCCAAAGTTGGTGGCATCACAATTCCGGACTTCAAGCTCTATTACAAAGCTGTCATCATCAAGACAGCATGGTACTGGCACAAAAACAGACACACAGATCAATGGAACAGAATAGAGAGACCAGAAATAGACCCTCAACTCTATGGTCCACTAATCTTTGACAAAGCAGGAAAGAATGTCCAATGGAAAAAAGACAGCCTCTTCAATAAATGGTGTTGGGAAAATTGGACAGCCACATGCAGAAAAATGAAATTGGATCATTTCCTTACACCACACACGAAAATAGACTCAAAATGGATGAAGGATCTCAATGTGAGAAAGGAATCCATCAAAATCCTTGAGGAGAACACAGGCAGCAACCTCTTCGACCTCAGCCGTAGCAACATCTTCCTAGGAATATCGCCAAAGGCAAGGGAAGCAAGGGCAAAAGTGAACTATTGGGATTTTATCAAGATCAAAAGCTTTTGCACAGCAAAGGAAACAGTCAACAAAACCAAAAGACAACTGACAGAATGGGAGAAGATATCTGCAAACGACATATCAGATAAAGGGCTAGTGTCCAAAATCTATAAAGAACTTAGCAAACTCAACACCCAAAGAACAAATAGTCCAATCAAGAAATGGGCAGAGGACATGAACAGACATTTCTGCAAAGAAGACATCCAGATGGCCAACAGACACATGAAAAAGTGCTCCATATCACTCGGCATCAGGGAAATACAAATCAAAACCACAATGAGATACCACCTCACACCAGTCAGAATGGCTAAAATTAACAAGTCAGGAAATGACAGATGCTGGCGAGGATGCGGAGAAAGGGGAACCCTCCTACACGGTTGGTGGGAATGCAAGCTGGTGCAACCACTCTGGAAAACAGCATGGAGGTTCCTCAAAATGTTGAAAATAGAACTACCCTATGACCCAGCAATTGCACTGCTGGGTATTTACCCTAAAGATACAAACGTAGTGATCCGAAGGGGGCACGTGCACCCGAATGTTTATAGCAGCAATGTCTACAATAGCCAAACTATGGAAAGAACCTAGATGTCCATCAACAGACGAATGGATAAAGAAGGCGTGATATATATATACAATGGAATACTATGCAGCCATCAAAAGAAATGAAATCTTGCCATTTGCGACGACGTGGATGGAACTAGAGGGTATCATGCTTAGCGAAATAAGTCAATCGGAGAAAGACAACTATCATATGATCTCCCTGATATGAGGGAGAGGAGATGCAACATGGGGGGTTAAGGGGGAAGGAGAAGAGTAAATGAAACAAGATGGGATTGGGAGGGAGACAAACCATAAGTGACTCTTAATCTCACAAAACAAACTGAGGGTTGATGGGGGGAGGGTGTTTGGGGGGGTGGGGTTATGGACATTGGGGAGGTTATGTGCTATGGTGAGTGCTGTGAAGTGTGTAAACCTGGCGATTCACAGACCTATACCCCTGGGGATAAAAATATATGATATGTTTATAAAAAATAACATTAAAAAAAAAAAGCATATCAGAAGAGTGCCTGGGGGGCTCAACTACTTAAGTGTCCCATTCTTGATTTCAGCTCAGGTCATGATCTCAAGGTCCTGGGATGGAGCCCCACATCAGGCTCCATGTCAATAAGGAGTTTGCTTGAGATTCTCCCTCTTCCTCTGCCTCTCCCCACCTCTTTCTCTCTAAAAACAAACCAAAAAAAACTTTTTAAAAATCACATCAGAATTGATCTTAGATTTCTAAAAATTGTTATCCAGTTTTTTGAAAGATAGGATTGCTTATGGCTGTTCTAGGTATCCCTTTCTATATTCTGTGATTTTAAGGACTTTTTTTCTACTCCCCTAAAGGTTCTTTCTTCCAAATGTTAGGCTCCTGACAGTAAATTCCTAGCAAAACAACAATTTCATGTAATAGCTATCAAACTCATCCTTTTTATTCTTCTTGTCTTGTCCTTGCAGACCTGTTTATGTTTTTCACTGTGTGCACCTGTGTACTTCATGTATTTATTAATCAAATTAGCATATGCTCATAATTTATCCTCTTATAAGTATTGACATTTTGACAACAAGATTAAAGATGTGAGCCGGATGGATCATAACTATTCTGAAAAAACATTACATTTTTTTCAAGACATCTGGTTGATAAAAATAATAATAGATCTTAAAATACAAAATATCATTACTAAGTGTACATTTTTTTTCTAGAAAACGATAGAATGTCCTTCTTCTCTATGTCATTTCATCTGTATTAAATCCTTCATAAATCTCTAAGACGTCCCACTTTTCCTTAACAGAATCATCTTTGGCACAGATTCTCATTTCTTTGTCCTTCCTTTCATATCTAGATGTAGGTTCTACAATCATTTCTAAAATTTTCACATAGGCTCTGGTAGTTTTCAGCATGTTTCTCTTATATAATTTTCTAGGTTTAAGTTATCTGTGTGCTGTGACCTTTTCTTTTATTTCTATTGTATTTGCTACAGCACTGGGCAGTGCTATTTCAACAAGGGCCTGATTAATTCTTTCTGAAAGCAAGTACTATTTTTTCTGGAAAGACCCCAAGTTTATTTTCTTTTGAAATGAAAACTTGAATGCTCTGGATGAGTTAATATTTATGTGCATGTTTCAAAATGTAAAATGTTTCTTCTACTAAGAAAATAAGACAGATTTACTCTTTTGCTTCTTGTAAAATCTATTTTTTGTGAGATATCAACTTTTCTTCTAGGCATCAGTGTGCATGATTTTTTTTTAAGTCACAAACTATAATAATTATTGAAGGCTAGAAATCAGTGCCAATGTGTAAATGTGCTGATTTATATCACCAATATGACTCTACTCCTACAAGAGTACCACAGCCTTGACAGACATCCGAAATTCAGCTAGATGTCATTTATTATTTTTAAAGATTTATTTATTTATTTTAGAGAAAGAGAGAACATGAGCAGGGGTAGGGGCAGAGGGAGAGGTGAGACACCCAGGAGACGGACTTAGCATAAGTCACGCCATTTTTGTAAATGCGTCCATTTCGTAACAGTCATGTTATTGCACCCATGTTATAACAATCTTAGCAGAAAAAAAACGCAAAATATTCCAGATATAACAACCCCAGGAAATGTACCCTACCCTAGATATCTGCTTGACCCAGCTTTTTTGCTTCTGTACTGCACTTGGCAATTCTTAGAAACTGGCAACAAGATGTGGTTTATGCCTTTACAAGCCTACCCCTGAGTTCATTCGGGGCTGCGAGATTTTTGGAGTGCATGAGCCTGCTCGCAGCTGCCGGCTTTTTAATAAAGACCCCTCAATTTGGCCTACTGAATACGGTGTCCATCTGTATAACTCGCTGCTCAGAATATAACAGAGGGAGAGAGAGAATCCTCAAACAGACTCTGCTGAGCACGGAAACACAGCACAGAGTTCAACTCCAAGACACCAGGAACCCAGGACCCCAAGACCATGACCTGATTTGAAATCAAGAGTCAGACACTTTATAGAGCCTGGATATCAACCTTTTGTCTGTACAGCCACTTTGGAGAACAGTGTGGAGATTCCTCAAGAAATTAAAAATAGATGGGCACCTGGGTGGCTCAGTGGGTTAAAGCCTCTGCCTTCGGCTCAGGTCATGATCTCAGGGTCCTGGGATCAAGCCCCGTGTCGGGCTCTCTGCACAGCGGGGAGCCTGCTTCCCCTTCTCTCTCTCTCTCTGCCTGCCTCTCTGCCTGCTTGTGATCTGTCTGTCAAATAAATAAATAAAATCTTTAAAAAAAAAAGAAATTAAAAATAGAGCTTCCCTATGATCCTGCAATTGCACTACTGGGTACTTACCCCAAAGAAGGGCCATCTGTACCCCAATGTTTATAGCAGCAATGGCCACGGTCGCCAAACTGTGGAAAGAACCAAGATGCCCATCAACGGACGAATGGATAAGGAAGATGTGGTCCATATACACTATGGAGTATTATGCCTCCATCAAAAAGGATGAATACCCAACTTTTGTAGCAACATGGATGGGACTGGAAGAGATTATGCTGAGTGAAATAAGTCAAGCAGAGAGAGTCAATTATCATATGGTTTCACTTATTTGTGGAGCATAACAAATAACATGGAGGACATGGGGAGATGGAGAGGAGAAGGGAGTTAAGGGAAATTGGAAGGGGAGGTGAACCATGAGAGACTACGGACTCTGAAAAACAATCAGGGTTTTGAAGGAGTGGGGGGTGGGAGGTTGGGGGAACCAGGTGGTGGGTATTAGAAAGGGCATGGATTGCATGGAGCACTGGGTGTGGTGCAAAAACAATGAATACTGTTACACTGAAAAGAAATTAAAAATAAATAAATAAATAAATAAATAAATAAATAAATAAATAAATAAATAAA